>NC_079317.1:12702196-13005227 GCF_029931775.1 Euleptes europaea
CCCCCGTGCGTGCAGAGCCGCACTCAAGGGGCCAAAGAGCCGCATGAGGCTCGGGAGCCGCGGTTTGCCGACCACTGCCCTAGGTGGACAGATGCTTTACATATGATAACTGCAGCCAGAATGGTCTTTGCTAGGCAGTGGAATCAGAAAACATCCCCAAAGAAACATGATTGGATATCAAAAATGAAAGAGGTCTATATTTTAGTGAAGTTAACAAAAAAAAAAAAACCCCAATAATGATATTAATAGTGCAGACCTCTTAAGGACAAGAACGATTCAAAGAATAGAAATGTCCATTTTGTAATAAGATATAGTGAGGTGGAGTTACTGATGTAGAGCTGTAAAGTATTTTACGTGGTTTTATGTGATTATGCGACTATCTGTTTTTATCTGTTTTTAGTTTATGTATATATCTATTGTTGATTGTTTATTAATGGAGTTTTTTAAAAAGCCTAATTGGTTTGACCACAAGCAGCAAAGAGGTGAGTTTGTAGGTCTCTTGTGTATAACAGTAACTATCATATTTTCTCCAACTCTTTTAAAATGACTTCGACTGACGCTAAACTATCGTTATCTTTATGTATGGTATTTTAATTGAAACCATTGGATGATGTGATACGAAGTGAGCCGCCGTGAGTCCAGCCTTGGCCAAGATAGGGTGAGATGCAAATCCAATAAAAGAAATTAATAAAAATAAAATGCTGGGTTGTTGATTGGTGTTTGCATGGGAAATTAATAAAAATAAAATGCTGGGTTGTTGATTGGTGTTTGCATGGGAACTTAAAAACAAGGCCAGCTGGGCAAAAACGGAGCAGGTGGCTCTAACTGGCTCCTGTCCTTCAAAAGCTGATGGCATTTAAAAATATATATAACTGGATGGCAATCCAAAGTGGCCAGCGGCAACTTTTTACAAGTGTATTAAATGCTTGCTTAGCCTGGTGCAGACCTAAGCTTAGTTCTCACTGAGGTATAACATAGGGAAGAAGAAGGAGAAGAAGAAGAAGAGGAGGAGGAGTTGGAAGAGGAGGAGTTGGAGGAGGAGGAGTTGGAGGAGTTGGAGGAGGAGTTGGAGGAGGAGTTGGTTTTTAAATGCCGACTTTCTGCACCACTTAAGGAAGAATCAAACTGGTTTACAACCACCTTCCCTTCCCCTCCCCACAACAGACACTCTGTAAGGTAGGTGAGGGTGAGAGAGCTCGAAGAGAGCTGTGACTAGCCCAAGGTCACCCAGCTGGCTTTGTGTGTAGGGGAAACCAACCTGATTCGCCAGATTAGCGTCCACCGCTCATGTGGAGGTGGGGAATCAAACCCGCTCCTCCAGATTAGAGTCCACCGCTCCAAACAACTGCTCTTAACCACTACACCATACTGGTTAATGCAGGGTTCCCTAAGCTTGTTGAGCCTATGGGCACTTTTTGGAATTTTGTCTTCAGTTGGCGGGAGCCTCCCCAAAACAGCTGCCATGGGGGTGGTGTGCAGCCAACCACAAAATGGCTGCCATAGGAGCTGGGTCCAGTCACACAACGTTGGGAGGTTCCAAGCCAAGTGTCATCCAATGATGGAGGTACCTGTTTCCAAATGGATGTTCCCTGAAGATACAAAAGTGATGCCTCTGGAGATCTTCTGAAGCCCCCCTCCCATTCCAACAAAGCATAGGAAAGAGAGGATTAGCTCTTTGCATTGGGTAAGAAGCAATTTGGCACCAGGAACCACATTGGTGGGGACCATGGCATTCATGGGCACCATCTTCGCGTTCACTGGGTTGTGTGTGTGTAAAGTGCAGTCAAGTTGCAACAATCTTATAGTGACCCCTGGTGGGGGTTTCAAGGCAAGTGGTTAAGCAAAGGAGGTTTGCCATTGCCTTCCTCTGCAGAGTCTTCCTTGGTGGTCTCCCATCCAAGTATTGACCCAGCTTAGCTTCTGAGATCTGATGAGATCGTGCTATACTATACCATTCGACATTACTCACTCCTCCATATGAAGGCTGCTGGGTGACCTTGGGCTAGTCACAGTTCTCTCTGAACTCTCTCAGCAGGATATAACAACCAACTCTTCTTCTAGTCCACTTTAAGCATAACACCACTCTGGCATTTTCAATCTTACGCATGCAGAGCTGACTTGCCAGCATGGTGTAGTGAACAGGAGCGGTGGACTCTAATCTGGAGAACCAGGTTCGATTCCCCACTCCTCCACATGAAGCCTGCTGGGTGACCTTGGGCCAGTCACAGTTCTCTGTGAACTCTTTCAGCCCCACCTACCTCACAAGGTGCCTTTGGAGAAGCTTCCTTCATAAGATACCCCTCCCTTCCCAGATGCATGTTTACCACCTTAACTCAAAACTAGGCCTAATTTATCTTTAGATTTTTAAACATGTATTATTTATTCATCCACTTTTAAAACTTTCCTCAAGGCTCCCCCCCCCCTCCATCTGGGATGGCTAATGCGGCGTTTTTAATGACAATCACGGAACACAATCTAAAACAATTGTGATTTATTGTGTTGTTTTAATTGGTTCCTGCTAGATGGAGATAAACTGAGGCTTCAGCCTTCGTATGATTATTGCTTCTCCTTCACTTCCCGAACAATCCCATGTTTTTGTTTCATTTCAAAAATTGCACGTCTAATTAAAGGGCACGTTGCCTGGCAGATAGTCTTTTAAATGCATAACTGATTATCTGCTTCCTGTAATTGCTGGTTTGTCTATCTAAACTTTGATTGAGTTGGCAGCCGACGAAATATTATTCTTTAATTAGTCATTTTCATCCAGACCACTTGGGAACAGAAGAGGTTTCTAACCAAATGGCTTTTCACTCCCTCCCACTCGGTAGCATGCTTCTTGTTCCTACCAGCAATTAATATTTATTCTATTAATGACGTGTTCTCATTGTAGCCTACCTTTCCCAGAGTCACAGGGTTAGGGTTGCCAGGTCCCTCTTCGCCACTGGTGGGAGATTTTGGGGGGCGGAGCCTGAGGAGGGCGGTGTTTGGGGAGGGGAGGGACTTCAATGCCATAGAGTCCAGTTGCCAAAGCGGCCATTTTCTCCTGGCGAACTGATCTCTGTCGGCTGGAGATCAGTTATAATAGCAGGAGATCTCCAGCTAGTACCTGGAGGTTGACAACCCTACGCAGGGTGGATAACAGAAATGTTTAATCCTTGGGTTTCAGCCTGTTGTTCTGCTCTGCTAGAGGAAGAAGAGTTGGTTTTTACATGCTGATTTTCTCTACCACTTAAGGGAGAATCAAACTGGCTTATAATCACCTTCCCCTCTCCTACCCTGTGAGGTAGGTGGGGCTGAGAGAGTGTGACTAGCCCAAGGTCACCCAGCTGGCTTCATGTGGAGGAGTGGGGAATCAAACCCGGTTCTCCAGATTAGAATCCACCACTCTTAACCACTACACCATACTGGCTCTCTACACCATGCTGGCACCAAGCAGCTTTGGGCCATAACTGATTCCCCGGATACATAAAACATTATTTACTTTATTTAATGCCCACACCTTTCTCCCCAATGAGGACCCAAAGCAGCTCATGTTGTTCTCCTCTCCTCTGTTTTATCTTCTCAGCAACTCTGTGAGGTAGGTTAGGCTGAGAATGTGTGACTGGCCCAAGAGCAGCCAGCGAGCTTCTGTGGCAAAAGAAGGGATTTGTACCTGGTTCTCCCAGATCATAGTCCGACACTCTAACCACTACACCACACAGGGAGGGCCTTGGATGTTGATCTTCCAGGGCGTAATGCAGTAATCTGATGGGAGGATAAGAAAGTGGCCAACCTGGTGCCTCTAGGAAGCCCACAAGCAAGACAACTGCAGCAGCATTATCCTGCCTGTGTTCACAGCACCCAATATAATAGGCATGCTCCTCTGATCCTGGAGAGAATAAGGATGCATCATGACTAGTATCCATTTTGAATAGTAGCCATGGATAGCGCTCTCCTCCATGAACGTGTCCACTCATAGGAACATAAGAAAGGCCCTGCTGGATCAGACTAAGGCTCATCAAGTCCACTCCAGCAATCTGTTCACATAGTGGCCAACCTGGTGCCTCTAGGAAGCCCACAAGCAAGATGACTGCAGCAGCATTGTCCTGCCAGTGGTCCAAAGCACCTCATATAATAGGCATGCTCCTCTGAACCTGGAGAGAATAAGTATGCATCATGACTAGTATCCATTTTGACTTGTAGCCATGGATAGCCCTCTCCTCCCTGAACATGTCCATTCCCCTCTTAAAGCCTCCCAAGTTGGCAGCCATAAGAAAAGCCCTGCTGGATCAGACCAAGGCCCATCAAGTCCAGCAGTTTGTTCACATAGTGGCCAACCAGGTGCCTCTAGGAAGCCTGCAAGCAAGACGATTGCAGCAGCATTGTCTTGCCTGTGTTCCACAGCACCTAATATAATATCCATGCTCCTCTGAACCTGGAGAGAATAGGTATGCATCATGACTAGTATCCATTTTGATTAGTAGCCATGAATACCTATTGCAACCTCTCTTGTGTGTATTAGTCAGACCTGGGCTTCTTTCAAACCATTTCCAGATTTTGTTTCAGCTGGCCAGAGCTCTGGTTTCCCCCACCCTCCACAGGAAAACACCGTGGCTAGAAAATGGGATAAAATTGGCCCAGCATCTAAACCAGGTAGCTGAATTAAAGATAATGAGGCTGAGCCGAGACCAACAATGCACGCGAGCATTAATAGCATGAATCAGCACACCGGTTGCAGCCCAAGAGTAGGCGACAAGTGTCCGGTAATGTGTTCTTCCAGCCATCTGTGTTGGGGATGAATACGGCCATTAGGCAAGCCCCAAACAGGGGCTAAGAATGGAGCTACGGGGGAGCCCAGGTTTGCAGAGGAGGCCAATCTAGCATCATTAGGAGAAGGAACTTGTGGATGAGCGGGAACATAAGTAATCACCAGCTTGTTGGGACCGAACTACCATTTACTGCAGTCAGCAGCAAATTTATTTAAGCTGGTTTAGTTCTGGGGGTAGCTGAGATTCGCCCAGTCGAGAATTGTTTAGTTCAGCCAGCCCCAAAATATGCACCAGGCACAGGATGAGACTACATTTCGAAAGCTGTCTGGTTCATTTCCAATATCCTCATTTCCATTTGCAAAACAAACAAACCAGTGTCTCTGTTTTCTCTTTCTGACATTAAAAGGAATATGCGATTTCCAATTTTCTTTTTCTTCCCGTCGCGCACAAGAGCCAAAGGAAGCGCACACACTCGAAAAAGGATTAAAACGGCGCGGACGCATAAACGCCGTTAAAATTGCACCAAAAGGACGTAAAAGGATGGGGAATGTGGCAAACCAAAACTGGTGGCATATCAAATCAAAAAAAGAAATGAACATGGGCAAATCGACTCAGCCCTGAATGGAACACACTGAAAATCATTAGGGTGTCATAGGGAATTAATTAATTCAAATTAATTAACTAATTAAAAATAAAAGTAATCTGTGTTCCCAAAGGCCATGGTCAGAGGAGGTTGCCTGCTGCAGCTCTGCATAAGTCACTGCTCTGGCTCATATCCTTCCAACCAGACTCCACAGGCAACAGGTAGTTCCACACTATCTTTGCATAATGCATAGCCAGCTCCATCCTTTTAGCAGTTCCATCCTTTGAAGAGGCGTGGCCAGAACAATGGCTCTTTCAGCAAACCAGGAGTGCTTACATGCTCTTTTGAGGGTGAGTAGGCCTTCTTTTTTACAACACCCTACCAGTCAGCTCTGCACATGTAAGACTGCGTGTGGATCGGTGCTTAAAGAGTTGGACTAGGATGTGAGACCTGTGTTCAAATCCCCACTCAGCTATGATGCTTTCTGGGTGACTTTGGACCAGTCATTCTCTCTTTGCCTCAGCTGCTTTATGGGGTTGTTGTAGGGGTGCTAATGCCAGGCTGGGAAATTCCTAGAAATTTGAGCGGTGGGGGTGGGGAGCCGGGAGAGGGCGAGGTTTGGGGAGGGGAGAGATCTCAGCAGGATATAATGCTATAGAGTCTAGCTTCCAAAGCAGCCATTTTCTTTGGGAGAAATAATCTATGAAGTCTGGAGATCAGTTGTAATTCCAGGAGATCTCCAGGCCCCACCTGGAGGTTGGCAACCCAAGGTTGTTGCGAAGACTAAATGTGAAAGGTAGAACTCAGTGTGCTGCCCTGAGCTGTCTGGAGTGCGATCGGGATAAACTTGGGCTAGATAGATAGCAAGAAGAAGAAGAAGAACAAAGAAGAGGAAGAAGAAGAGTTGGTTTTTATATACTGACTTTCTCTACCACTTAAGGGAGACTCAAACTGGCTTACAATCACCTTCCCTTCCCCTCCCCACAACAGACACCCTGTGTGGTAGGTGGGGCTGAGAGAGCTCGAAGCAAGCTGTAACTGGCCCAAGGTCACCCAGCTGGCTTCGTGTGTAGGAGTGGGGAAACCAATCCAGTTCACCAGATTAGCCTCCGCTGCTCATGTGGAGGAGTCCACTGCTCCAAACCACTACTGTTAACCACTACACCATGCCAGCATCTCAGCTATCAGAAGTCTGAGAAACAGCCTAGTTCCTCAGAAGTGAAGACGGTCTTTAAACTTGCCAGTCTCAAGAACCCGCTGGCATAGCATATGAAACAGATCGTCCCCTCTTAAACTTCTTGTCTCTGTTTTGCCTTCTGCTGTTCATCTGGTTTACTCTGTCTTGCTTTGACCATCTCTGCTCTTCAAGCATCTCTTCACAGCCTCTCATGTCCAAATACCACGCACTTATTTTTGTGTAGAAGGGTTTACGAGCTCTCGCTTCCCTTTTCTCCATTCCTTCTACACCATCATGCTTAAGTGGTACTCTAGTACTGGAGTACTTTTCGAAGGTCTGTTACTAATATTTCCCTCTTCCCTCCTGCAGTTCCTTTTCTTCTGCCTGGCGCTCGTCTTGCCCTTTCTCTCACACCACTCAAACAACTCCTGAGAACTTGTCTTTCGCCCAAATTCCCCATCTTAATTTGATTCTGTCTTTCCCTTCTTTTTGGGTCTTTCCCAAAAGAGTGTGTAGTGGTGTAGTGGTTAAGAAGAGCGGTGGTTTGGAGCGGTGGAGTCTGATCTGAAGAACGGGGTTTGATTCCCCACTCCTCCACATGAGCGGTGGAGGCTAATGTGGTGAACTGGATTGGTTTCCCCACTCCTACTCACAAAGCCAGCTGGGTGACCTTGGGCAAGTCACAGCCTCACCTACCTCACCGGGTGTCTGTTGTGGGGAGAGGAAATGAAGGTGATTGTAAGACGGTTTGAGTCTCCCTTAAGTGGTAGAGAAAGTCAGCATATAAAAACCAACTCTTCTTTCTCTTCTTTTGCTTCTTACCCCCATCTCCATGCAGGATATGTCAAGCAGGTTCTCTAGAGAGGCAACATAAATCTTTCCTAAACAATTTCCTAGGGATGTCATCCTCCAGGTGGGACCAGGGGATCCCCTGGAATTACAGCTCGTCTTTAGACTACAGAGATCAGTTTCCTGGAGAAAATGGCTGCTTTGGAGGGTGGACTCTATGGCATTGTACCCCACTGAAGTCCCTGTCCTCCCCAGGCTCCATCCCCAAATCTCCAAGAGTTTCCCAACCTGGATCTGGCAACTCTCCACTCCCATCCCCTGCTGGTGGCCAGGGGCTATCTGGCAACCCTATAATCCCCCCCCCCATTTCCTGCCTCCACAGCCCTATTGATCTCTGGTGGGAGGGACTGGGAATGTTGGGGGGGGGGTTTCCCTCCAGCACTGGGAATTTGGGAATCCTACTTGGTGTATCATAAATAGGGTTGCCAGCCTCCAGGTACTAGCTGGAGATCTCCTGCTATTACAACTGATCTCTAGCTGATAGAGATCAGTTCACCTGGAGAAAATGGCTGCTTTGGCAACTGGACTCTATGGCACGGAAGTCCCTCCCCTCCCCAAACCCCGCCCTCCTCAGGCTCCGCCCCAAAAACCTCCCACTGGTGGCAAAGAGGGACCTGGCAACCCTTGTCATAAACAATGCATCAACATCTTGTTTAAAACATATGTTTTAAACACTTGCCCAAGGATAATAAAGTTGCATCTAGATAATGTCTTTTGCATCCAGAAGACAGGGTGACACATAGCTTGCCCCAAAGCAGAACCGTGCAGAACGCTCAGTTGATGTGCAGAACTGCACAAACTGAAATTTTCGCTTCTGCCTTTTGTCCTCCATATTCCAGTACCATCGGAAGAATCAGAGGACAAACAGCGTGCTTTGTCCTGGTATTCAAAAACAGAAATGCAGCAACATCTTCTCCAAAGGGAGCTGATAATTCGGTCAAAGATATTTGTAACTTCACATCTCTGAAGAAATGGGCTTCCGGCCAGGTTTTTATCTTTCATCTTGTGCCCCCCCGCCACCAGCTTCTTCCATTCCGCAGTACTCATCACGTTAGGATCGAGTATATAGAAATCCTCACCAAGCCGATACCAGTGCCTCAAGCCAAAGCAGAAATAACAGAATGACTGCAGACGACTTCACGTATACAGCGGGCAATTAGGTGAGCAAATTAACCCTGAAATATTTTTGCTTGGGTGGGATGGGGAAAGAGGAGACGGTACACAGCGGTAACATTTCCTTACGGTTGCCGATGATCCCATTAATTTCATAATGGAATAATTGAGCCTCCTTTTCCCACTCCAGATGACTGTTGACGACGATTTGACATTCGTCGAAATCCCGTAAAGGGAAGGAGGAAAACAGCCGAGAAGTGCGAACATAAGCAGGGCCTTCAATCCCAAAGTGCTTTCCACCTCGAGTGTGAATTTTCTATGCCGCAGCGTTCGCTCAATTATATATCTCCCCCTCCTTTTTTTTCCACTCTGCCAAGAAAATTGGCAGGGAAAAAAAAAGTTGCCTGCAGGATAGAAGAGGGGTATTTTTATCTAGCCTGCCACTAGATTAGAAAAAAAAAGCCCTTTATCTGAAATTCAGCAGAGGATTGGCCTAAATTAAATCCCATCTCCACTTAGCTTCCAGCCTCAATTAAAGGGCCTTCCGAATGGCACTTTTAATTTTTCTTTAATTTGATGGGTTTTTCTTTCTAGTTTACACTCTCACAAACTACATGAGACAGCGAGAAAAGAACAGCACAAGACGGTCTGTTTTAGACTTTCGCTGCAAAAAACAACAAAGGAGGCCAGGGCCCCTTAAAAACTCACCCTTTAGGGTTGCCAGGTCCCTTGTTGCCATCGGCAGGAGGTTTTTGGGGCGGAGCCTGAGGAGGGTGGGGTTTGGGGAGGGGAGGGACTTCTATGCCACAGAGGCCAATTGCCAAAGCCGCCATTTTCTCCAGGTAAACTGATCTCTATCGGCTGGAGATCAGTTGGAATAGCAGGAGATCTCCTGCTAGTACCTGGAAGTTGGCATCCCTATCAAATCCCTATCCTGCTTGAAGATACGTTGCTGCCTTATGAAGGAGGGGAGGCAGCATGTTGTAACCCAATCTCGTCAGTTCACAGAAGCTAAGCAGGGCTGGCACTTGGATGGGAGATCACAGAGGGGCTGTGGCTCAGTGGTAGAGCCTCTGCTTGGCATGCAGAAGGTCCCAGGTTCAATCCCCGGCATCTCCAGTTAAAGGGTCTAGGCAAGGAGGTGATGTGAAAGCCCTCTGCCTGAGACCCTGGAGAGCCGCTGCCGGTCTGAGTAGACAATACTGACTTTGATGGACCAAGGGTCTGATTCAGTATAAGGCAGCTTCATGCGTTCATGTGTTCAAGGAAGGCTGTGAAGAGGAAGGCATTGGCCAACCACCTCTGCTTCTCACATGCCTAGCAAGCCCCTCGCTGGGGGTCACCCTAAGCCAGTTGCAACTCGACTGTGCTTATGTACGTATGTAACTGCCTTATATTGAGCCACACCACCGGTCTCTCTCACTCAAAACTATCTATTCTGATGCACAGCCTCTCGCCAAGGTCCCCCTAAGAGTCCAAGGCACTGACATTTGTTTGTTTGTTTTATTGGATTTCTACCCCACTCTCTTCCCGGCCAAAGCTGGGCTCAGAGCGGCTAACAGCCAATGAAGAAAATCCAACATCACAGCATAAAAATTTGGTATAATATAATACAGATTAAAATCAATAGAATTTAAACTATAAACCAATAAGGCCTATTAAAGTTGGCGCATATTAATAACACACTGGAGCCACAGTGAGTCAGGGGGAAATCAGTCAGGATCCCACTGAGGATCAGATGGAATAGAAAGAAGGAGAAGGAGGAGGAGAAGGAGAAGAAGAAGAAGCGTTGGTTTTTATATCATGCTTTTTCTCTATACCTTTCCTGGCTTTCCTGCTTGAGATCCTTCTTGCTGGAAATCTCCAGGGTCAAACCTGTGATCTTTGTCTTGCAAAGAAGAATTTCCAACACAGCAATAGTCCTTTTGTGGATACTGTGAAAGAGCACTGGACATTCTGAATGGCTGGCCTGAGCTTTGGGAATTTCTTCTACTTACTTCAAGAAGCTTTCTGTCTCTGAAAAGATAATTCACATTTGCAAAGCGTTGGTAGAACCTGAATTGGAATGAATTTTTAATAACATTCATAATCACCATTTGCATGGCTGCGTTGCAGTGCAGTGAAACACCCCCCTTTTTCCAATATAGGCTATTGGAAAGGTAATGTAATTGGAAATGTAATTTCCTTCACTCATATTCTCTTATTACAATACCCATACACAGAGGAACATCAAGGGACAAACAGGACAGGAGGCTGAAGAGCATGGATTCTATAACCCTTTAGATGGTCGAGGATACAGAATGGTATTCATTGCCTTTGACTCTTGGGTTGGAAAATTCTGTCAAGTTGCCGCTGACTTATAGGGATCACGTTGGGTTTTCAAAGCAAGAGACATTCCCATGTGGTTTGCCATTGCCTGCCTCCACTTCATGAACCTGGTATTCCTTGGTGGTCTCCCATCCAAATACTAGCCAGGGCTGACCCTGCTTAGCTTCCGAGATCTGACAAGATCGGGCTATCCTGGGATATCCAGGCCAGGACATTCAGAGATATACAGCCCCTTAATATGGAAATCCCATTTTCCTTTCATAGCTAATAGAAGTTGACAGACTTATGCTCCATAAACTTGCCTAATTCTTTGTTTTGTTTTGAAATCTGAGCTAATGGCCATTTCCCTACCTTATAGTGAATTCCGTTTATTGCCAGGCATCTGTGCTGGCAGCGACAGACCAAGAAAGGGATCTTGGGGTGGTAGCTGATAGCTCAATGAAGACATCAATGCAGTGTGTGGCTGCTGTTAAAAAAGGCAAATTCCATGCTGGCAATAATTAGAGAAAGAATAGAGAATAAAGGATGTGTTAAAACCACCTGTAGTGGCATTTCTCAGACTTACATTGTACAAATCTATGGTGAGACCACACTTGGAATGCTGTGTACAGTTCTGGTCAACACACCTAAAAAAGGATATTACAGAGATTGAGAAGGTGCAGAAAAGAGCAACCAAAATGATTAAGGGACTAGAGCAACTGTCCTATTGGAAAGCGGTTAAGACGCTTGGGGCTGTTTAGCCTGGGGCTGTTTAGCCTGGAAAGAAGGCGGCTGAGGGGAGACATGATAGAGGTCTATAAAATTATGCATGGTTTAGAGAGAGTGGACAGGGAGAAGTTTTTCTCCCTCTCCCATAATGCTAGAACGCGGGGTCATCTGCTGAAGCTGGAGGGGGAGAGATTCAAAACAGATAAAAGGAAGTGTTTCTTCACACAACACATAATTAAATTGTGGAACTCCCTGCCCCAGGATGTGATTATGGCTGCCAGCGTGGAAGTCTTTAAGAGGGGAGTGGACATGTTCATGGAGGAGAGGGGTATTCTTGGCTACTAGTAAAAATGGATACTAGTCATGATGCATGCCTGTTCTCTCCAGGATCAGAGGAGCATGCCTATTATATTAGGTGCTTTCGACCACAGACAGGACAATGCTGTTGCAATTGTCTTGTTTGTGGGCTTCCTAAAGGCACCTGGTGAACAGACTGCTGGACTGGATGGGCCTTTGTCTGATCCAGTATGGCCTTTCTTATATGTCTGTGTGACTAATTTTTTATCTCAACCTCCTTTGCTGTGAGATGCTTAGGGCAGCACACATAGTTCTCTGGTCCTTTTTGCCATCACAGTAACCCTGTGAGGTAGGTTACGTTTACAGACAACAACTGAAGGCTGCAAGACTTGTGTGTGGAGGGGAATCCCACGCTCCGTGTCACTGAGCCTGGCAGAGCTCCACCCCTCCACAGCTGCCTCTGGGCTTGGCCATGGCAGCTGCAGTATTCTGGAGCGGCTCTTGGACTCCGCCCTGGCTGGGCCCAGTGCGGCTCCTGGAAACCACCGCCATCGTCTCTCCAGAAGGAAGGTAAGTCCTGTTGTCTACGACGCTGTTTTATTTGGGAGGGGGATTTACACCTCCCAGTGTATTTTCTAAAGTTTTCACATTCTTCTTCAAACCTAGGGGGTCCACCAAGTTGGCAGAACTGTTTAGTCAACATGGTCCCAATCTGCAGATTTAGATATCCACAGATTGGGTCACTCTTTCTTTCTTTCTTTCTTTCTTTCTTTCTTTCTTTCTTTCTTTCTTTCTTTCTTTCTTTCTTTCTTTCTTTCTTTCTTTCTTTCTTTCTTTCTTTCTTCTGTTTACTGGGTCATGCACCAAACCGTTACCTTTTTGCAAATGAGCTGTTAGCACTTGAGTCTCACTGGTCTGTGGGAAGCTATTCTAATGCAAACCCCAGTAATCACTACCTCTGTGGCCAAATCCTCAGTGCACGCCCTTTTGCAAGAAACAGGAATATTAATAGCTACCTTCCTGTCTAGCAGGGAAGCCGGGTGGATTAATTAGTTTGTGTTTGCACACTGCTTTGTGCCAAAGTTAGTGCTGATTGGCTTCCTGGGCTCATTGGCAGGGTAGCACAGGGTGTTCACCAGGTCAGGAGTCAACCTTTTGAAGACTGAAGCATGCTGCATGCTGGTGTTAACGTGCCATTTATTTATTCTGTAGTTGTTTAGTTTTTCTCACTGCAGATCCCGATTTCTAACGTCCCGATCTGCTGGACTGACTTGAGATCCACAAGGCAAGTAGACATTGGGTGTTTTTTGCGTCACCAAGGAATAGGGTTGCCAACCTCCAGGTGGCTTCTGAGGAAGACAAAGAGTTGAAAGAGGAACATATGGTACCGGAAACCTGTTAAGAGTATACAGAAAAAAAATTAAGAACAAGAGAACAAGTAGAAGAATACTCACAATATGATGAGGACATTATTCTCGGGCATTCATTTGCATATACAATTGTTACTCCTATGGTGGAAAATACAAATGGAACTATCTTTAACAAGGATGTGTTAAAACCACCTGTAGTGGCATTTCTCATACTTACATGCATTGAATAGAACTATTTCCATGAATAGATATTTGTAACTCTGTATGGAATATTGTTGTTGGCTTCAAGTGAATCTTAGTTGCAAACACTGTGAATAACTTTGGTGAATTGGTAACTTTTTCAATATAAGTTCATGTATGTTTAAACACAGCCTGAGTTGCCCTTTTGTTTGCTTGTAATTACAAGTAGTGCAACTATAGTTCCACCCATTTATTTTTGTGAATAACCTCCAGGTGGCGGCAGGAGATCTCCTGATCTCCTGTTACAACTGATCTCCAGCCGATAGAGATCAGTTCCCCTGGAGAAAATGGCTTCTTTGGCAATTGGACGCTATGGCATTGAAGTCCCTCCCCTCCCCAAACCTCGCCTTCCTCAGGCTCCGCCCCAAAAATATCCCACCAGTGGCAAAGAGGGACCTGGCAACCCTACCAGGTGGCCTCCTCTCCTGCTGCTGCTTTGTTGGAGGCTCTGGACTCACCTGTTGGAGCCAGGTGAGGAAGTTAACTGGAATCACATGAACACTTGAAGCTGCCTTATTCTGAATCAGACCCTTGGTCCACCAAAGTCAGTATTGCCTACTCTGATTGGCAGCGGCTCTCCAGGGTCTCAGGCAGAGGTCTTTCACATCACCTTCTCGCCTCGCCCCTTTAACTGGAGATGCCGGGCATTGAACCTGGGACCTTCTGCATGCCAGGCAGATGCTCTACCACTGAGCCACAGCCCCTCCCCTCTCCAGCAGCTACTATATAAATTTTAAGTATTACTATCAAATAACTCCCTTCATTTTTAATGACATCTAAACGAGGGTTAAAGGCAGGAAAATGGCACCAATTTCAGAACCTGCTTCCTGAGGCAACAGCTTCCTTTTGCTTCACGGGAAGGCTGGCCCAGCAGTCAACACAATGGTTGAGATTCCTTCCGACAGTATGATTTTATTGAAATCTATCTCAGCTAAGCAGTATTGAGCGCGGGAGGGCCAGGACGTCAGCTGGCACCCCTCAACGACGATACAATGAAATTACCCTCATCAATTTACACTAGCTGAAGCCCGGGCCTGCGTTTCCCGAACAGAAGGTTTGCAGTCACATGTCAGGGATGCTTTGATTTAACACGTCGCAAATAAAAACCAACAGGATCCGTGGTTCTGTTAGAGCCGCATTTCCTCCTAATATACTGGAGGTGTTGGGATAGGTTGTTTGTCCGAGAGAAGCCGAAGTCACGCATCCTTAGGGTAATGAAAAGGGAGCCGGGAGAAATCTAATTTTGCCTTTGTTATTCGAAGGACCTTTTCTGGGGGCATTAATTGCGTTTTGACTACATCAGAGCATATGGCAACATGGTTTGATCTTATCAGGGGCGGCGTTCCAGTGCCAGGGCAGGGAATGAAATAAGGACTGTCCAGGAAACACAATATCTTGAAAAATGCTCCGGATTTAACCTCTTTGGTGCTGTCCCTCTCTCCATTTGTAGGAAGGTCTGTGATATGTAAGATATAAAGACAGCCATAATTTATGGTTAGCTGGTGTTTTATTTTATTCGGCAGAGGAAAGCAATAGTACACCGCCTCTGCTTTTCACTTGCCTTGAAAGACCCTTGCTGGAGTCACCATAAGTCAGTTGTGACTTGCCGACACTACATACTTAGGGATGATAGGCTTGTGATGGAAGGGGTAACTAGAATGCCCATTGGGGTGTATGAGCACGTGCATGCGTGAAACACTGCCAGCTGCACTGCCCTATACTATATAAAGGCATAACATCCAAATCTCATGATGTCATAGTTCCGCTGTACACTGCATTGGTCAGGCTGCGCCTAAAGTATCGTGGGCAGTTGTGGAGGCTTGACTTCAAAAAGAATTTGGGCAGAATGGAGAGGGTGTGGAGGAGAGCGACAAAGATGATCAGGGACCTGGATACCAAGTCTTACGAGGAAAGGCTGAGGGAGCTGGGAATGTTTAGTCTGGAGAAGAGGAGGTTGAGGGGGGACGTGATTGCTCTCTTGAAGTATTTGAAGGGCTGTCACTTAGAGGAGGGCAGGGAGCTGTTCCTGTCGGCAGACAGAAAGGTACAGGCTGGATATTAGGGAAAAATTTTTTTACTGTAAGAGTTGTTCGACAGTGGAATCAGCTAGCTAGGGAGGTGGTGAGCTCCCCCTCACTGGCAGTCTTTAAGCAGAGGCTGGACAAGCATTTGCCAGGGATGCTCTAGGCTGATCCTGCATTGAGCAGGGGGTTGGACTAGGTGGCCTCTATGGCCCCTTCCAACTCTATGATTCTATTATTCTATAATGTCTGTTGGTAGTCCTTCCCACTGTGATCCCATAATTAAACAAGATGGGAGGATTCATGTTGGAGGGCCACAGTAATCCATGCCAGACCTACTTCAGCCAATGTGGTTTAGTGGTTAAGAGCAGTGGTTTGGAGTGGTGGACTCTGATCTGGAGAACCCGGTTTGATTCCCCACTCCTCCACATGAGCGGTGGACGCTAATCTGGTGAACGGGATTTATTTCCCCACTCCTACACATGAAGCCAACCAGGTGTCCTTGGGCTAGTCACAGCTCTCTTAGAGCTCTCTCAGCCCCACCTACCTCACAGGGAGTCTATTGTGGGGGAGGGGAAGGGAAGGTGATTGTAAGCTGGTTTGATTCTTCCTTAAGTGGTAGAGAAAGTCGGCATATAAAAACAAACTCCTCCTCCTCTTCCTCTTCCTCTTCCTCTTCTTCTTCTGGATACAGTTTATTTCCTCTAAAACACCATGGAAGGCGTTTAGCAAAATGATAACTCCGGGTCCTCCCAGTTCTTTCCACTGGAGACTGTGGGAGAAGGCCAAGGTCTACCTATCACTACTCATCACTCAATTGCTGTTCATGATGTGCGGCTGAACGTGTAAATTAATTGATTCTCAAGTGTGAATTGAAATCCGTTGCAGCTGAGTTAATATTAAGGGGAACGAAAGCTCTGGGGTGGCTTGGTCGCACCCGAAAGGCCTCGCTCCACCGCTGCAGTCATGTGCGTGCGGAACTGGTCTTGAGAGCGACCATCTCTTAGGTTAGTAGAAGGAAGGAGCCATGCGCGCACTCTGCTTTGAACAGGATGCCGTCTCTTAGCAGGGGCTCAGTTTTGAACACTTCTTATAGAAGGACTGTACCAAAAGAGAAGAAAGATGACATTGCTATGAATATTTTATACATGGTTGGCTTATGCTTCCTTTCCTTAATTTATCACATCAATATCTTGTCTTTTGACTCAAGGGGCCCCATGATGCTCTTCTGACCTAACCTCCAAGGACCTCCAGACAACATATGTGATCCATCCTCTTTATGGGCTGACGGCAGACAGGCAGAGGTTGAGTTACTTAAGGTTATTTCCATGAGCTTCATGGTTGAAACCAGGACTTGCCAGTTACTGAGACTAATAGTGCAATCCTATGCAGAGTTACTCCAGTCTAAGCCCATTGAAATGAATGGGATTAGACTGGAGTAATTCTCTTTAGGATCACACTGTAAGTCACAGAATAGGAAACTTAAGCAGGACCGGCAACAGCATCGTGGAGGAAGAGAAGGAGAAGAAGAGGAGGAGGAGGAAGAGTTGGTTTTTATATGCCAACTTTCTCTACCACTTAAGGAAGAATCAAACTGGCTTACCATCTCCTTCCCTTCCCCGCCCCACAACAGACATCCTGTGAGGTAAGTGGGGCTGAGAGAGTTCAGAGAGAGCTGTGACTAACCCAAGGTCACCCAGCTGGCTTCATGTGTAGGAGTGGGGAAACCAACACGGCTCTCCAGATTAGCATCCACCGCTCCTGTGGAGGAGTGGGGAATCAAACCCGGTTCTCCAGATTAGAGTCCACCGCTCCAAATGCCGTTCTTAACCACTACATCACTCTGGCTCTCAGCTGGTGCTGATTAGGGTTGCCAGCAGTGCCTTGACACTCTAGCAATTACCCCAGTCTCTATAGTAAAGTTAATCAAGACATAGGGAAATTCCTAGAGTATCACTCTGAATGCCATTTTCTGGCCATTTTTTCTCCTCTCAGTTTCTCAAGGGCAGGGGATTGGGGGTTGGCATTTGCCCACCGCAGGCAGGCAAATGGCAAGCCTAGTGCCTAGGCATGGATTTCTCTCAGGCTTCCTTTTTAGGGATACACTTTGTACGGAAAGTCCCTCAGCTTTCCCCCCTGTCGAACAAAGCTTGTTGCCTGCTTAAAAAGCAAAGCAAAGCATATTTACACAATGATGCAGTGGCTCTTAACCTTCAATCCTCTACTGCCGCATTAGTGTGCAACATTATTATTGAATGCTCCCCTCAAAACTACTAGCCAATAAAAATGACATAAAAAGAGCACTCCAGACAAGGCCACTATAATAATAATAACTGTGCGCTGTCAAGTCGCAACCAACTCATGGCAACCCCCCTGGATCCTGGGATTTCCGAGGCAAGAGATTAACAGAGTTGGTTCGCTAGCACCTTTCTCTGGATAGCATCCCCCCTCTTCCTCAGTGGTCTCCCATCCACATACAAACCATGGCTAACCCTCCTTATTTTCCAAGCTCTGATGAGGTTAGGCTGGGTGATTAGGCTGCCAAGGCAACTCTGTGTAGGTATATTTGTGAGAGATGCACACAATATACAGATCCCAGGCGTACGTTCATGAGAACATAAGAAAGGCCATGCTGGATCAGACCAAGGTCTATCAAGTCCAGCAGTCTGTTCACACAGTGGCTAACCAGGTGCCTCTAGGAAGCCCACAAACAAGATGACTGCAGCAGCGTTCTCCTGCCTGTGTTCCACAGCACCTATGATAATAGGCATGCTTCTCTGATCCTGAATAGGTATGCATCATGACTAATATCCATTTTTACTAGAAGCCATAGATAGCCCTCTCCTCCATGAACATGTCCATTCCCCTCTTAAAGCCTTCCAAGTTGGCAGCCATTACTACATCCTAGGGTAGGGAGCTCCACAATTTAACTATGTGTTGTGTGAATAAATATTTCCTTTTGTCTGTTCCGAATCTCTCACCCTCCAGCTTCAGCAGATGACCCCGCGTTCTAGTATTATGAGAGAAGGATAAAAGCTTCTCCCTGTCCAGTCTCTCCAAACCAAGCATAATTTTATAGACCTCTATCATGTCTACCCTTCTTTCCAAGCTGAACAGCCCTAAGGTTCACAGAGACCCTGGTGCCGGTTGGCTATCAGCCAACTCCTTCAAGCTAGGTTTGATTCCTACTTGCTGTGTGCTGCTTCTTAGGGATCTGTGGGAGAAATCTAGGGCAGGATAAAACAACTGCACTCCACTGGTTGTCAGAATCCATCGCAAGTGGGGCAGTCTAAGATTCTGAATGTCCCCTACAATTTGTGAATGCCTACATGTATCACAGATGCTTCTGACATGCAGTTCTCAGAAGTATATTCATGGAGACCTAGATTCACATCCAGTAGCACATTAGAGGTGAACAAGTTTTTTGGGTCAAAGCTTCCTTCATCAGAGCTTTGACTCTTGAAAGCTTATACCCCCAAAACCTTGTTGGTCTCTACGGTGCTATTGGACTCGAATCTAGCTCTTCTACTGCAGACCAACACAGCTACCCTCTAATACTCTATTCATGGAGACCTGCTTTCCTGATGGCCATCAGCCAACTCATTATTGTTAAGTTTTTATCCGAATCGGCTTCATGCCATCTTTTTTTAGGGCCTGCAGGATAAATCTGGGATTTCATCCTGTGTATAAGATGAGCAGTATAAAACAAGTAGTTAAATTGTGGAACTCCCTGCCCCAGGATGTGGTGATGGCTGCCAACTTGGAAGGCTTTAAGAGGGGAATGGACATGTTCATGGAGGAGAGGCTACTAGTCAAAATGCATACTAGTCATGACGCAGATCTATTCTCTCCAGGATCAGAGGAGCATGCCTATTATATTAGGTGCTGTGGAACACAGGCAGGACAATGCTGCTGCAGTTGTCTTGTTTGTGGGCTTCCTAGATCCACCTGGTTGGCCAATGTTGGAACAGACTGCTGGACTGGACGGACCTTGGTCTGATCCAGCATGGCCTTTCTTATGTTCTTAACTCACTTCTGCTGGATGTCAGAAACCACTGGAGAGGCGAAGAAGGGGACTCCTAAAAACCCAAATGCTACTGTTTGTGCCCCCCCGTTCTGCATGCCCCCAAAGATTTGCAGATCACCCTTGGGTGGGGGCTGTTTGCTCCGCTTGAGAATCACTGCCCTAATCTTTTCTTGTATCTGACAAAGGGAGCTTTGATTTATACCCTGGAAATCTTTTTTTTTTTTTTTTTTTTTTTGGTCATTGAGGGGAACAGGAAAGGAAAATGGGAAAGGGGTAAATGTTAGCATTATAAAAACAATACAGTATTGTGATATGATTTCCAAATAAAATAAAATTACAAAATGTCTTTGATTTGTTGTTTTTACATCATTATATCTTTTATATTCTAAAAATTCTTATTCTTGTCTAACAGTTGTTTAACATAAAAAGTAAGCAAAGTATTAAAATATCTTAACATGGATTGTCTATGTTATTTGCGTTTCATATATGTATAAAAAAATGCCCACTTTTCCTGAAATTGTTCAGTGGAGTCACCAAATTTGGGATTTAATTCATCAGTCATTTTAGCCATTGCTGCATATTCCAAAAGTTTTTCTTTCCAATCATCAATTTCGGGTATGTGGGTTTGTTTCTATGTTCTTGCTAGAATTATTCTAGCAGCTGTTGTAGCATATTTAAATACGTCATAGCATTTTTGAGGTAAATTTGACGGTACTATACTGAGTAAGTAAAATTTTGGATCGAATGTAAACTTCGTATCTAACATCAATTGTAGTTCACCATGAACTCTTTTCCAGTATAGTTGTAGTTTTGGACACGTCCACCAAACATGAAAATAAGAACCATCTGATTCTTGGCATTTCCAACATGCACCTTTTTTCCCTGGAGTTGTCATTTGGGAAAGCATATTGGAAGTCAGGTACCATCTGTAAAAAGTCTTATACCAATTTTCTTTCACTTCTTGGGAAACCGTATATTTCAGTTCGGAGGAACAAAGTTTTCCCCATAAGTCCATATTGATCATTTCTCCGAAATTCTGCATCCACTTTATCATGTTTATTTTCACTTGTTCTTCTTCTGTGTCATATTTCAAGAGAAGTTTATATATTCGTCCTAATATGTGTGAGTCATTTTTAGATATTAGCTGCTCGAATTCGGTTAGTTCACGAAATGGTTGTGGATAAAAGCAGTCCTTTTGTAGATTGGATCTCAGTTGTAAAAAAGTTAACCAGTTCAACTTTTGAAATTTTTCTTGAAGTTTAGCCATATCCTTAATTTCTCCCGTGGGCTCTATCATATCGTTGTAGGTAAAGTGGACACCCGGTTTTAATTTTACATTATCGTGATAAGCTTCAGTTGGAGACATTATAGGCGGTGGAGAAGGACTTATTCTCTTTTTATATCTTTTCCAGACTTTCAATAACGCTGTTTTAACATCACAGTCTTCTTGCACTTTATCTTTTGGAACTTTTGCTTTGGGATCCCACAAAACTTTGTGAAAACCTTGTCCCAGATCCGCCCGTTCTAAAATGACTTGCCGACTTTTGGGTTGTTTTATCCATTCGGTTATCCAAGATAGGCAGGCTGCATGATAGTATAGTTTAATATTGGGCATTGCCAGCCCTCCTCTTTTCTTTTCATCTTGAAGGACTTTAAATCTTACTCTCGGTTTTTTCCCGTTCCAAACAAATCGATTGATTTGTTTTTGCCAATCATCTAATGTCCTTTCGGGGATGTCAATCGGCAAAAATTGAAATAAAAAATTTAGTCGAGGGAGAACGTTCATCTTTATCGTCGATATCCTTCCTAGCCATGAAATGTTCATCTTTGACCATAAGCTCAGATCTTTTTCTATTTTTCCCCAGGTTTTCAGGTAGTTTGATCTTAGGAGTGTATTGTTTTGGGAAGATATATTGACACCCAGATATTTCACTGATTCTTTGGCAATTCGGCAACCTGTAATATCTTCAATGAGCTTATCTTCATCTGCTGTTAAATTAAAAGTCAGTATTTTCGTCTTTGTTTTATTAAGTTTATATCCAGAGTATTTCGCATATTCGGTAAGATGGTTGTAAACATATGGGAGTGTTTGCTCTGGGTTTTGACAAATTAAGACAACGTCATCTGCATAACTTTTGATTTTATGTTCTTCGTTTCCTATTGTTAAACCTTTGATTTTTGGGTCATTTCTTATGTTGTTTGAAAGAACCTCCATTGATAGATCAAATAAGAATGGTGAAAGAGGACAACCTTGTCTGGTACCTTTTGTGATGTTCATTTCTGTAGACAACTGACCGTTGATCAGAAGACGAGCTCTTTGTACCGAATATATCGTATTGAAAACCTTAAGTATAGTTTCTCCACAGTTCATTTGTTGTAGTGTTTTACTAATAAAGTGCCAGGAAACATTATCAAAAGCTTTTTCTGCATCCAAAAATATCATTGCTGTTTTTAATGATTTTGATTTTGCATATTTTATAGCACTAAGGACCAGTCTCACATTATCTCTCATGAGTCTTTTAGGAATGAAACCTGTTTGATCTGGGTGTACCAAGTTTCCGATGTGTTTTTGAAATCTTTTAGTAATTATAGAGACAAAAATCTTATAATCAATATTCAATAATGATATTGGCCTATAGGCTTGAGGAAGGCATTGGTCTGCAGCTTCTTTTGGAATAAGTGAAATATGTGCTTCTTGCCATGACAGAGGAATCTTACCGTGTTCTAATACTTCATTGTAGAGAGAAAGTAAAACCGGGGTTAGTTGATGTTCTAACAGTTTGTAATATTGAGGTGTTAGACCATCCGGTCCAGGTGCCTTGTCTAATTTTAAATTGTTGATAGCATCTACAATTTCTTGAGTTGTTATCTTTTGATTGAGTATCTCTTGTTCTTCTGGTAAAAGTTTGGATAGTTGTGCATCAACTAAGTAAGTTGAAAGTCCTTGTTCTCGCAAATCATCCTTCATATAGAGTTGCTTGTAGTATTTCAAAAATATTTTTTCAATTTCTTCTTGTTTATTATAAATTATCCCATCAGCTTTGGCACCGATTATCTTCCTTTTCTTCTCTTGCTGTTGAAGTTGATTGGCTAAAAAGCGACCTGGCTTGTTTGCTCTTTCAAAAAACCTCTGCTTGGCATATTTGACTTTTATTCTGATTTCTTCTGTTTCTATCAACTCTATTTGGTGCTTAATCATCTTAATGTCCTGTAAGATGCTTTTATCTGGCTTGATCTGGACTTTCTTTTCCAATTTTCTTAGTTGATCTTGTAGTTCTTTAAGTTTCATCTGTCTCTCTTTTTTTGTTTTGGAATTCAATGCAATCATTTTCCCTCTTACAAAAGCTTTGCTGGCATCCCACATGACCTGATCGGACATATCTTCTGTATTGTTTAAAATAAAAAATTCTTTCAGATCATGTTTACATTGTTCAAGTATTTGCTTATTCCGGAATAATTGATCATTCATCCGCCATCTTCTAATCCCTATTTTGCCTCTTATTAAAGTCAATTCAATTGGATTGTGATCTGACAGAATCCTAGGTGCTATGGATATCTTTTCCACATTTGTTGTCATTGATCTAGAAGTCCAACACATGTCAATTCTTGAGTGTGATTTATAACGATTTGAGTAGAAAGTATAATCTTTTGTTTTTGGATTTTTCGTTCTCCATATATCAATTAAATCAAATTCTTTCATTAATTTAAAGACACTCTTCGGCAACTTCCCAGATGTACTGCTATGAGTCTTGTCAATCATGGGATTCACAACTGCATTGAAATCTCCTATAATTATAATTTCACCTTGATGGTATTCTGTGAGGTTCTTAAACAGTGTTTCATAGAAAGTTTCTTTGGCAGCATTCGGAGCATAAATATGTACTATTGTAAAACAAATTCCGTCTGATCCAAAAAGGATTAAAATCTGGTAACGTCCGTCCGAGTCTGCTATGTGGGTTTTTACCGTCAAAACTTTCTCGTTAATGTAAATTGCAAGACCTCTCTTCTTCACCTTCGCCGATGCCAGGTAAGGGGTTCCAAGATGATTTATATGTAGAATTTTTTCATGATTTTTTTTTATGTGGGTTTCTTGGAGACAGATGATATCTTTCTTTTGCTTTTTTAAGCTGTGAAAAACTCTTTTTCTTTTATTAGGGGAATTGAGACCATTGATATTTAATGATGTTATCTGCAAATGATTCATGGTAGAATTAAGGTTCAATTCTGCAATTCTATAAGGCAGCTGCTTGGCTTAATTTGTCACCTTCAGTAGTCTTCTTGTTTTTTCTGAGTTCTCGTTTCTCAAGCGGTTGTTTTTTCCCCTTCTGAGTCGGTTGAGGTTTGCTAGGGCCTTCTCCTGGGGAATCTTCAGAGTCTATTAAGTCTGTTTCTCCTTGGGTTTTTAATTCTTCAAGTAAATCTTTTGCTTGGAATTGGTTACGGATTATCCTTTTCCCTTGCGGCAAGGAGATCTCTAGTGAATATGGAATAAGCCAACGAAACCTAATTTGTCGTTTGTCCAATTCTTGCTTCAAATCGTTATACTCTTTCCTTTTTGTTAGGACACTTCTCGGGAGATCAGTTAAGATCTGTATTGAATTCCCCTCCCAGATTAACGGGTCGTCTCTTTGTGTCTTTAACAACAGGTCTCTAGTCCTTTTATGGACAAATCTCACCAGTATATCTCTTGGTTTTTTATATTTGGTGGCGTAGAATGAATTTATTCTGTAGCAAAATTCCAGGAGAGTATCGTCTTCTTCAAATTCGTAATTGTCATGGAGAAGTGTCCTGATATCTGATTCTAGACTTTCTTTCCCGAAATGTTCAGGAATCCCGCGAAATTTGATGTTCTTGTCTCGAAGCTTCACTTCATGAGCATCAGTTTTGGTAGAGAGATCTTGAATTATTTTTGATTGTTCCAGAAGTTCTGTGGTATGATGTGTTACTGATGTCTCGATTTCGTCTTGCTTCTGTTTGATTTTGGCGATTTCTTGGGAGTTGATTTCAAGTTTTTCTTCAACCTTGGAAATACTTTGAAGAACCTTTTGTTCTGAATCTTGTATTGACTTCTGTAAAGAAGTTTTCAAATCCAATATCATCTCCTGTGTACGTAGGAAAAAATCTTGATTTTCTTTTGCCATGACCACACTTTTGTTTTTTTTATCTTGTATAGTCTCTGATGTAGATTTAAATTTTGCAACGTCAACCTCTTGTTCTTCTTCTTCAGAAACTGAGAATTCTTCTAAGAATTTTTTTTGTTGTTTACCTTTCAACTTCTGTGATTGACGGTGTGCAAAGCTTGTAAATCTCTTCCTCATAGTATTTGGGAAAAAAACCCTGGAAATTATCAATTCAAGTTGCACACACTAGAAAATTATGATTTCTGACCACTCCCACCGCCTCAGAGTCTGGAGATCTAATGTAATTAATATGATTAAGTTTAACAGTTCATTGGTTTAACACATTAATATATAAAATCAAATCACAATGTTAATTCATTTGTTACTTATCAATCTTAGAATTTGAAAATATTTTGGGGAAAAAGGTATGAAAATTGTTTGTGGGAATATCAATAAAAGTTCATTAATTGTCTCTCAAAAAACCAGGTATAATTGTCCTCAGAGTGGATTATTTTAAAAATTAATCTATATATGTCAGATAGATGAGGAAAACTAGTGTCTTTGCCTTGTATTAAGTGAGGATAGGTAAAAAAAAGGTTGGCTGTAGTTAATTCAGCATCCACAGGAGGGCAGCAAAGCGTTCTTTGGTTTCACAATAGGAGAAACGAAAGTTAATTTTGCCAGTCAGACGCCATTTTTTTTTTTTTTGTAATCCTCCGGATCGCTTCTAATCAGTTTAAAAAATATAGAAGTGAAAAGATACTTGGAGAAAACAAGGGGTGCGGAGCTAGATCCAATTGGAACGAGTTGTTCTGAGGGGGGGGTCGAGGATGGACAGGGAAGTTTGGAGGTTCGGCTGGAGCTGCTGCTGCTGCGCCGCCGCGTCGTCACCGCCGCCTCTCTGGCCGGTCTCCTACAGCCCGCCCCGGCTCCGTCCGTCCACCCGCACCCGGGTGGGCCGACAGATTCAGGGCAGCCGCACAGAGACCTGCAGTGGATTCAGGAACGGTCGAGTTAAGAAGAAGTGTCGGCCGCCTCCAACCTCCTGCTGATATCAGCCGCGGGAAGTTTCCCCCCCCCTCCTCACTTCTCCCGACTAATGTCTTCGCTCAAAACGCAACCCCTCCGCAGGTAATCAAACTTGATTCGTTGTTGGGATGGATTCTTAGATGGTTTAGTTCGTTAGTTTTGTTTTTTGTTATTTAAAGAAGGTTATTTAAAAAACGGAAGTGGGGGGGGGATGGAAAAGTAGAGCGGATGGCCGCCATAGTCTCGGTGGACTCACCCCCGGCTGCTACCTTCTTCACCAGACGCTCAAGCGTTTTGCTGGCAGTCGGAGCCCCGGAGATTGTCCGGGGGGGTTTCATGGATAATCTCTCCTGTTTAACCCGCTCCCCCCAAGCCTGGGGGGGGTCTCCTCAGAAGCAGTTGGGAACCGCGAGAGAACTCGCGTCTGGCTGGCTCTGTCTCCGCCCGGAAGTTATACCCTGGAAATCTTGATGGCCTTTAAGGCTACTGGACTCAAACCTGCTTCAACTGCAGACAAACAAGGCTCTCCACCTGAAACTAATCTTTCCTGTGACACTGGAAGCAGAGAAGAAGAGAACTTTGCATTTTATGTGTTGGTAGGGTACAAAAGTCCTGACCTGGATGGCCCAGGGTAGCCTGATCTCTTCAGCTCTCAAAAGCTAAGCAGGGTCAGCCCTGGTTAGTATTTGGATGAGAGACCACCAAGGAATACCAGGGTTGCTGTGCAGAGGAAGGCACTGGCAAACCACCTCTGTTAGTCTCTTGCCATGAAAACCCCAAAAAGGGGTCGCCATAAGTCGGCTGCGACTTGATGGCACTTTACACACACACACAGGGTACAAAAGAGGACTGGTCCATGCTAGCCGGGGGGGGGGGGAGAAGAGGGACCGTAAATTGTCCCTTTAAGTAATAGCAGCTTTACTGTGATCAGAGGGGAGACAAAGTTCTCTTTGTCACAGTGTGCTCTTCAGAGCACAGTTTTTCATCTCGGCTGGCTTGCACGCTCTTGACAGGTATCAAAGAACAGGGAAGCGTTCTGACTCGACGCCACTTATGCTCAGAGGCTGACGCCCAAGCGGCCGTACCGTTCTTTCCAGAGCCCCAGGCAAGTCGCAGGAAGCAAATGGTTAATTAAAATGGATCTGCGAGGATACCTGCAGGGAGGGCCTGGCGTACTTCCAAAGCCTTAAGCAGGAGTTACTGGTGGAAGTTGCTGCATATTTCATTTTCTCTCTCCAGGCGATGCAGACTGTTGGTTAAGCATTTCCGACATAGGATTCATCTGCCCAGGTGGTGGCTGGGAAGTAAGCTGCTGGTCTCCTTGGCGACCATCCCACACAATGAGGTGATAATGGGGAGATTGAAGGCAGAAGAGCCAGCGTGGTTAAGAGCGGCGGACTGTAATCTGGAGAACCGGGTTCCGTTCCCCACTCTTCCACATGAAGCCTGCTGAGTGACCTTGGGACTGTCACAGTTCTCTTGGAACTCTCTCAGACCTTTTATGCAGGGACGTTTCCCTTCGTCACCCCCGCCAACTGCTTTGGGGCTTCCTTTTGATTATGCATGCCTTTTCCACCTGTTAGAGGTCGCCTTGCTCTCCCCGCCTGTGTTTTCCCAATGCTGTTGTAGCCAGAATGTGGCTGGCCCAAGGTCACCCAGCAGGCTTCATGTGGAAGTGAGGAATCGAACCCGGTTCTCCAGATTAAGAGTCCGCCGCTCTTAACCATGCTGGCTCTTCTGCCTTCAATCTCCCCATTATCACTTCATTGTGCGGGAGGTGGCTGGACTCGGAGACCTTCTGCTATTTCAACTGATCTCCAGGCGACAGAGATGAGTTCCCCTGGAGAAAAAGGCCGCTTTGGAAGGTGGACTCTATGGCATTATATCCCACTGAAGTCCCTCCTCTCCCAAACCCCGCCCTCCTCAGGCTCCACCCCCCTCCAAATCTCCAAATCTCCTCCAGGCTCCACCCCCCTCCCATCTTGGAGCTGGCAACCCTAGTTCAGCCCCCAAATCAGCGATCAACAACTAGGCTTTACTCTGGAGGGTGAAAAAGGATGTGAAGATACATCATGTCTAAACCTCTCCCTCCTCCCCCTTATGTATTTTGATGGTTTGGTTTTGGGGGAGAGCTGCCTGTTTGTTTGGCCAATGGGAACTGATATTGAGCGCCATCTTGGGACTTTGTTGCTTCTTAATTGGGTTTTATTGTCTTAAGTTTTTAATATGATTGATGTAAGAATTTTAAATGTAGTAACCCACCCTGAGCCTGGCTTTGGCCGGGGAGGGCGGCTAGGAAGCTCAAAATAAATAAATTAAATAAATAAAAAGGCAGCTTTGTGGCCAGTTTCCCCCTCCCTTTCGAGCATACCCAGGGGGTTACCGCATTATGTATTCCCACCGATGTATTAAGAGTTTGAAAATTATTATAAAAAACATCGCTTTAAAAAAGGTTTTTGGATACTATGGCTAAAAAATGGTTGGAAGACGTCTTCACAGCTACAGGGGCCAAACAAAGTGCGAACAGTATTTTTTATAACATTTTCAAACTCTTAATACATCACTGGGAATACATAATGTGGTAACCCTGCCATTGTCTTTACATCATAGGCATCCCTTTACCTTTGTTCCATATTATTGTATGCCATTGGCAGAGGCTAGAAATAATGGCATAGCCTGTTTTTTAAAAACTATTTGATTTACTTTAAAACGTCTGTGCTATCTTTCTCTCCACATGGCATCCAAGGTAGCTTATAAGTGATCAATACAACAGTATAAAAAAATCCATAGTAAATTTAAAACACCGGCTGTTTCCGCACCAAGTTTGAAAACGTTTAATGAAATGTTCTCTTTCGTCATGTCCACACTATTTTCCCTCCGTTTGGTACTGGAAATGTTTTGCAATAGTTTAATGTCTGTGTTATCAGCAAACACTTATACCACAATGTTTCCCTTTTTGCCATTTCTAAGACGAATTCCCCAGAGGAGCGGACATGTTTAAGACACTTTTCATTTCTCCGCCCCCTCCACTGAGCACACCCGCTGTGTTGCCTTCCATTTCTCCTTTCCATCTCCCCTCCCCTCCTCTTTCCCCTGGCAGCCATTTTCCGACTTTTTAATTTTGTGTAATCTTTTTAAAAAAGAAATGCACTTGGACTACCAAAGGAACGTTGGAGCTCTAGAGCATTGGACAAGATGGTGGGGAAGCCCGATCTTTTCTGGGGTGCCTCTTCTACAGACAGAGAGGCTGGCTCCCAGTTCTTCCTTAGGTGCAGAGATGCAATCCTGGGGTTTAAGCGCCACTTTCCTCGTAGCCATTTGCAGAGGGCATCGCTGGGATTCAAGCGGGGATCTTCTTCTAAGGGGCCAAGTGGTCACCTGCCCTTTCTGTCACCCCAGTTATGTTCCAGTGGCCCAGTGGCTAAAGCACATATGAACGCATGCTGGCCTCATAAATTCAGAACATGTTGCAGGAATAGGGTTGCCAACCTCCAGGTAGTTGTACAAACTACCTGGAGTATGGTTTGAATACCGAGTCAGATTTTTCTTGCTACATTTAAGGTTTGAAAGTTTGCCAAATCCTTTTTATCATATCTAGGACCAGATAACCAAGTCTATTCCTTTAAGGGCTGCAACAGCTGTCTCACATTTGATGAAGACAGATAACCTTTTTCTAGCTTGTGGTGCGGCAGCTTTGTTATCATGACCTAAGGCAGTCCCGCCGGACGCATCAAAGAATGAGAAATTCATGCTCGGTATTTACTGATAGGAAACCACATATAATAGAAAGGTAATTATGAAAAGTTTTTTTGCCACTCATTTTGAAAAAACAATGATACATACCAGCAAGTATTGTTTTAAGCTTTATTGAAAGAAACAAAAATTGCTTTACAGGCGAATAATGGCTGATGAAGCCAAAACGTTTGCGGTGAAAACGCTCTGAATCCGGAAGGTGTTTCCATTTGTGCCCCGTCTGTGCCTCGCACCTCTGTGGGGGCTTGGTGTCTTTGACGTCCAGTGCTATTTCGCGCCCTGTTGAGCCTGGAGCCATCGCTGCTTCTCCTACAATAGGCATCCTTTGCCATAAAGCACTAGTTTGCGCAGCATTATATTGTTTATTTATGGTGCTACACCTCATGCTGGTAGAAATGAACTGTTCATATATACCTCTTTGGAATAAGCTTTATTGATGAACGAAACTCTTGAGTTATGTAATGAGGCTTTTCCCCATTGTGTAAATTTTGTACATATGTATGTAGTTTCACACCTTAGATAAGTTAGTTTAGGTTTAGTCACATTGTTAAGATTGTGTATGTTTGATTACTATACTATAAAGAAACACCTTTGCATTTGAGCTCGTGATTTCAGTTTGTACAACTATCAGCTTAGAAAGGTTGATATATTTGTTTCAATTAACCTCCAGGTAGTAGCTGGAGATCTCCCGCTATTACAACAGATCTCCAGCCGATAGAGATCAGTTCGCCTGGAGAAAATGTCCGCTTTGACAATTGGACTCTATGGCACTGAAGGGGGTTGGGTTGGTGTCTGGCAGCTGGTCCTGCCAAGCATTCGTTGAGTGCAAAGTAGACCCATGTTCCCGTACCAAATGATCCCATGGCAAGTGTTATTCTCCTTTAAGCTTGTTTATCATAAAAAGCACATTTAACAGTAGAGAGGAAGGTGGCTCTCTGATTGCTTCTGGGAGAGGAAGTGTCTGCATGGCTGTGAAATGGCAGCCAATCACAGCGCACCATTGTTCTGTCGCTGGAGCACATGTGCAGAAAGGAAAGGGGGGGGAGGAGATTTAATATTGACCATGAGGATAACACATTGTAAGTTGTTGCTGTGGAAATGGTCACTGATAAAAGGACAAATGGAAAAACAGCTTTAAAATAACATGTTTCCAAAAACTGAATTACACTTTACTGATGGGGAGGCCGCTGGGCTGCCATTTTCAGTGGCAGTTCATGTGTTTTTGAAATGCTTAGTGATGCCCTAAGGAGTAGCTGGATTTACAGTGTCAAATGACACGGCTCCCAAGCAGGCCCAAGTAATGGGTACCTAAATTGCATTCCATCATACAGAGGGAAAAGAACTCAACCTGGTGCTGTCATTTTCAGTGGCAGCTCTGTGTCTTTCCTACTGCATTGTTCCATCCTAAACAATGGGATTTCCAGTTTCTCGTGTCATGCCCCACAAGCAGACCTGAGTAATGGGTACATAAATAGCATTCCATCAAACAGAGGGAAAAGAACTCAACCTGGTGCTGCCATTTTCAATTGCAGCTCTGTTTCATTCCTACTGCATAGTTCCATCCTAAACAGTAGGATTTCCAGTTTCTCATGTCATGGCTCCCAGGCAGACCTGAGTAACAAGTACTTAAATTGCATTCCTTTCCTTCCTTTTATCCCTTAGAAGCTTCTTGATCAATTGATCCTGAGCAGCATATATCTAGTGTTGGAGGGATATAAGGATAGAAACAAATCTTGCCACTGACAATGTAGCCTTGGGGTCCCTATCGCTTAGTAAAAAAGGCATTATGTCAGTCACAGAGGCATTGGATTTGTATATTAAAAGGGGGAAAATATAGTGCGATCAAAGTTCCTCGTAAAAGCGGCATTCCAAAAGGGCATGGGCTAATGAATCAATAGAGCCAGAAGAGCAAGGGCAGATCCTGTGAGTATGGTATATTCAGAATTCTGCCCTGCATTACCATAGAAGGATTAGCATTCAATCTAGCCAAGCAAAAAGCTCTACAGAGACGAGGAGTTGTCAGATAATATGTATAGGCAGGCAGACCATGTGGAGGGGGTATTCCGAAGAACTGGGATGAACAGACGCGACGAGCACGAAAAGTAGTGCTGTTATAATCGAGCTCTTTAATGCGCTTTTTAATTTTGGTAAAAGCTTCAGTTTTCCCAAGATCTAATAACATATCCTGCAAGAAGCCCAACAACGACAGTTTCTCATCTAAGATTTTTTGCCATGAGGATTTAAAAGGGTCATGCTTCAGAGAAGCTAGGAACCCCTCAGTGCTAAAGCACAGTTTAAGGTGTAGTTTAAAGGCGGCCAACCATGCCCTAGCTTCAAGTGACATTTGGCCAAACTCGGAACGAAGAGTAACGCCAGCAACACATCGAGGGGCATTTAGGAGTTTTCGTAAGAACTGAAGCAGTGGACGATCTATAGATTCATTGATGACTTGTTATCCAGATGGCAGCACCAAAGAGGATAATTGGGGTAATTTTCAGGTTAAAAACCTGAATAGCCCCTGGAATATATTTGCCACCTTTGGCTTGAAAAAAGTTGACAATAGCACCAACCCCAGGTTTAATTTTGTTGGACACTGCTTTTTGATGGGCATTCCAATTTAGGTTATGGGAAAACAGAATGCCAAGGTAAACAAACTCCTTGACTTGGTCAACCTCAAAGCCATCTAATACCCAGCGAAAAAAAGGCATTTTTCTCCTCTTAGTGAAGATCATAATCTTAGATTTATGATGGTTTATTTTAAGACCTTCCCTAGAGCAGTACTCAGAAAAAGTTTGCAAAGACCTTTTCAAACCATAAATTGCATTCCATCAAACAGAGGGAAAAGCCTTCACCCCGGTGCTGCCATTTTCAAAGAACTCAACCTGGTGCTGCCATTTTCAATGGCGGCTCTGTAGCTTTCCTACTGCATAGTTCCATCCTAAACAGCGGGGTTTCCATTGTCTCACGTCATGGTTCCCAAGCAGACCTGAGTAAATGGATAATGGGCATTTTCTTTTAAAGGAGGTATTTATTTTATTTTTTTATCAAATCAGGCCTGAACTGACCCTAGAAGCTAAAATGACTAAACTGAGGCTATTGTATTTTGGTCACATTATGAGAAGACAAGAGTCATTAGAAAAGATAGTCATGCTAGGAAAAGTTGAGGGCAGCAGGAAAAGAGGAAGACCCAACAAGAGATGGATTGACTCAATAAAGGAAGCCACAATTTGCAAGATCTGAGCAAAGCTGTCAAAGATAGGACATTTTGGAGGGCATTGATTCATAGGGTCGCCATGGGTCGGAAGCGACTTGACGGCATATAACACACACACACACACACACACACTTATTTTGTTAGTGTTGCTGCTAGTTTTGTTGAGCTCCTCTTTTAGAACCTTTGGCCACAGGTGAAATTAAAACCAATCTCGCCACAGATCTGTTTGGTTTCACCACGTTGTCGCTACCCTGCCCGGACAGTCAGCGATTCGCGTTCAGTTACACCCGTGTGCTGGGACTGTATCTGGGGATCAGGCGCGAGAAATTGTGGAGCCCTCAAAGAGAGAACAGTGAGAACGGTTTCTTCCAAAAGGCCCCAGTGGGACTCCAGCCAAGCCTTAGATCTCTGAACTGTGGCTGATGTGCCACTTTGAGATCTCAGCAGGCTCCATGTCAGATGATTATCAAAACACTATCAGGAGGACCCAGGCGAGGCAAGGGAAGCCAGGCGTCTCTGAAGCAGTGCCTGTAATTAAGGAGGGATTATGTTTTGTTTCTGGAAGTTGCTCGCTGAAACCTGACAGTTTTCCGCAGGTTCCTTTATTCCCCTGGCCTCCTGACTGTTCCGAGATGGCAAGGATATTAAACTACAGCCTTCAGCTGGTTTAATAATCATTCTCTCTCCCCCGGGGAACTGTAGTTCTTAGGACAGGAGGAGGAATAATGGCGCTAAAATTGAGAATTTTCAGCATCGGAACCAGGGTTTCAAGTAGGATTGCCAACCTCCAGGTACTAGCTGGAGATCTCCTATTACAACTGATCTCCAGTCGATAGAGATCAGTTCACCTGGAGAAAATTGTCAGCAAAAGAATTGATTTGTTACCTTTGCAACCTTGATGAAATGCTAGTTGTTCAAGTTTATGGAAACAGGACTTATTTCTTCGGTTTTGCATTGTTGTAAGAGTGGGTTTTCTTATGTGTATAGTATGTTTATAGGTTGTATGTTGTAAGTGTTTGCACATTGTAATTGAAGATATACAATACATGCTGAGAGGTTGAGAGGTTTAGTCTGCTGCTGGTTTATTTTTGTTGCATAACCTCCAGGTACTAGCTGGAGATCTCCAGCCGATAGAGATCAGTTCATCTGGAGAAAATGGCCACATTGGCAATTGGACTCTGTGGCATTGAAGTCCCTCCCCTCTCCAAACCCAGTGGCAAAGAGGGACCTGGCAACCCTAGGTACAATGCCCAGAGTCCACCCTCCAAAGCAGCCATTTTCTGCAGGGGAACTGATCTCTGTAGTCTGGAAATGAGCTGCAATTCCAGGGAATTCCCAGGTTCCACTTGGAGGCTGGTATCCCTGAGTACACCTCCCAAGATTCTTTGGCAGAGTATTTGCTTTATATGTAGTACCCCTGGTTCAATCCCCAGTTTTTTTACAGGAACTCAGATCACATGTGATGGGAAAGACCTCCTGTCTGAAACTTCAGATAGCTACTGCTAGTTTGAGTAGGCCTGCAATCCCTTAAGCAATTCCTAGGGCACAGTGGTGCCTATCAATGTTTCTCCTGGCACCTACCCTTCCCTCATAGGGTTGCCAACCTCCAGGTTGCTGGAGATCACCTGCTATTACAACTGATCTCCAGCCAATATTGATCAGTTCACCTGGAGAAAATGGCCGCTTTGGCAATTGTATGCTTTGGCCATTGGAGTCTATGGAATTGAAGTTCCTTCCCTCCCCAAACCCCGTCCTCCTCAGCCTCCACCCCAAAAACCTCCTGCCAGTGGTGAAGAGGGACCTGGCAACCCTATACATTAATCTTGAATGGAACAAGACTTTCTGGTCTTGGATGGATTTTTAGGAACAGAAAAAAGTAGGGAACTTTAGCCTCACTTTCTACCAGCTGACTGACTGATTAAAATGAGTCCATCCTGGATAGGGGGAAAGTTATATGGTAGGACAGTGTCAATGGGATATATATATATATATATATATATATATTAATGCGGCCTTGTTTACTTACCAGAGGTTCTTACTGAAAGTGACAAAGGTTCGCTCTAGGAATAGCCAGAAACTCTATGGTAAAACTAGGGTTACAAGTTCCAGACTGGGAAATACCTGGTGATTTGGGGGGTGGAGCATGTGGATGTGGGTTTGGGGGAGGAGAGTGACTTCCATGGGGTATGATGCCATAGAGTCCACCTTTTGAAGCAGCCATTTTTTCCAGGTGAACTGACCTCTGTTGCCTGGAGATCCGTTGTAATAGTGGGAAACCTCCAGCCACCACCTGGTGGTTGGCAACCCTGGGAAAAAGCTAGAGCTAGGTTTTGTCATTTCAGTAAGTACATTCCAGTAAGTACACAAGTGTGTCCAGTAAGTACACAAGTGTTGTTGCTGTTGTTTGCTGCCACTCAGAACACTGGCAGACAATGGGACACATGAACACATGGAGCTGCCTTATACTGAACCAGACCCTTGGTCCATCCAAGTCAGTATTGCCTATTCAGACCTGCAGCGGCTCTCCAGGGTCTCAGGAAGAGATTATTCACATCACCTACTTGCCTAGTCCCTTTAACTGGAGATGCCAGGGATTGAACCTGGGACCTTCTGCATGCCAAGCAGATGCTCTACCACTGAGCCACAGCCCCTTTGCTGGGGGCAGGGAATCCTCTGCTCCCACCAGTGGCTTGGCAACCCTAACAAGCACATCACAAGCAGGTGTCTTTGGCATGGTCTTGGACACAGACTTCCGTCTCTGGCCTTGGCAACTTCTCCCTGTGGCTGTTCAGGGAGGAGACCATTCCTCTGAGTAGCAAAACCAAGCGGCTTCTGTCCTCCAAAGCAAAGAGCAAGTCCTGGCTTTCTTCTGCCTTGCCAGAGGAGGAGGTCCTTTGTTAAAGTCCAGAATGCATTGCATTTATGTCTTCAGGGAGCACCTGTTTGGAAGAACTCTGTAGGATTTTACCCATCTCATAGAGATAATCCCCCCATTCCCCTTCCCGCCACTCATTCAAGCAGTGGTGAAGGTAGGGTTGCCAGGACCCTCTTCGCCATTGGTGGGAGGTTTTTATGGCGGAGCCTGAGGAGGGCAGGGTTTTGGGAGGGGAGGGACTTCGATACCATAGAATCCAATTGCCAAAGCGGCCATTTTCTCCAGGTGAACTGATCTCCATCTGCTGGAGATCAGTTGTAATAGCAGGAGATCTGCAGCTAGTACCTGGAGGTTGGCAACCCCAGGCGAGGGTCAGGCTGGAGGCAGCAGAAAATTGCCCACCAAAGTGGGTAAGTTGGCACTTGGCAATCCTAGTTCTTAAACTGTCTTCCAGGTAATTTTAGCTGCCATTTCTGATTGAGGAACTGCACAGATGAATATCAGAGAACTATGACATGAAAGGCACTTTCCTATTGACATAGGTATATTTAGAGACCGACTGAAAAGTATTTCCCCCTACCAGGAGAATCTTGTGAACTGTAGTTGGGTGGTGGTTGCTAGAGCCTTCCAACAGATAAATCTCAGCAGTCTCACCAAACCACAGTTTCCGGGATTCTTTGGAGAAAGCACCCTACTTTGTTTGAATTCTGGATGACATGAGAGGAGGCATGTTTTTTCTCTAATGCTCTCCACTTGGGATCCTCCATTCAAGGGGAACTCTGCATCCTGTCTTGGATAGATCCTGAGCTGGTGGCAGTAGCACAAAAATCGTCTCCTCTGATGCTGCCCAGACAAGGTCACATGTTAAGGAAGTGCTTCTAGGGCCTGCCCCAGCCCTGACACAGGAAGTGAAGAAAGGCAGGCATTAACTGCTCCATCTGCATCCCCTACTGTTTTGGTTCCCCCGAATGGCCACATGATACTTGCATGGTGAACAGGGTTGACAACCTCCAGGTACTTGCAGACAATCTCTGGCTATTACAACTGATCTCCAGCCAATAGAGATCAGTTCACCTGGAGAAAATGGCCACTTTGGCAATTGGACTCTATGACATTGAAGTCCCTCCCCTCCTCAAACCCCGCACTCCTCAGGCTCCGCCCAGAAAACCTCCTGCTGGTGGCAAAGAGGGACCTGGCAACCCTAATGGTGAACCAGTAGGGTTGCCAACCCTTAGCAAGCTGGGAAACACTGAAATTTTCAAATTTCTATGAGAAAATTCTATGAGAAAATATTTTTGAAATTTCTAGAGCCTCATTACGTCACTTCCTGTTTGGGAACAGGAAGTGATGTAAAGACACTCGGAATGTTCAGATCTCTATGGTTTTTCCCCTTCTGCTGCTCCACTGCATGAGGGCAGAGGACTAGGAACATCTCTGGGAGGTTGCCCACCAGAATTGGCTAAGTGGCAACCCTAGCGTCCAGCCCTGCCAGCCACCTAGTTTTTCAAAGTGGTCTTGGCCATCTTTGGGCATCGCATGTGCTAAACAAGCATGAACTTCCTGTAATCCTTTACTTAAGGAAGGCTAAGACATCTCGAGCCCCTCCTGGCCACATTTTGCAATCGTCATAACTCTGAAGACATATGAAAAGAGGGCAGTTATCAGACCAGCTCCCTTTCCCTTATATAATCTCTTAAGCACATTTATAGGCTTAGGCATTTTGAGTTGCCAAATCCCCATCAGCAATTTTGAAAAGCAATTATTTTGAATCAGTTCATATATATATATAAACTCTATCCACAAAACTCTGCACAGCAACTGCAAAATTAGAACTAGGATGAATCATTCTGAAATATTAATTGATAAGATTTATGACTTTAAAAACATTATTAAGAAGCTTTCAGTAATGTAGCTGGCTGTTTAATTCTGGCCATGGGGGACATAGGCTTTTTAATGAAAGGGTGTTAATTGGGAATTCGCTATCTGCTGGCTGAGCCTTTAGTCAAGAAGAAAAGAGTGTATGATCAGTTATGCATTATGCCCCCCAAAACTTGCTGCATGATTTATAACACCACACAAATCCGTTATGAAAAGGCAATTTTAGGGAAAGTCTGATCCCCCCCCATATCAGTGCGCTCTTTCAGAACCGCCATAGCTAAGGTATGAGTGACAGATCTATTTCCTCTCGTCTTTGAACCTCTCGTTTCATTTCTTTTTTGAAAGAATAAGCCATTGTCTGTAACTACCAAATGACATTTAGGGGGGAAATTTTTCTTCTGTAGTGGGCCCTGCATGCAGTCAAACTTCAAATCTCTTCTTTCTGGTTATCTTGACAGGAGAGATTAAGAAGATCTCTCTCCCCCCCCCCCCCATACACACACCCCTCCATCATTCCTCACTCCTCGCCTTCATCTCTCTTCAGAAGGAGTTCCAAACTGGCCTGTTTTCAGGAGTTGTCTTGATAAGCATGAGTTTGGTATGTGCATGAATGGGAGTCTCGAGATTGGATAAATGAGCTATTCTTAAAAGTTTCACTGTTCTTGACTTTGGCCTAATTGATGTGGTGCTGAACATGGGGCTGCTGCTGAAAACGGCAACCATGTGTTTAGCATCCCTCTCGCATCATGTCCAGTCAGGTTATAAAGATGTTCCAACCATCCCACATTGCATTTTGAATGCATGGTGACTTGCCTGTCTGGTGTGAAGGTTGCGGACATCAGGCAGTGTCTAGATTAGGCTGATATCTAGCACAAGGGAGTCAGTCATCACAATGCATTGGCACCAATGACATTGGGAAATGTAATTATGGGGTCCTGGACTAAAAAATTAGGTTATTAGGCAGAAGGCTGGTAAAGGCCAGGACCTCCAAAGTAGCATTTACTGTGTGGAACAGACGCCTGGACTTGATGGGCCTTGGTCTGATCTGGCATGGCTTTTCTTGTGTTCTCTTATGGATTAAAAATTGGTTAAATGGCAGGCAGCAGCGAGTAGGAATAAATGGACGATGGAGGAAGAAGAAGAAGAAGAAGAAGAAGAAGAAGAAGAAGAAGAAGAAGAAGAAGAAGAAAGAGTTGGTTTTTTTAATGCTGACTTTCTCTACCACTTAAGGAAGACTCAAACTGGCTTACAATCACCATCCCCCTCCCCACAACCGACACCCTGTGAGGTAGGTGGGGCTGAGAGAACTCTAAGAGAGCTGTGACTAGGCCAAGGTCCACCGGCTGGCTTCATGTGTAGGAGTGGGGAAACAAATCCAGTTCACCAGATTAGCTTCCGCTGCTCATGTGGAGGAGCAGGGACTCAAACCCGGTTCTCCAGATCAGAGTCCACCGCTCCAAAACGCCGCTCTTAACCACTGCACCACTCTGGAAGTTTGTAGGGAGGTCTCACAAGGTTCGGTATTGGGATTGGTGCAATTTAATAAATGATTTGGAATTGGGGGGGTGAGCGATGAGGCAGCCAAGTTTTCAGACAATATCGAATCATTCAGGGTGGTGAAAACCCAGAAAGATTGCGAAGAGTTCTAGCGGGATCCCTCTCAATTAATTGAGTGGGAAACGACATGGCAAATGAAGTTCACTGTGGGTAAGTGAAAGGTGATGCATACTGGAACAAAACAAAATCCTGATTTTAAATATATCCTGCTGGGGGTTTGAACTGGCCGAGGCTGCGATTGAAAGAGATTTTGGGGTCATAGTGGAAAGCCTGATGAAAATGTTCACCCAGAGCGGCGCAGAAGTGGAAAAGGCAAACTACATACTAGAAATTATGAGGAAAGGGACTGAAAATAAAACAGCCAATATTGTAATGCCCTCGTCTAAAGCTATGGCGTGGCCTCATCTAGAGTACTGTGTGCAGTTCTGCTTAGCGCATCTCAAAAAAGATATTACGGGGGGGGGCAGAGAAAGTGATTGAGAGAGCTTTTTTCTCCCTCTCCCATAATATTAGAACAATGAAAATGATGGGGAATGGGACAGATGAAAGGAAATAGTTCTTTACTCAGTGAGTAATTAAACTAGAATTGACTGCCAGTAGAGGTAGTGACGTCCTGACCTGCATATCCCCAGGCTAGCCTGATCTCGTCAGATCTCAGAAGCTAAGCAGGGTCAGCCCTGATTACTATTTGGATGGGAGACCACCAAGGAATACCAGGGTTGCTGTGCAGAGGAAGGCACTGGCAAAGCACCTCTGTTAGTCTCCTGCCATGATAACCCCAAAAGGGGTCGCCGTAAGTTGGCTGCGACTTGACAGCACTTTACATACACACACACACACGCACACACACAAACACACATGCACACACACACACAGGTAATGACAGTCACAGGCATAGTTAGCTTTAAAACGGGGTTATACGGATTCATGGAGGAGCAGTCCAGCAACTAGGGTTACCAAACTCCAGGTGGTGGCTGGGATCTCCCGCTTTTACAACTGATCTCCAGCCAATAGAGATCAGTTCACCTGGAGAAAATGGCCGCTTTGGCAATTGGACTCTATGGCATTGAAGCCCCTCCCCTCCCCAAACCCTGCCCTCCTCAGGCTCCGCTCCAAAAACCTCCCGCCAGCGGCGAAGAGGGACCTGGCAACCCTACTGACCAGAGATGCCTCAGCAGGGATCTTTGGGCCCATCTCCCACTTCATGCTGAAAGAGGTATTTAGGAGGAATTTTTATTCATTTTGCGGCAATCAACAGGGCTTCAAGAAATGTGAAAGGGTCACACATTACTCCAGGAGTCCAGGAATGAAAGTAAACTGGTACAGGCAGCTACTTCCCATCTGCTTGGCATACAGAAGGTCCAACGTTCAATCCCTGCATCCCCTTGTTCAGGCAAACTGAGGGCCATGGCTTCTTTTATAGAGTCAATCCATCTCTTGTTGGGTCTTCCTCTTTTCCTGCTGCCCTCAACTTTTCCTAGCATGATTGTCTTTTCCTGTGACTCTTGTCTTTTCATAATGTGACCAAAGTATGAAAGCCTCAGTTTAGTCATTTTAGCTTCTAGGGTCAGTTCAGGCTTGATTTGATCTAAAACCCACTGATTTTTTTTATTAGCAGTCCACAGTATCTGTAACACTCTCCTCCAACACCACGTTTCAAAGGAATCTACTGGATTGTCTCGTCATAGGGTTTTCAAGGTAAGGGTTGGTCAGAAGTGGTTTACCATTGCCTTCTTCTGCGCAGTACTAACCAGGGTTAGCTGTAGTGGCCCTGTTGTTGTCTATGGAAGATCCTTCCACTACTGCAGCTAACTTTCAAGGATTCCTCTGCCCCCATCACCATTGGAACTGCCTGTTCTCTTCTGCGGATGCAGCCTTTGATCCCTGAAGTGGGTGGGTGCATCTTCGGCTGGTGTCTCAGCTCTGACCATTCAGTCTTGAGTGACTCTGCTAGGAGTTTAATCTCTTGTCAGAGGCTAGACCCCATCTGGTATTGCTCCCAGCTTCGCTGACCCACACAAACCCCCTCACCACATTAAGCTGTGTGTCCAAAAGGGAGATTGAAATGTGCAGGTACCCATATTTGGGCACCAGTCCTGGATCTCCTTCTATTGACCAAAACCTATTATTTTTGCAATCTCCTTATAATGTATTAATTTTATTTGATGCAGTAAGTAGCCTGCTGATGTTAAAATAATTTTTTCCATTAAAGAAACTATATTTTGCTGTCAACACCCTCCTTGTGGTCTGTAACATTATTATTTTTTTACAAAAAAGCTTTTAAATATTATTTTAAAGAGGTCTTTTGCTTTATAAGCATAATGTAAAAGGTTTCCCTGGAGTCACAAAAAATTAATGTTGCATGTCCCATATCTAATTAACACTATGTACATTCCTTAACTCCTTATAATTTACTCTGGTGTGATATGAATGAGTACTTGATTGGAAAAATAATGCCATCTAGGAATCAATGAAAAGAAGAAAAAAATTACCACTTTCCTCTCTACGCGTAGTATTACTAAAAATTTCTCATCAAAGTGGATTTTTTTTAAAGGTTACACAAGTATGAAAAGAGCGGGGACTGTGATGGTTGATCTAAAGATCCAAGTTCAATAGACTCTTTGAAGCCTGACATTCTGTGTGCTGTATGTTTTTAGAGACATCTTTTAGTTTTCGTCAGACACGTTCCTGTTAACCTGAGGTCACTATTGTAAAAAAGGGCCAGTGCAAATGGATTCATATTAATAGAAAAGAGCAAGAGACCAGTAGCACCTTAAAGACTAACAAAATTTCTGGCAGGGTATGAGCTTTTGTGAGCCACAGCTCACTTCGGATTCAGATTCATAGTTTGACCCAAGTCATATGACTACACACCATTGTCTAAATAATTGGCTACCTTCCAGATCACTAGTACTTCAGTTGAGCAAATCAAGGCCAGAGCCAAAAGTCAACAGAATGGGGCGTGGCCCGACGGGTTCACTGACCAGAAGGGTTGCCAATCTCCAGGTAGCAGCTGGAGATCTCCTGCTATTACAACTTATCTCCAGCCGACAGAGATCAGTTCACCTGGAGAAAATGGCAGCTTGGGCAATTGGACTCTATGGCATTGAAGCTGCCATGGTTTACCTTCAGTCCCACAGTGAAGATCTTTGTGCTGTGGTGTTAGCTTCTGCTGAGGGAACCTTTTAAAAAACCTGCATAGCCAATCACAAGCCTTGCTGGGCAAAAAGCCCCCTTTGGCCCCACCCATTTTGTAAAAGAGCATGGCAGGTGCCAGAGATAGATGAGTTGATGGTTCGCCATTTCACATTGCTGCCCAGCTGATTCACTGGTCTTTCTCTCGCATGTCTCATACCAGAGCCATGGATCATTTTCTGCCTCACTGTCAACAAACCACCACAGCTCATTAACCAGTAATGTCCCTGATGCCTATTGACACCACGGCTGAGGTGAGATCTGGTAGCTGGCATTTGGATCCACCAGTCTTCTGTGCATAGGATGAAGGGCTGAATGAGACCTAAAGGAATGGTGGGGGGGGGGACTTCCTAAATGACTGAATGAACGAATGAATGAACGAATGAATGAGGGGAAGCTTCCTGAATTTCTGCTCTCAAGTTATAGACATTAGACAAAATACAGTGAGTTTTCTACAAATGGTGAGAAAAGTGGAGCATTTGCAGTGCCTTGCACATTTGTGAAATACAATGATCGGAAAACAGGCATCTTGTTCCCCCGGGAACACTCAGTTTCATTTGCCCTTCCAAAGGACAAAGTATTCAGTTTTCCTTCCTTCCATTTTAACTGTCCAGCCTCATGGCTTTCTTTCCCCTCCCTCCTTTGGGTTTCATATATTTGCTAATAAGGTATTCCCACTTTTTTTTAATAAAAAAGGCTTTGATCGTCAATGTTCTTGCCGTGGATTAGGAGGTGCTTTTCCTTCCCCCCCAAAAAAAAAGATTAATTGAGGCTTCCGCTTACAGAGGGGCAATGAAATGGCATCTAGAAGGTGTGGGGGGGAAATCCTGCCAAATCCCTATGTGACAACACAGAGATGTCTATTAATTGGGAAACCCCTGCCTCTTGGGTGGAAAGGAAATATGGCACGGTAGGAAATGGATTCGCTGGGTAACAGAGCCAGGATGCAGCTTGTCGTCGATATAATTCGTCCCTTTTTTTCATAAAAAGGAAAAGATCGGTATCAGACAGATGCCTGCCTGACACAATAAGGCACGCTGCCTATTGCAGGAGATATGCCACTTGTCAAATCACATCACTCATGCTCTAAACCCAACTTGACAGCTCCTGAATCGAATACATCGGGTATTGAATTAAACTTGTCTCCGAGGAAATCATATCAGGATTAGGTCTAATATAGAGGAATATACAAATCGCTGTACGAATTTTCGTGCTGATAAAATAAGGGGATGCCAAAGAGCATTAGTTGGAATTATAGAAAACTAGTGAAATGCCCATTTTTATGACAAGCAGGTGGTCGGCATGGGTGTTCACGGGGGGGGGGGGGGGCTTTAGATTGTAGAGATGCTGGTGGGAGGAAGTTGCTATATGTGCCTTTGTGTGCTTTGCCAAGCTACAGTCAAGGAAATGACCACATTTGTGTCAACACAAATAGACACAAAATAACAACCAGACAATTAGACCAAAACCGAACCAAAGTGGTCTCAGTTTTGGTCTAATGTCTGGTTGTTATTTTGTGACTATTTGTGTTCTAAGTCCATATTTATAATAGAAATACAGAGGCCACAGCAGGGCTGTGTACAAATTATTGATTTTTGTAAGTAATAAATTCATTATACATAATTGCAGAACATCATTTGTACTTAGTCTTAATTGTGGCCCTTATGTATCTTTGTTCTTGACCTTAGGGTACTTAATTCTGGAGTTTTTAGAGTTACGTCTCCCCCCCCCTTCGTTGTTGGTCTATTCCTGTAGCACCCTAGGGACCAACAAGATTTTTGGGGTATGGGTTTTTGAGAGTCAATGCTCCCTTTGTCAGGCATCTGGTATCACTTGGGTATCTGAGGAAGAGAGTTTTGACTCTTGAAAGCTTATACCCCCAAAAAGCTTGTTGGTCTCTAAGATGCTAGAGGATTTGAATCTAGCTGGTCTATGGCAGACTGACATGGCTATCTTCTGAAATTCTGAATAACATAAATAATGTAAATAAATAAAGTATTTTGTAACCACTCTAATGCCATCCGCTAGTGCAATGTTATATTTTCCTATAGGGACGTATGAGGTGGAAGTTGAAAGCTGGAATCTAATTCACAATTCTGTTGAATATGGCAACGTTACCTAAGGGAGGGGAACCTCATTGTGATGAGAATGCATGAAAAAGGTTTTCCCCTGGCGCTAAACGAAAGGGGTTATGAATGCCTCAAGAGCCCGTCTTGCTGAGCATCAAGAAGCTGCCACTTTTCAAAATTGCATCTGAGATTAAAAACTTATTAAGAGGAAGAGAATGGAAAGAAAGTATACATTCAAGACTGTGTTAAAAAAGGGAGCATGCTGTATCATTGTGACCAGCCCCCTCCTCCCACCAAACAGTAGGGTTGCTGACCTCCAGGTAGTAGCTGGAGATCTCCCGCTATTACAACCTATCTCCAGCCAATAGAGATCAGTTCCCCTGGAGGAAATGGCTGCTTTGGCAATTGGACTCTATGGCATTGAAGTCCCTCCCCTTCCCAAACCCTGCCCTCCTCAGGCTCTGCCCCAAAAACCTCCCGCCGGTGGCGAAGAGGGACCTGGCAACCCTACCAAATGGCCATTAAACCGGGTTTCAGGATCTCCGGTTCCGATTACAAACAATCTGGCTGGATTTCTTTTCTCCGCGCGCATAAATAAAATGCACCGCTTTCTTCAGAAATCCGCTTGAATCGCACCCAGGATATCTGCTTGCTCTCTTCGGTGCAAAAAATGTCAGGGTTTATTTACTTCCTTTGGTCCCCCTCCCCTTCTCCCATTTCTTGGCTCTAATTCTTGGCCTGCGTCTGCGCCGTCGGAATCTGATGCTCCAGTCATGCTCCGGTAAGCCCAAAGGATGCGGGTTTGCCATGTTTCTCGTCCAAAGGTCAAAGCTTGTTTGTGTCAGCCAACGGCTCCATCAGGGCAAGGGGTGCCCGCTGCTTTTCGCGCCCTGCGGGCGAGCCTTTGCCGCAAGGCCTCCCTCCTGGCTCAGGAGGGAAACTAACAAAACCAGAAATGAAGAGTAAATACGACAATCTCTTTTCCTGCCGGAGCGAGAGGTGCCGTTTCAAGTCCGGGCACGGAGATCCGGGGTCAAACAGCGCTTACCTGCCTTTGTTCCCAGTTGGGGTGGCTTGAACTTCTGCACCTCTGGTAAAGTGAGCGCACTTCTAAAGAGCTCAGGTGCGGGAGCGCATGGCTAGGCGTCGGCGTGGCTTTTGCAGAAGTCGTTTGAAAAGCAGCATTGTGAAAACACAGTCCTGGTGAATGAAAGTATTCATTGCCAAGGAGGGGGAACAAGCATAACACCCCACAGCGATGGAAGCGCTTAGCTCCCCCTCCTCCTCCCCACAACAACTTCTCATCACTCTTATCACTTCGTCTTTTTGTGGGTGAGAAGGGATTCTTTGTGTTTTTTACTTCCACCCTGTGCTGTCCTGCAGACCAAAGCAGTGAACAGTTAGACTTGCTACTAAATTGGGGGGTGGGGGAGGTGGAAGCCAAAGCAATCATAGGGTTGGAGTACATTCCCTTGGAGATAAGTTTAGGGCTTTGTAGTTCTGGAAAAGATGGCTAAGGTGGGATGTGACTGAAGTTTATAAATGGTCCACGGGGAAGAGAAAGTGGAGAGCAAGAAGTGAACATTGTTTCTCCCTCCCGTATTATCTCAGGGTAACGCAATGAAGTTAGTGGGCAGTAGATTCAGGACAGACAGAAGGATGCAAGCCATGATGGCTAAATGGAACGTCCATGTTTAGAGACAGTATATCTTTGAAAGCCAGTTGTTGGAGGGAGAACAGTAGGGGCAGGTTTCAGCCTTGTACTCTTTCCTGTGTAATCTGGCTGGCCTAGAACTGCCAAGCCCCTGGTTGGGGTGTAAGGTTGCCAGGTCCCTCTTTGCCACTGGCAGGAGGTTTATGGGGCAGAGCCTGAGGAGGACGGGGTTTGGGGAGGGGAGGGACTTCAATGCCATAGAGTCCAATGGTCAAAGCGGCCATTTTCTCCAAGGGAACTGATCTCTATCAGATGGAGATCAGTTGTAATAGCAGGAGGTCTCCAGCTACCACCTGGAGGTTGGCAACCCTATTGGGGTGAGGGATGCCCCGCTCCAAACTTCCATTGGCCAGCAGCATTAAAGAAAACTTCACCAGCGTTGCCAGCATACCATGGAGTTTCCGGAAACTCTATGGCAACTGTTCGATATAGCTTCCCAGACATCTTCTTCTTAGGGTTCCCAACTGCCCACTCGTGGCAAGTAACCTATTGTCCTTCCCTCCAACTACCCTCCCCACTCCCCCCAGAGCCTTGCCAATGATCAGGTGTTTTCCCCAATCTGCTGTTTCACGCGAGGCAGGAGGATGGGGCGCAGTTTGCAGCCTGCTTTGTTTTCGTTCCTTCCCTCGTTGCGATGGTCTTCTGGGGCTGCTTTTCCCCTCCACCGCCCCACAAACCGGACATGCGTCATCACGTAAATGACGCTGATCTCCCCCCCCCCTCAACTCCTCCTTCCAAAACCATCTTCAAGTATTCGAAGGGCTGTCATATGGAGGATGGTGCCGAGTTGTTTTCTGTTGCCCCAGAAAGTCGGACCAGAACCAACGGGTTGAAATTAAATCAGAAGAGTTTCCATCTAGACATTAGGAAGAATTTTCTGACAGATAGAGCGGTCCCTCAGTGGAACAGGCTTCCTCGGGAGGTGGTAAGTGCTCCTTCCCTGGAGGTTTTTAAGCAGAGGCTAGATGGCCATCTGTCAGTAATGCTGATTCTATGACCTTGGGCAGTTCATGGGAGGGACGGAGGGCATCTTGGCCATCTTCTGGGCATGGAGTAGGGGTCACTGGAGGTATGTGGGGGAGGTAGTTGTGAGTTTCCTGCATTGTGCAGGGGGTTGGACTTGATGACTCTGGTGGTCCCTTCCAACTCTATGATTCTATGATTCTACCTCCCACTGGTTGCAAGGAGGGACCTTGCAACCCTACTTCTTCTTGTGAAACAAAGGCCTTGTATGTTTGGGATGTGTGAGTGAGAAAGCGGAGATGCGGCTTTTCACGGTGGGATTCTGAGCTAATTGTTCATCATTAAGCGTTTCAAAGTACCTCCAATTATCATTTGATTGCCTCGTATAAGTGGCTTTTGTTTTGCTGTTTGCATTTTGCCAACAAAAATAAGGCAGTTTACCTGAAGGCCTCTCGAGGCTTCGATTCCTAATGAATGTTAACCCCCTCCTCACCCAAAGTCAAAAATACCATGCCTTCCAAAGTCGTCTAACCTCCAGTACTTGTGAGAACCTGCCAGAAACTTCCATTTGGTTCTCCTAAGTTGATTAATTTCTGAAACGGTATCTGTTGAATGGCACTGACCTTGATAGCCCAGGCTGGCCTGATCTCGTCAGATATGGGAAACTATGCAGGGTTGTCCCTGGTTAGTAAGAACATATGAAAGGCCATGCTGGATCAGAGACCAAGGTCCATCAAGTCCAGCAGTCTGTTCATACAGTGGCCAAACAGGTGCCTCTAGGAAGCCCACAAACAAGGTGACTGCCGCAGCATTACCCTGCCTGTGTTCCAAAGCACCTGATATAATAGGCATGCTCCTCTGATCCTGGAGAGAATAGGTTTGCATCATGACTAGTATCCAATTTGACTAGTAGCCAAATAGTACTTGCATGGGAGACCAGGAAGTCCAGGATTTCTCCATAGGAATGCATTCAAAACCATTTGTATTGGTTTTAATGGAGGAAGGGGAGCGACCCCTTCCAGACCCCATAACTTCGGACCCCCTGACCCAATTTTCACCAAACTTGGGGGTTCTTGCAAGGAGTCCTTTCAAGCTACCCTGAAAACTTGGGACCTCTCTCTGCAAAAATGCGTCCCCCAGGAGTCATGGATAGCCATGAAATGGGTTTAATGGGTTTAAATGGCCGAATTTCTCAGGAATCCTGAATTTAAAGCCGAATTCCCACCTTTACCGGTATAGGTGAATTCGGCATTCGGGTTTTCCCGGGGGGGAAAGGCCAATTAAACCCAAACCCTAATTTTCTCGAATTTTTCCCCCCAACAGCCCTATGCCGGACAAGAGCTCTCAAGGGGTCAGATCCGGCCCTCAGGCCTTATGTTTGATACCCCTGGTCTAGACATTAGGAAGAATTTTCTAACAGTCAGAGCGGTTCCTCAGTGGAACAGGCTTCCTCTGGAGGTAGTAAGCTCTCCTTTCCTGGAGGTTTTTAAGAAAAGGTTAGATGGCCATCTGTCAGCAATGCTGATTCTATGACTTCAAGCGGATAATGAGAGGGAGGGCATTTTGGCCATCTTTTGGGCATGGAGTAGGTAAGGGTCGCTGGGTGTGTGGGGGGGAAGTAGTTGTGAATTTCCTGCATTGTGCAGGGGGTTGGACTAGATGACCCTGGTGGTCCCTTCCAACTCTATGATTCTATGATTAGGGGTTTGCAACTGGACATCCCTAGGCCAAATCTGGGCTCCTGAGGAAAATCCCAAATACCTGCAGGGGAGAAGGGTGTAATGAGTCGTGCCGGCAGTTTGTTTTGGAAGGGGTGGCTGGTTCATTTATTGGGGGTGTTTTCCCAGCTTGCTGTAACAAGGACCTGTTAAACAATACAGTTACCTGGCAGGAAGTAGTTTAGACTCACCTTGGAGTCACCCTGGTGATGTACTGTAACCACCGCATGTATCCATGACACCTCACCGAGGGAGGGAATAAATTGCTTTCCAAGCTGAAGCCATAGCAATTATTAAAAGCATCGACCTGAATGCGAGGGGGGGGGGCTTTCGTCTGAAAACACAATCGTTCCCAATCGGCTGTTGTTGCCATTTCGGCAACACGGCGCTGTGATGACTCAATTTGTGTGTATGTCACTTTCCCAGTACGTTGCGCTCTGCCTTTCTCATTGCGTGATGAATTGCGGCTTGTAGCTATCAGTCTGGAAATTCCAGGGAGACGCAACATCCTTACCAGCCAAGTGGAGAAATAGAACAAATTTTTATTGAACTTCCTCGAACTGTGATTCTTCTCTGTACGGTGAGTTTCTGATTATGTGACTCACCTTTGAAGCCCAGCTCTCAAAAACCTGAAGGAGGCATGAACAAGAGGACTGAGGGAGAAATAGAAGAAGAAGAAGAAGAGTTGGTTTTTATATGCCGACTTTCTCTATCACTTAAGGAAGAATCAAACCGGCTTACAATCACCTTCCCATTCCTTCCCAACAACAGACACCTTGTGAGGTAAATGGGGCTGAGAGAGCTCTAAGAGAGCTGTGACTAGCCCAAGGTCACCCAGCCGGCTTCATGTAGAGGAGTGGGGAAACCAATCTAGTTCACCAGATTAGATTCCATCATGAGGGTTACCAGGTCCCTCTTCACGACAGGTGGGAGGTTTTGGGGGCGGAGCCTGAGGAGGGCGGGGCTTGGGGAGGGGAGGGACTTCAATGCCATAGAGTCCAATTGCCAAAGTGGCCATTTTCTCCAAGTGAACTGATCGCTGTTGGCAGGAGATCAGTTGTAAGAGCAGGAGATCTCCACCTAGTACCTGGAGGCTGGCAACCCTACTTATGCAACAAGCCATTGGATAGCCCAGGCTATCCTGAACTTGTCAGATCTCAGAAGCTAAGCAGGGTCGGCCCTGGCTACTACTTGGATGGGAGACCACTAAGGAAATCCAGGGTCCTTAAGCAGAGGCAGACAGTGGCAAACCACCAGTGAATGTCTCTTGGCTGGAAAACCCCACTGGGTCTTTACAGCACTTTACACGCACCACCCTTGTTTGCCATTAAGGCGTCTTTGGTCTTTCAAAGGGACAAAGGAATGGGAGAAGTGGCATTATGACATGCAACAGCAGTTGTAAGAAGGTGTTAAGTCGATCTGATAAATGCTGGACATGTAGGCAGAGAAATACAGCTCTATTATCATGTGGTATGTGCCTGCTTGGGAATCTGGCCATTTGGAGATGATGAAAGGACCAGAATCGATACCATTGATTTAAATGCCATCCTTAAGTACATAGATATTTAAATCTGGCATTTGAGTTTTTTCTTGGACTTGGTGATATTCCAGTCACCTTGAGCTTGAGCAAGGGGAGATGTGAGCGGTTATAGAGGGCAGCCCTTGCCGCTAAATTGCTGATTCTTCGAAACGAGGAAAATGAGGCAGACTGATGGATTTCAGATTTTTACAATTTTTGCAGAACGTGAATGTTGCTTATACAGGGCACAAAACTACATGGAGAACATTAATATAAGCTGGTTACCCTTTCTTGAACTATGGCTTAGAGATGTACAATGTCCACAAATCTTGGAGCCACGGCGGGGGGGGGGGATAAACATTTTTTTCTGTTTGTTTCCCCTTTTTTTTCTCATAGGGTGACCGTGGGCCAGCCACTGTTTCTCTGCTTAGCTTGCCTAACAGGGACGTTGCAAAATAAGAGAAGGTAGGATAAAAAATAACATTTGGAGAAGGAAGGGAAAATCTAAACAGGGATATACATGGGCAGTTAAGCATATATTTGTATTTAGATGTTTATTCAGTAAATACATGAGCACATGAAGGTGCCTTATACTGAATCAGAGCCTTGGTCCATCAAAGTCAGTATTGTCTACTCAGACCGGCAGCAGCTCTCCAGGGTCTCAGGCAGAGGTCTTTCACATCACCTACTTGCCTTGTCCCTTAGCTGGAGATGCTGGGGATTGAACCTGGGACCTTCTGCATGCCAACAGATGCTCTACTACTGAGCCACAGCCGCTCCCTTATGCATTATCAGTGGAACTCAGAGACAATCTGACACATCCACATTTTTCTGGGAGGCTGGGGCCCAACAGATTATGAACGGGCTGTAACAACCATTAGGGATACTGTGAATTTCATCACAAATGTGTGCGACAGTCGAACTTACTGTGTTCGACTGTGATGATCAGAAGAAGAAAAGTTGGTTTTTATATGCCGACTTTCTCTACCACTTAAGGAAGAATCAAACCGGCTTACAATCACCTTTTCCCTTCCCCTCCCCACATCAGACACCCTGTGAGGTAGGTGGGGCTGAGAGAGCTGTGACTAGCCCAAGGTCACCCAGCTGGCTTCATGTGTAGGAGTGAGGAAACAAATCCAGTTCACCAGATTAGCGTCCACCGCTCATGTGGGGGAGTGGGGGATCGAACCCGGTTCTCAAGATCAGAGTCCACCACTCCAAACCACCGCTCTTAACCACTACACCATGCTGGTTCTCAGATGGAAGGTGTTAACCTGGTCTGTGTGGTTGTCACTTGAACATCAGGTTTTCAGCACTGCCTGTGTGCAAAAATATTGCGACTGAAACAGATTGGCAGCCGTCAGTGTTGCCAAGGAGTAATTCGACAAACACTGAATAGAGGCGTTTCTTTTTAAAAACACCAGCTTTATTTATACCTGATTTATATGATTTGTGACTGAGTTAACTGTCTGTTTAAACAATTTCCTGCTGATTGGAGCAGTGGCAGGACAAAGAAGGGGGAAGGCAGAACTGAGACTGCGTGAGAGGATGCATGCGCGGAGTGTACTCTACTGCGCTGTATGGAAGGACTATATGAAACAACCTGCTGAACAGTCATGGATGGATAAACAGTGCATTAAAATAGGTTCATAGATGGGTCAACAGTGCATTAAAAAAATCAGCTCCCTGTTCACAACTGGCAAACAGGTGGTAAGCCAAACTGGCGGGTGTTGGAACACCCTTTGTGAACATTAGGCACAAGGCAATCAAATTCCTTTCAGGGTAGAGCGGTGGTGGTAAGTGGTGTCAAGTTGCAGCCAACTTATGGCAACCCCATAGGGTTTTCAAGGCAAGAGGTGAACAGAGGTGGGGTTGCCATTGCCTGCCTCTGTGTAGTGACCCTGGACTTCCCTGGCGGTCTCCCATCCAAATATTAATTAGAGCCAACCCTGCTTAGCTTAGAATCATAGAACCATAGAGTTGGAAGGGGCCACACAGGCCATCTAGTCCAACCCCCTGCTTAATGCAGGATCAGCCTAGAGCATCCCTGACAAGTGCTTGTCCAGCCTCTGCTTAAAGACTGCCCGTGAGGGGGAGCTCACCACCACCACTGTTGAACAACTTTACTGTAAAAAAATTTCCCCTAATATCCAGCCGGTACTTTTCCGCCTGCAATTGAAACCCATTATTGCGAGTCCTCTCCTCTGCTGCCAACAGGAACAGCTTCCTGCCCTCCTCTAAGTGACAGCCCTTCATATACTTCAAGAGAGCAATCATGTCCCCAGTCAACCTCCTCTTCTCCAGACTGAACATTCCCAACTCCCTCAGCCTCTCAAGATAGGGCTTGGACTCCAGGCCCCTGATCACCCTCTTTGCTCTCCTCTGTACCCGCTGCATTCTGTCCACATCCTTTTTGAAGGATCTTCCAAGATCTGACGAGGTCAGGATAGCCAGGGCCATCCAGGTCAGGGCCAGGGTGCAGTAAGCTCCACCATTTTTCAGGACAAATAAAGGACAGTTGGTCAGCTGGCTGTTGAGCTTCTACTTCCTTATCATAATGAACACATGAAGCGGCCTTATACTGAATCAGACATACTGAATTTGGTTGCTCTTTTCTGCACCTTTCAAGCTCTGTAATATCCTTTTTTAGGTGTGGTGACCAGAACTGTACACAGCATTCCAAGTGTGGTCTCACCATAGATTTGTACAAGGGCAGCATGATATCAGCAGTTTTATTCTCTATTCCTCGTCTAATTATGGCCAGCATGGAATTTACCTTTTTTACAGCAGCCGCACACTGGGTTGACATCTTCATTGAGCTATCCACTACCACCCCAAGATCCCTTTCTTGGTCTGTCGCTGCCAGCACAGATCCCATCAGTGTATATGTGAAGTTGGACCCTTGGTCCATCAAGGTCAGTATTGTCTACTCAGTATTGTCTACTCAGACTGGCAGTGGCTCTCCAGGGTCTTGGGCAGAGGTCTTTCAAGTCACCTCCTGCTAGGTCTTTTTTTTTTTTTTTTTACTGGAGGTGCCGGGGATTGAACCTGGGACTTTTGCATGCCAAGTGGGTGCTCTACCACTGAGCAACAGACCCCTCCCCTCAATGAACTCAGTCACAGACCACTGGGAATGCACTTGTGTTTGCATGTGGTTATCACTAATACACAGGGTCCTTGCACTGAGATTACTTTGCTTTTGCAAACTTCCAAGCCCTTGAGTGCGGATGGACACAATCATGGGATTTTATGACATCTTCCTGAGAACTAAGAAATTAATCCTGTCACTGGCTAAACCCCCTTCACCTGTTGGCTGAATTAATGCTGATTTTCTTATGCTCAAAGTACTGAGAAAGACAGATTCAGGCATGTTATCTGGATAGTTGTCCAACAGGAGGAAACCCTTCTGGTTACACTGTTATGCTATTCAGCAGCACCGTCTCGAACATACTCAACCCCCAAGGCTGTTGGATTTGTGTCTGTTTTCCTCCTGAGGGCAAGCCGGAGCATGAAGAGGGTGGAGAAGCACAGTCCTGAGTTGGCTAGAGTTAGGTCTATGCATCATTCATGGCCCTCTTAGCACACAAACATAGGGCATTCTAAAGGGCAGACATTCTGGTTTCTATGGAAGATAAGAAGTACAAGAAACATATGAATACTGAGTCAGATCTGTAGTCTGATGGCCCGGGGCTCTCCAGCGTCTCAGGCACAGGTCTTTCACATCACCTACTCTCTTTCACTGGAGATGCCAGGGATTGAACCTGGGACCTTCTGCATGCAAAAGAGTTGTCCTGCCACTGACCCAGTGACTGCTGGGTTTATCCAGGTTAGTCTTGTTTGCTCTGCCTGGTAGTGCTGTTCAGGGTGTCGGGCAGAGATCTTTCACGCTGTCTGAATCCAGACCTGCCAGATCATAGTCTGACCCTCTAACCACTAATCTACACATGTACCTGCTAGCCTCTAATACAACTGCATTCACATACGGGGTGAGCAACTTCCTGAAAATAATTAGCAAACATGAGGAGAGAAGAAGAAGAAGAAGAAGAAGAAGAAGAAGAAGAAGAAGAAGAAGAGGAGGAGGAGGAGGAGGAGGAGGAGGAGGAGGAGGAGGAGGAGGAGGAGGAGGAGGAGAGGGAGAGGGAGAAGAGGGATTTTTCTACCTTTTTTTCTACAATTTTTTCTATCTTTAAGGGGTCTCAGACTAGCTTACAATCTCCTTCCCTCCCTCTCCCCACAACAGACACCTTGTGAGGGTAGATGGGGCTGAGAGAGTTTGGTGAGAACCAGTGGCGGACCTACATTTTTGGGCCCCTGAAGCTTGAACTGTTATGGGCCCCCCTTCACAACCAGCAACAACAGGGCAACATCCAACAAGGCCCAAAGGGTCCCTTGCAAGGACCTCGAGGCCCAAATGGCGGAGAACAGGGTAGTGGGGTGGAGTCCCTGAAAATGGGCCATACAGTGATGAAATAAAACTATAGAACTATTAAGCCGTGCACCAACGAAGGATTTGAGAATCCAGCTGCCAAAATGTAGGCTATTAATAGATTCTGGTGAGCTCAGTGAGCCCATACAGCTGGGGGTTCGGGTGCTGCAAGCCCCTGAGAAAATTTTGAATTTTGACCAATTGCAGGGACATTTTAAGGCCATGTGAAAAGGGTATTAGAGCATATTCTAATGTCAATATTAAGTACTTCAACCCATTGGATTATGATTCCATCACTAAAAAACTCCATCGATTTCATTGAGAAATCCACTCATAAAAAAAAAAAGTTGCTTCAGGGGCCCCCTCCAGGATTAGGGGCCCTGAAGCTTAAACTTCATTAGTTTCACAGTAGATCTGCCTCTGGTGAGAACTGTGAATAGCCCAAGGTTACCCAGCAGGCTTCATGGGTAGGAGCCGGGAAACCAACCCGGTTCTCCAGATTAGAGTCCACCGCTCGTAACCACTACACCACACTTGATCAGGTCTTCTCACGATAATGAGCAAGGGTCCCAGCCAAGTTACCCCTTATGTTGGACGTCTGTGGTTTTTATACCCCAGTTCACCAGATTAGTGTCCACTGCCCACATGGAGGAGTGAGGAATCAAACTTGGTTCTCCAGATTAGAGTCCACCACTTTTAACCACTACGCCATGCTGGCTCTGCCGTTTTCTTCGAAATAATGCTACTCGTTGGCATCAATCTGGGCCCATTCCATCTAAAACGGCTTCCTCAAACAAGGCCACTTGCTTTAGCCTCCATTTGAGCCCCTTGGTTGCTGCCTCAGGGATCCCCAGTGGGCCACCAGCAGCCGCCATTTTGTGTGAAGGGGGCTTTATCAGCAAGAACCGAATCACAGGATAATTTCTTTTAGGTGTTTACAGCACATGTTGGAGCCCCACTCCACCCAGAAAGTTCTTGAAGCAGTTAAGAAAATAAAATCAAAATGGTAAAACAATTAAGCGTTGATGAGGTCAAAACATTAAAAGAGAAAAGTGTGACAATCATAAAATCAATACAGACAACTATAAAATCCATCAGGATTTCTACAGATGCTCTTTTCCATTGATTTTTTGTTTTGTTTCATGTGTCGATATAAACCTTGGCATTTCGTCGTTTCGTGGCTAGGGCTCTGCGTTTGTTTCTTGGATGGCATTTTTACATGGTTTTATCTCAAGCCAGCATGATGTAGTGGTTAAGCGCGGTGGACTCTAATCTGGAGAACCAGGTTTGATACCCCGCTCCTCCACATGAGCAGCAGACTCCAATCTGCTGAACAGGCTTTGATTCTCTGCTCCTCCACATGAAGCCTGCTGGATGACCTTGGGCTATTCACAGTTCTTGCCAAACTTTCTTAGCCCCACCTAGGGTTGCCAACCTCCAGGTATTAGCTGGAGATCTCCTGCTATTACAACTGATCTCCAGCCAATCAATTCCCCTGGAGAAAATGGCCGCTTTGGCAATTGGACTCTATGGCATTGAAGTCCCTCCTCTCCCCAAACCCCACCCTCCTGAGGCTCCACCCAAAAAACCTCCAGCATGGCGAAGAGGAACCTGGCAACCCTACCCCACCTAACTCACAAGGTGTTTGTTGAGGAGAGAGGAAGGAAAGGTGATTGTAAGCTGCTTTGAGACTCCTGAAGGTAGAGAAAATCGGGGTATAAAAACCAACTCTTCTTCAAATTTTATGCCATTTTTATGCAGTCAGTTGGGGGGAGGGGGGGACCAGGCATCAGTTTTAATGGTAATATTTCTACTGATGTTTTTTAGTCAGAGAAAAGACAGCTGCAGTCTTTGGCCCAAGCAGGGAAGAAACTGGAATTTTAAAATCAAAACACATTGGGACATGAAATCTAGTAGCGTGCCTAAATGTTGTCTTAAGCTGGTCCTTGCCTTGACGGACTCCAGAGAGAAAAATAAAATCAATGCAGCCTGTCAGTTCAAAAGGAAGTCCTGTCAACCCTGGGGGCAAAACCTCTGGATTTGGAGGGAGCTAAAAACAGCTCGAGACAGGAAAGATCAAGATATAGAAGCACAGTTGATATTGCAGTTTATATATGTTCTAATCTATCATGTTACAAAACTTTATGCAAAGCCCTGGCTTGCATTTTGCATTTGAATGAAACTCTCACACCTTAATTTCCTTCCCTGCCCAGCCTTTCAAACTTAGCCGAACAATACCAACTAGAAAATAAAGCTGCCGCTGATGCAATTCATGATCTCTCTGGCTCTTTCTCGGTTTCCTTTATTATCTTGTAACACAGATCTTCTTCGATATGGTTCTTATCTACCCACTGATCACTGATTTTACTGGTACAGATATCCAGGAAGAGGTTACGCATCTGTTGGCCTTGCTATTTGAACTTCCTTGCGTAAACTAGTTGTTAGGAACATTTGTTTTTGGTATCAGGAGGCATCCAAAAATTTCATCATCCTTTTAATCCCTTGATTAAGAGGGTTCTGAATTAGCTGGTTTTATTAGTTTATTTTTTCCTGAATGTTCATTTTCTGATTTATTTTTTTATTTTTTATTATTTTTAATATATAGGGACACAGAAAGAAAGAAAGAAAGAAAGAAAGAAAGAAAGAAAGAAAGAAAGAAAGAAAGAAAGAAAGAAAGAAAGAAAGAAAGAAAGAAAGAAAGAAAGAAAGAAAGAAAGAAAGAAAGAAAAAGCATATTGGGGGGGGGGAATAAAAAACATCACAGTATATCTGTGCCCAAGAGACTATTCATTATCCTCATTGTCTTACCCTTCCCAGATCATCTGAACTTTGATCTAGCTATACAGAAAAAAGAAAAATATCAGCAATTACATAAGAATGTAATGTTTGCCACAAGTTTCTATTACTATTATACTAAATTTGATGGCCATTCTTAATCATTACCCATGTTGTTGTTTACATATTTAAGTAAGACCTGGTATTAATAATGTTCCTTATTGTATGCTGCTAGTATATAACCTCTGTTCTATTTGGACCGTCAATGCCTATTTTAGATCCTAATAGTTATGAAAGCATTAAATATAAAACATTAGAAATCTCTATCTGATACAGGATTGTGTGTGTGTGTGTGTGTGTGTGTGTGTGTGGTGCGATACACATGCATAGTGAACTGCAACCCACAGTTCCTTCACGTATTTTCCTTCTTTCTGCGTCGCCAGTGTGTATGTGCACATTGCTAAAACACTACAGAAAAAACAACTGTGATGAGTTCTATGTACAGCCACACCAAGATTTTTTTTTATGTGTGGTGTTTTAATCAATACAAAACCACACAAAAGGAATCTTGAGGCAATGATACAGATTATCAGAGCAAGACTGCTAGTTTATAGTGAAACACGTGAACACATGAAGCTGCCTTATACTGAATCCAACTCTTGGCCCATCCTACTCAGGCTGGCAGCGGCTCTCCAGGGTCTCAGGCAAGACGGGTCTTTCACATCATCGAATGTGTGTTCCTTTTAGCTGGAGATGTCAGGGGTTGAACCTGGGACATTCAGCATGCCGAGCCGATGCTCCTCCACTGAGCCACAACCCCTCCCGAGAGTGTTTTCACAGCACACACATGCACTCCGATAACATACTGTAAATGGCGTAACTGTGAATGAATTTAAGGCACTGAAAAGTGTGGCAAATAATGCATGTTCCGTTTCCAGAATTAATTTTAGAAGTCTCCTAGTGAAAAGGGAAGGAAGGAAGAGGGGTATGAAGTGGACGGCAGTCCCAGAACATTAAAGGGAAGCAATGGGGAGAATCTGCTTGTCCTTGCTTAGGGAGTTTGCAGAGACAAGAGGGAGAACACCTTAAATCTAACCCTAATCTTCCTTGAAGTGAGAGACGCAGTCGCCGTTGCAGCTCCAGTTCGTAAGAGATCTTCTTTGGAATCAATCGGAAAGACAGATTCCACTTTGCTGGAATAATTCCACACTGTCCCACTTCCCACAGCTGCCTTTCAACTCTGCTGTAGATTAAAAAACACACTCTTCAGCAGAAACAATTTCTGTAAAAAAGCCAAACTGAAGCAATGTCTTTCTTTTTCAGGGAGCTTGGTTTTGATTCCCAAGTTCTGACGTGGAAATGAAGAGGAAAACTGCTTTGTTCAGTACTAATTTTCACCGGGGTGTGTAAAATGCCGAATCTCATCAGTTCTCAGAATCTAAGCAGGGTCAGTACGCTGGGAGACCACCAGGAAGACTTTGCAGAGGAAGGCAATGGCAAACCACCTCTACTTAATCACTTGCTTTGAGAAGAAGAAGAAGAAGAAGAAGAAGAGTTGGTTTTTATATGCTGACTTTACCACTTAAGGGAGAATCAAACCAGCTTACAATCACCTTCCCCTCCCCTCCCCACAACAAACACCCTGTGAGGTAGGTGAGGCTGAGTGTGACTAGCCCAAGGTCACCCAGCAGGCTTCATGTGTAGGAGTGAGGAAACAAATCCAGTTCACCAGATTAGCCTCCGCCGCTCATGTGGAGGAGTGAGGAATCAAACCCGGTTCTCCGTAGCAGAGTCCACCACTCCAAACCACCACTCTTAACCACTATACCACGCTGGGGAAACCAACCCAGTTCACCAGATTAGCATCCAACGCTCATGTGAAGGAGTGGGGAATCAAACCAGGTTCTCCAGATGGACTAAGAGTCCACTGCTCCAAACCACCGCTCTTAACCACTATACCATGCTGGCTCTATACCAGTGGTTCCCAACCTTTTTTTGACCAGGGACCACTAGGACTTTTTTGTTCGGTGCAGGGACCCCAAGGTTCAAAATAAAAATGCAGAGAATTTGAAAATAAACTTTAATCATAACTGTTAGTTAAACATTAAACTTAGAATAATATTTGAATATATATTTTTATAATAGAGAACTTTTAATTAAAAATATTAATTTATTATGGGTTTATAACTTTGTTTCGCAGACCTTAATTTAGTTCTCGCGGACCCCTGGGAGTCCACGGACCCCTGGTTGGGAACCAGTGCTCTATACGCTATGGAATCGCCATAAGCTGGCTGTGACTTGACGGCACTTTGCACACACGATTTTCACTGCTGGTGCTAATGTCCAAAATATTTTTTTTTAAGCATAATGTTCCATTTTATTTCATATCGCTTCCAGGTATCCAAAGAGCCAGGATCCAGATTTTAATTCTTTTTTTTTTTTTTTTTTTGCTGGGCCATTTTGTTCTTGAGAATGAATGTTAGTCGACCATGCTGGGGATATAATTTGCCGGGTGTGCCTGTGTGTGTTTTCCTTTTGGATCTGTATTTGCTGAAAGCTGCCACAAACCGGTTTGCTGTTTGTACGGGCAGCATCCTTGGAATGGAAAATCAAAGGGAACCTGTGGAGGAAGATCAACATTCCCAACCTCCCACTGGCTGCACACATGTGCTGTTGGAAGGAGCTTTGTTTTGGAGGAAGAGGCGACCCCCCCAATGCTCAGCTGAGATCGAGGACGGGTCATTGGGAAGGAAAGCAACACAGAGGACATAATGCCAAGCAGTCTTCAGCAAGCTGCCCTGGAGAGGGAAGTCAGGGTGGGAGGAATTAAGCGGTGTGGGGCTTTGTTGATTCTGAAAGCAAGGCAAGAGCTTTCGGCAGGTTTTGCCCTTGAGTCCAAACAAGCGTGCCTCAGGGAGGAAAGGTAGAGAACTTGTGAGAGACGGGGATACCGTAGTAGGCACATGAAACTGCCTTATACTGAATCGGACCTTTGGTCCATCAAAGTCAGTATTGTCTACTCAGACCAGCAGTGGCTCTCCAGGGTCTCAAGGTCTTTCACATCAGCAGGGTCTTTCACATCAGCAACTGCCTGGTCCTTTCAACTGGAAATGCCGGGGGTTTGAACCTGGGACCTTCTGCATGCCAAGCAGATGCTCTACCACTGAGCTATGGCCTTTCCTGTCCCTCAACATGTACAATAATAATAACAAGCATTTAAGTAAGAAATACACACACATGAAGCTGCCTGATACTGAATCAGACCCTTGGTCTTGTCTACACAAACTCGCAGTGGCTCTCCGGGGTCTCAAGTAGAGGTCTTCCACATCACCTCCCACCTGGTCCTTTTATCTGGAGATGCTGGGGATGGAAGTTAGGGTTGCCAGCTCCGGGTTGGGAAATACCTGGAGATTTTTGGGGCAGAGCCTGAGGAGGGCGGGGTTTGGAGAGGGGAGGGACAGTCAGCTGGACAGTGCTGGGGAAGAGGGTCCAAAGCGGAGGATCATCTGCCCCTGGCATGGGTCTGGCTACTCTAGCCTGCTCCTGGAGTCATGGTGCCAGGTAAGGGCCCTGTGTTATTGCTAGGGTTGCCAACCTCCAGGTAGTAGCTGGAGATCTCCTGCCGATAGAGATCAGCCGATAGAGGTCAGTTCACCTGGAGAAAGTGGCTGCTTTGGCAATTGGACCCTAGGGCATTGAAGTACCTCCCCGAACCCCACCCTCCTCAGGCTCCACCCCAAAAAACTCCTGCAGGTGGCAAAGAAGGACCTGGCAACCCTAGTTATAGTCCAGGAGGCCACTGGGCTCCCTGTTAGTGGGGGTGGGGCTGCTGGGAGCTATGTCTCCTACGATAGCAGTGGAAGGTCTGGTTTGGAGTCTGGTGGTGTTTCTGGATAACAGGAATGTTTACCTGTGGTTTCGAATCCACCTTCCTGCATGGGGATCATTGGGTTTACAAACTAGAAACAAGTGCATTTAAAATTGCATTTCTGTCTTTTCCCACATGTGCACGGGAAAGGCCTTCAACAGCTAGGGTTGCCAGGTCTCCCTAGCCACTGGCGGGGGGATGGGGGGCAGGGTTGTCAGATTCAGGTTGGGAAAGGCCTGGAGATTTGGAGATGGAGCCTGGCGAGGACAGGGACCTCAGTAGAAGAAGGTGGTTTTTATATATCAACTTTCTCTACCACTTAAGGAAGAATCTAACCAGCTTACAATCACCTTCCCTTCCCCATGACAAACACCCTGTGAGGTAGATGGGGTTGAGAGAGTGTGACTAGCCCAAGGCCACCCAGATGGCTTCGTGTGTAGGAGTGGGGAGACAAATCCCGTTCACCAGATTAGCGTCTGCCGCTCATGTGGAGGAGTAGGGAATCAAACCTGATTCTCCAGATCAGAGTCTACCACTCTTAACCACTATACCATGCTGGCTCTCTAAGGTAAAATGCCATAGACTCGGCCCTCCAAAGCATCCATTTTCTCCAGGGGACCTGATCTCTATAGTCTGGAGATAAGTTGCAATTCCAGTGCATCGCCAGGTCCCACCTGGAGGGTAGCATCCCTATCAACAGTACATGTGAAATCAGTTGGCAATCTGCTCTCCAAGATCCTTTTTACTGGACAAGTATTCAAAGACCAAGCCTGCCTAAGGTTACCCCCATGGATCGTATCGCTTACCTTTGCAGAGACAGCTAATGACGTCTTCTTAAACCTAATGTACGTCACTGGGATTTTTTTTTTTTTTTTTTTTTGCGCATGGGCTCATACATTCATGCACTTTGATCCTCTGGTTTCCACGCTGCTGTCTAATTTCCTTTCTGTTGAGCAAACTCTAGAAGGCGTTGGAGCTTGCATGTGCAAATGACATTATTTGCTAAGGCACTGCTTCGGTAAATGTGGAATTTCCCAGCGTTTCCAAAGGCTTGGAGTGTCAAAGCCTGTTAAAGCTGCAGTGAGTTTTGCGAGAGGCACCCTCTCTATGCGAGAGGTTAAACACATAATTTTATTCTGCTGGATTCCTGCTTATCATGCTTAATTCTTCCTAGAGATGGGTCTTCCAAATCGCTACTCAGTGGGTGCTATATTTCTCTGATACTGGAGACATAACAGGAATTGGAAAGAACATTGTGGAAAAGAAGATGAACGAGGATTTGGACAAGGTTTTCCATGGGCCGGAATCCCCTTGCGGAGCATATGAAGCTGTAATACTGAATTAGACCATCGGTTTATCAACGTCAGTATCGTCTGCTCTAACTAGCAGTGGCTCTACGGCTGCGATGTATATATGTGTGTATGCCTTTAAGTGAGCCCATACAAGCTAGGTTCTGTTTCACCTCTCAAGACCTGTATGGGAGGGGCCTCACTTAGTTCTAGTTCTGTGTGTGTTAGGTCGCTTATGCATGGCTACTTTCACTCGGGTTCGTCCCCGGTCTGTCTCGGTTGTTCCTTGGAGTTAGGCATGAGTTTTCCCTCCATTAGAGATGACTTTTCTACCAGCCCTCACAAATCCTGGGACTTCCCATCCCTCTATTAAACCAATTCTTCAATCTCCCCTGAGCTCAGCCTGGGTGAAATCCCCATGCATAAGACAAAGCGCGATACACACAAGCTTGTTTCTTTCACAGATTGCTGGTCTTGATGGACCTTGATCTGACCCAGCATCGCTTTTCTTATGTTCTTATGTATGACTTCATGGCCCTTCGACTCCATGACACTTCACACATGAACTCGGCACTTGACACTCATACACAACCCGTGTCATCCAAAGCAATGTTGCAAAGCCAACTTCTTGCAGAGGTGGTTGCTTGCTAACTGATCATGGGTTGTACTGTCAGAAAAGCAACATTTAGCCAAAATAGTTGCATGTGTCAATTGAAAGACTGTAGGAAAATGATCTGAAACACGTTTCCTGACTCATGGTAAGCACAAAGAGAGCGTGGATTTAAAAAAAAAAAAAAAAAACAGCAATTGTCCAGGACTGATTTTATACAAACCTGATCTGATGTTTCTCAAGGGACCAGTCCTGGATTGCATCCAGTGTAATGAACCTCCTTTCCTAGATGACAGCTCCAACAGAAATCCAGTCCAATAATTCTGGACCATATGAGGGAAGAATCAATTAATTGTAGAGATGAATAGACTCGCATCTCTTGTGGCAGCAGGCTGGAAGTGATCAAAATGTGATCCGAGAACTAGCAAAATTAAAAGTTTTTTAAAAAAAACGTATAAATAAAAGCTGGAAAAATGGGTATTTTCTGAAACAGTTTTCAAAATCTGCAATTTTTTTAGGGGGCGGGACTGCCAGTGGAGGGAACAGCCTGCCCATTCACAGCCAAGGCAGGAAATCATTCTCTCACTCTGGTTGGCCTTTGTGACCCTGTCCCATGCTCAAATCTGATTGGTTGTACAGGCTTGGCTCCAGACTAGACGTTTACACAGAGACAAGGATTTCTTTCTATGAAGAACGCTTTTACCGCCTCTCCCCTCCCACAAACGCCCCAAATGCCCCTCCCAAGTCCTTTTCTTGGGAGAGAGGGGACCCCAAGGGAAAAGATTCGGGGCTGCCATGGGAAGGGGAGGCAGTAAAATTGTGCTGTGGGGCAGAAACCCCTCGTGGAGACCCATAGCATCATCACAACATGCTTCTCGATCTAGAAATAAGGATCTTCCTTTACGCCAGGCTGCAAGCAGCTATGCAAAAATAACAACAGCACTGTGGCCAAACCAAATTCTGTACAAGTAATGTATAAATCCTCCGAAATGCTAATATAAAGATTCTTAAGGACTCAATTATTGAATATGATGTAACAAATATCATCATCATCATCATTTGTTTATTACGGTCAAAGACCAGTTTATACAAAAAGAGATATCATAATAATTAAAACAGAATGTCTGATATTTGGTAAAATAGTCTATTTAACGTAAAAATCATTTTAGCAGCTTCTTCTGCCTTATTGCACATGCCCTAGCACAGAATCTCGCAACCTGATAGGTAATATCTTTAACAGAATCTTCTAATAATAAAGTGGTATAGCGAACTCTGTCTCTATCTGGGAAGCTAGACAAAATTGGATCAATGAGCATTTTGCGTATGTCTTGATAAAATGGGCAGTGTAATAGCACATGTTCAACAGTTTCCACCATTCCAGATTGGCATGGACAGAGGCGGAATTCGTAAGGGAGGCTGGCATACCTCCCGTCAAGAAGAGCAGATGGAAGGGCATTAAAACGTGCTAAGGTGAAGGCTCTCCGGTGTTTAGGGTGTTCTAAAGTATTGAGATAATTTGGAGGGGCCAAATTTTTTTTACGGTTCTCCACTACTGGGACCGAGTAAGCCCTTGATCTGTCATCTTGAAGGGCAATGTCCCAAAGCCTCTGTTTGACTATTGCTTTTGCTCCTTGATAGCCAAGATTTAGAAGAGTTGTACTTGATAAACCTAAATGTTGGAGTTTATCCTCGGTTAGATTGATCCATCTTGAGGAGAAATTATCTGCAAAGATTAGGGGAGTTAAACCAGATGAGGACAATTTAATCTTTAACCAATAAGAAATGGCATGGTACCAGGCTCGTGTTTCTAATGGTACCATCCCGGCTTCCAGTCTAATCAGTGCATTTGAAATACATTGAGGGACACCGAATAAGGATCTGAGAAATTTTGACTGGACTACTTCTAATTTGTGAAAACTGTTATAGAGGCATATCTGCGACCCAAACGTGAGTTGAGGGATCACTTTCCCCTGGAAGACTTTCAAGGGAGAATCTCAAAGTTGCCATGGCAGTCCTCTGGGATGTCTCAGACACTTGGGACAGCTGAGCTGACCATGAGCCAGAGGCTTGAAATGTTATGCCAAGGTATCTAAACATCTTGACTTGGTCGATCTCATGGCCGTCTATCTGCCACTTGTGTTTTCTGGTCTTGTGAGAGGTAACAAATATGCAAACACACAATCACTCATATAACATTTCACACTCCTAAGAAATAACCAGATCACAATGGCATATAACAATATAATATAAAGAGCACCACCAACATCAGGTGAATGCTATGCACAACGAACCAGAGAAGTCAACAGTGATCAATTCCAGCACTTGTAAAAATCGCAAAAAGGGGAGTCTGGTATCTGTCCCTTTTCAAAAAGGCTTTCTTCAGTCACATGTAGGTCTGTGCTTTAGTGAAATCGACCAATTCCAATGTCTCTTGGTCCTCCCCTGGAATCCTGAACAGAATCTTCTTTGGCACTTAATGCCCCAATCATTTATGTGGAGACGCGTCCTAGCAGCCTTCCATGCATCGGCTGTGCCTGAGTCCTGATGAGGACTGACAAGCAGCTGGCAAGATGCTGTTTAGCCAAACAGGTGTGTTGCTAAGACACATGACCACATACTTCTGCAGCTAGTACGTGCTCAAAGTCAAGCGACTCACGCGTGCCCTGGGTTCCTTGCACTAATGAGGTGGAAATGCGAGGGCCGAATCCCTTAGTAGTCCCTGGCCTTGAAGCTTCCCAGAGAGAAGCCTTCTATAATTTTACTAGACCTAAAGCCTGAAGCAAAGTTTTGAAAAGCCAAGAAATGGCTAGAAAAAGACCAGTTCCTTGACAGTTTCTGCTTACATGGTCGGTGTTTATGTCAAAACCCTTGTCAACCAGTAGACCACTGAGATGACTGGACAGTCAGTGGTATCTTCTGCTCCTTGTCACCACATTAGGGTTGCCAGGTCCCTCTTCACCACTGGCGAGAGGTTTTGGGGCGGAGCCTGAGGATGGTGGGGTTTGGAGGGGGGAGGGACTTCAATGCCATAGAGTTCAAATGCCAAAGTGGCCATTGTCTCCAGGTGAACTGATCTCCATCAGCTGGAGATCAGTTGTAATAGCAGGAGATTTCCAGCTAGTACCCGGAGGTTGGCAGCCCTACACCACATGTTGGTCTGCAAGTGAATTGAATGCTAACAGAGAACATCTGAAATTGCCTTATATTAAGTCAGGTCATTTGTCCCGCTAGCCCTGTATTTCTACTCTGACTGGCAGCAAATTCCAGGGTTTTAGGTAGAGCTTTTCCCAGTGCCTGCAGTTCTACCCCAAAGATCCCAGGGGCTGAAGTTTGAACCTTCTGCATGCAAAGCATGTGCTCTCCCACTGAGCCATCTGGGCAAAGTACTGTCAAGTCACAGCCAACTCCTGGTGACTTCACAGGGTTTTCAAGGCAAGAGACTAACAGATAGGGTTGCCAACCTCCAGGTACCAGCTATTACAACCGATCTCCAGCCAATAGAGATCAGTTCACCTGGAGAAAAATGGCCGCTTTGGCAATTGGACTCTACGGCAATTGGACTCTAAGTCCCTCCCCAAGCCCAGCCCTCCTCAGGCTCCATCCCCAAAACCTCCCATCTGTTGCGAATAGGGAGCTGGCAACCCTACTAACAGAGGTGGGTGGCCATTGCCTGCCTCTGCACAGCAACCCTGAACTTCCTTGGTGGTCTCCTATCCAAGTACTAACCAGGTCTGACACTGCTTAGCTTCTGAGATCTGACAAGATCAGGCTAGCCTGAACCACCCATGGCCCTTCTCTAAAGTGGTGCTTGACCACCTCTCCCCTTACACTTGCATGCTACTTCCTACACAAGTTCCTCATTTGGACTGCAGGACTTGGCCTTCAAATGTGTGTTTTCAGACATCTGGAACAAATGCCTAAGGATGGCTCATGTGCTATTTGTGGCTTCCTCAAAGTTCAGGGTCCACCCCACCCCCCATGAACTCTTTTTTGTTTTGTTTTACATTTTGTATTTCCCTAATAGGTATTACAAGACATACAAACATACAAAATATTGTCGAAGGCTTTCACGGTCAGAGTTCATTGGTTCTTGTAGGTTATCCGGGCTGTGTAACTGTGGTCTTGGTATTTTCTTTCCTGACATTTCGCCAGCAGCTGTGGCAGGCATCTTCAGAGGAGTAACATCCTCTGAAGATGCCTGCCACAGCTGCTGGCGAAACGTCAGGAAAGAAAATACCAAGACCACAGTTACACAGCCCGGATAACCTACAAGAACCAATACAAACATACACATCAAATTCTTAGATTATAATGGAACTTACTCTGCAACTTCTATTGTATTATACCTCCTTTGATTATTATATTTGCATATTCAATGACATATTTTGCCGGGGAGGGCCGTGGTTCTGTGGTAGAGCATCTGCTTGGCATGGAGAAGGTTCCAGGTTCAATCCCTGGCATCTCCAGTTAAAGGGACCAGGCAAGTAGGTGATGTGAAAGACCACTGCCTAAGACTCTGGAGAGTCGCCGCTGGTCTGAGTAGACAATACTGACTTTGATGGACCAAAGGTCTGATTCAGTATAAGGCAGCTTCATGTGTGTGTATTTCTTACTTAAATTTTAACATTCTATTATTTTATCAGTTAACAACTATATACTCAAGAAATACTTTCCAGTTTTCATAAAAATCAGAGGTTGATCTGTTATTCACTACAGACGTTAATTTAGCCGTAGTTGCATATTCTGCTACTTTATTTGTCCATTCCGTTACATCTTGGTGATCTTCTGCTTTCCACTTTCTTGCATACCAGTGAATGCTTTTTTTAAACATAATTTTATTTTATTTTATATATTGGGGTACAGGGAAAAAACCAGGAAAAGAAAACGGGAAAATCTAATAATAAGAGAGAAATATGTCTGTGTCCAAGCTTCACTATAATAATACATACATGCATCCATCATCAGCTTTAATTTCACCCTACTGAGTTCTAATTCTAATCATTAATTAATACTAAATATTAATTTATAATACTTCTAGATTACATATTAAAAAACAAAAAATAGCAACATTTAATTAGTAATTGCTAGTCTGATGTAAGCTAAAGCTATGAACTTCAAGCACTGAATACTAATACAACATTCTGCCTCTACACCAACAGAAAAGCAGAGGCACTTAAACCACATGAATATTTATCATATAGTGGTTGCCATTTCAACTTAAAATCATCTATTGGATTCTTTTTCATCAAGTGTGTTAGTTTGGACATTGAGGCAAAATCAAATAGTTTGTTAATCCATTCAACCATGTTTGGAATCGTGGATGTTTTCCAGTACGTTGCGTATAAAATTCTGGCAGCAGTAATCGCATATTGAAAAAGTTCTCTATGTGTTGGACTCAATTGAGAAGGTATTATGACCAACAGCATATATTTAGTATTTACTAAAGCATACCATCGTATTTACTATTACTATGTATGGGTGTGAAAGCTGGACAATGAAGAAAGCTGATAGGAAGAAAGTAGATTCCTTTGAAATATGGTGTTGGAGGAGAGTGTTACGGATACCGTGGACTGCCAAAAAAACCCCTAATCAGTGGGTTCTAGATCAAATCAAGCCTGAACTGATCCTAGAAGCTAAAATGACTAAACTGAGGCTATTATATTTTGGTCACATTATGAGTAGACAAGAGTCACTAGAAAAGACAGTCATGCTAGGAAAAGTTGAGGGTAGCAGGACAAGAGGAAGATCCAACAAGAGATGGATTGACTCTATAAAGGAAGCCACGGCCCTCAATTTGCAAGATCTGAGCAAGGCTGTCAAAGATAGGACACTTATTGATTCATAGGGTCGCCATGAGTTGGAAGTGACTTGATGGCACTTAACACACACAAAGCATACCAGTGAACTCCTGAAAAGACAATCCTTTATGTGCCAGAGAAGTTCACCTAAGTTTTGTGTACGTGCCAGCCGGGACAGAATTTCCCCATGTGTCAAACACGTGCCGGTGCCAACCATTCTACAGACCATCAGAGCTGCCTGTATCAGTTGGACGGGTGTGTGTGTGCGTCAGTTTTTACATTTTCTTGTTTGTACGTTTTCACTCCATTGTGTTTTTCTCAGGCTCTGTGTGGCATCCCATTAAGGAGCAGCAACAACACTGTGCAAATTAGATCACTGGGCACATCCCTTAAAGGCTGATGATTCCATGTGGCAGGTTTCAAAAACATTTGTCAAACCAAGAGCAGCTTGCAATGAAAATGTATTTGCAAAAGAACAGCTTTGCAAATGATTCGCTAGTCAAGGAGCATTTGCAAACAGCAAGGTCAGCTCATCGTCCCCCAGTTCCTTGAAACAGCAAAAGCTCACATGTGGTAGGGGGGAAGAGCATCAGCGACACTTAAACAACGATCGGGTTTGACTTACAGAGCAATCCTGTGCCGAGTCAATAAACTCTGACTGGAATATACTCTGCATAGGCTTTATTATCAGTCCCTTTCTGGATGCATGCCATGGCCCAGGCAAAGGGGAATCCTGCACCCAATCACCACCTTCCCTGCCTCAGAATCATAGAATCGGAAGGGGCCATACAGGCCATCTAGTCCAACCCTGTGTCAGTGTGGTGTAGTGGGGTAGGTGGGGTGAGTTGAGAGAGCTTGTGAGGTAGGTGAGGCTGAGAGAGCTCTAAGAGAACTGTGACTAGCCCAGTGGTGGATCTACTATAAAATTCATGAAGCTTAAGCTTCAGGTAGGGTTGCCAGGTCCCTCTTTGCCACCGGCAGGAGGTTTTTGGGGCAGTGTCTGAGGAGAGTGGGATTTGGGGAGGGACTTCAATGCCATAGAGTCCAATTGCCAAAGCGGCCATTTTCTCTAGGTGATCTGATCTCTATCGGCTGGAGATCAGTTGTAATAGCAGGAGAGCACCAGCTAGTACCTGGAGGTTGGCAACCCTAGCTTCAGGGCCCCTAATCCTGGAGGGGCCCTGAAGCAACTTTTTTCTTTAATGAGTGAATTTTTCAACAAAATCGATGGAGTTTTTTAAAGTGCTTGTTGTGAAAATACGGCTATTTTAGTGACAGAATCATAAACCAATGGGTTGAAGTACATAATATTGACCTTAGGATTTGCTCTAATACCATTTCATACTGCCTCAAAACGTCCCTGTAATTGGTCAAAGTTCAAAATTTTCCTTGCAAGGGCAGCGAGGCCCTTTGGACCTTGCTGGATGTTGCCCTATTGTTGCTGGTTGCGAAGGGGCCCCCATAACAGTTCAAGCTTCAGGGCCCCAAAAATGTAGGTCCGCCACCGGCCTAGCCCAAGGCCACCCAGCAGGCTTCATGTGTAGGAGTGGGAAACCAACCCGATTCCCCAGATTAGAGTCCGCCAATCATGCGGAAGAGTGGGGAATCAAACCTGGTTCTCCAGATCAGAGTCCGTCGCTCCTAACCACTACACCATGCTGGGAGATGAAGGGGGTACAATTGTAAGCTGCTTTTGTAATACCTGTAATCATTATTGTATGCTTATGTGTTCAGTTTGTATAATTGTTCTTCTGGAAAAGCTAGGCCTAAAGTATAAAAGCAGGTTTGAGATACTATGCATTCATATGCACACACACATGAGGGCTTTGGGGAGGTGGCAACCAGGAGCCAGGAGTCAGGGAATCAGGCTGTCAGTGCCTGATACAGCCGTCCACCAAGGCACGGCCCAGAATTACATATGGCCTAAGGAATGTTCCCTACCCCAGATCATGTAACCAGCTAAGATGCCGCCTCAACTGCGACTGATAGGCCTATGCTAATCCAAAGGTGTCCATCATTGGGTCTTTGTGCATCTATGCACTATATTACGTATTTTGTAACACCCCTGACCAGAGTTTATAAATGTTGTGGCAATCCTTTGTTCTGGTGTGTGAGCTGTCCTGCGCTTTTTTTGGGAAGCTCCCACCCGGTATGTATTATTAAGCTTAATAAAACAAACTGCTTCAAATTATCAACCTCTTCCTGATTTATGGTCATTGGGACTTTACACCATAAATAAGGAATATCACTTTGAGACTCCTTATGGTAGAGGAAAGTAGGGTATAAAAACCTACTCTTCTTCTTCCATATCAGAACACATTGGACATCTGGAGGAATCTTTAAAATCCATGGAGCGACATTCTTTCCATTTCAGACTGCAGAACCATTTTTTTTTAAATCCAGTGCTTCAAAAATATTTTCACGTCTTTTTTTCTGCTAAGAAAAGAATAATGTCATCTGAGACACTTATCCTGATGAACTCAGTAGTTACGCTTTAAGTAACTCATTCAGGTGAGACCACTTATAGCCTTGGGATGATGTGTCTAAATTAAAAGGATTGTTTCCTAATGATATGTTGAGTCTGACAAGAAACAGTGGATCGCTTGTCAAGAGACCTGATAAATTTCCACAGCTGATCATCTGGAGACGTGTGGTACATCAGGGGCTCTTCAGGTGTCAGCCAGCTGATCATCTTGAGATGTGTGGTACATCAGGGGCTCTTCAGGTGCCATTGTTTTTACACAAGAAGCTCATAGATGTAATCAGTTCCTGAGGGTTTCCACGTGATGTTCTGCTAGGTATCACCGCCATTTTCTCCGCATTTCAAACAGCTGTGCTGAATGGCTGAACAGGTTTGATTTCTCTCCTGTATCTCATGGCACTCGGTGATTGCTTCAATCATGTTTGGGCTACAGATATCTCAAGCTATGGGACCGCCTTCTCCCATAGGAATCTACCTGACCACTCTAGTCATCTTTGGAGGCCTTGCCTGGGTGCTGCCACCATCTAAGGCTAGATGGGTGGCAACCTGAGAAATGGCCTTCTTGGCCGTGGCGTCAAATCTTTGGAACACCCTCCTGAAGGAGACGCGTCTGTCTCCTTCTATCGTTGTCTCCTGCCGGCGACGGGATACTTTTTGTTTTGTGGTCCCTCAGTGACTCTTATTAGCCTTCCTCCCTTTTGGTGTGTCTACATGTGTTTGTATTTTATATGTTTCATTTACTTTTAGATATTTTTATACATTTGTATTTTAAATGCTGTTTTAATGCTTAGAACTTTTTAAATATTTGCTACCCTGGTGACCCTGAGTTGCGTAGAAAGGTGGCATATAAATGTTTTAAATAAAAGAAGAAGAAAAAGAGTTGGTTTTTATATGCCGACAGAGATCGGTTCCCCAGGCGAAAATGGCCGCTTCGGCAATTGGACTCTATGGCATTGAGGTCCCTCCCCTCTCCAAACTCTGCCCTCCTCAGGCTCCACTCCCAAAATGTCCGGGTATTTCCCAACCTGGAGCTGGCAACCCTATCTCCCATCCAAATCCTAACCCGGGCCGACTCTGCTTAGTTTCTGAAATCTGATGAGATAGGGCTATCCTGGGCTATCCAGCTCAGGGGTTAAGGATAGAATAAACTTGTTAAAATTTATTCTTGCCATGGGCCCTGTCATTCTCTGCCTGAAAAAAAACAACAACTTTTTAATGGCTGGCATTTTACCCTCTCATTAAACATGCTGATGCAGTGCTTTTTCTGGCCACAAGATTAATGATGCCAAGCTCAACATTATGTTTGCGGTCCCCAAGGGTCACAAACAATCTCTTGCCTGTATTATTATCTGCTTTCATCTTAATGGCCACCGAGGTATTTGTTTACATGAGCATTAGCATATAGGCAGGTTTAAGTAGATTAAGATCAAAAGATGGGGGCTACATCTGCTGGCAAAAGTAGAAATCGCTGGAATTGAAAGAGCTCAGAGAATAAGATGGCAATGCATTTTAGTCAGTGGTTGATCTATACCACGGTTCTTCATCATCAAGGTATCCCTAAGCTGTCAGGGGTTGCAGAGAACAATCCTGAACAAGTCTACTCTGAAGTAAGACCCTTGCCTCTATGCCCTGTTGTTGGACCTCCAGAGGAACTGGTTGGCCACTGAGTGCGATGGGATGCTGGACTAGATGGACCACTGGCCTTATCCAGCAGGGCTCTTCTTATGAAGAAGAAGAGTTGGGTTTTCTATACCGACTTTCTCTACCACTTAAGGAAGAATCAAACCGGCTTACGATCTCCTTCCCTTCCCCTCCCCACAACCCACACCCTGTGAGGTAGGTGGGGCTGAGAGAGTGTGACTAGCCCAAGGTCACCCAGCTGGCTTCATGTGGAGGAGCAGGGAAACAAATCCAGTTCACCAGATTAGCGTCCGCCGCTCATGTGGAGGAGTGGGGAATCAAACCCTGTTCTCCACATCAGAGTCCACCACTCCAAACCACCGCTCTTAATCACTACACCATGCTGGCTCCAGATATCAGGTAAAAGAGGGCAACGTTGCAAAGCCAACTTCTTGTAAAGGTGGGTTGCTTGCTAACTGATCATGGGTTGTACTGTCAGAAAAGCAACATTTAGCCAAATTAGTTGTGTGTGTCAATTGAAAGACTGTAGGAAAATGATCTGAAACACATTTCCTGACTCATGGTAAGCACAAAGAGAGCATGGATTTTGTTTCAAACATCGTTTGTCCAGGACTGATTTTATACAAACCTGATCTGATGTTTCCCAAGAGACCAAGTGATGTTCTTCCAGAAGTTATGTGATTCTGTCTTCTGTTGGCTTACCCCCGATATTCCTTCCCGCGGACCCCTAAGAAAATGAACATGATTTGCACATGTTTGCTTGATTTACATAATGTATTCTTCTTTGGCTTGTCACTGAGAGTATGAAGGAACTAGAAATCCTATCCACTTGTTGCATCTTGTTATATTTTTCAGTAGTGTTTTGTATGTTAGATTTACAGCAGCTTTCAAGTTATTGTGAACCAGCCAGATACAGACCGCTTTCAGAAGTAGCCAGAAGTAAAACAGCCATAAGGTTTGAAACTTGATGTTTAAAACATGGCCTGGGACCCTTGGAGCCTGCTGTACTGTGCTACTGCTGCAGGCTTTAACTTTCCATTGCTATTACATTAGCCTTATTAGTGCAACCTATTGCCTACAGTTGCCAACCTCCAGGGGGCACCTGGAGATCTCCTGCTATTACAATTGAACTCCAGATGGCCAAGATCAGTTCCCCTGGAGAAAATGGCTGTTTTGGAGGGTGGACTCTATGGCATTATACCCTGCTTAGGTCATTCACCTCCCCAAACGCCACCCTCCCGGGCTCCACACCCCAAAATCTCCAGGTATTTCTCAATCCAGAGCTGGCAGCTAGGGTTGCCAGGTCCCTCTTTGCCACCAGCAGGAGGTTTTTGGGGAAACCCAAGTGCCATTTTAAAACTCATTTTACAAAACAGAGCTCTTTAAAAGAAACGGGGTGAGGGGGGAAGAAACCCAAGCGCCATTTTAAAACCCATCTTACTGTGCGAAAAAGATCAACCCCCACCTTCCAACTTCCACACTTGGGCTTAGGCATGGAAATGGAGACGATTTGACCCAGGCTTAGGGCTGCCAGCCTACTAGCTGGAGATCTCCTGCTATTACAACTGATCTCCGGCCAATAGAGATCAGTTCACCTGGAGAAAATGGCCGCTCTGGCAATTGGACTCTATGGCCTTGAAGTCCCTCCCCTCTCCAGACCACGTCCTTCTCAGGTTCCGCCCCCAAAACCTCCCGCCAGTTGCAAAGAGGGACCTGGCAACCCTACTCAGGCTGTTCTCAGGGGAGATCGAAGAATCGTGTTACAACAGGATCGGGAAGGCCCGGATATTGTGCGGGCTGGGCGCGAGGTCATCTCTAAGGGATGGAAAACTCATGCATAACCCCAACAAAAAACCGAGTCGGACCAGCGGAGAAAGTAAGTCAAAGTGCCCATTCATAAAAGACCCTTGATACACTGATGTGGTAGCTTCATAGATTCCCAATAAGTCAGTTGAAGGAAAGGAGTGAAGGCAGGAAAAGGTAGGTGAGAAGAAAAGTCAGGATTCCATACGGACCTTGATGGACAAAGTCTCTTGACTCAGTAGAAGGCAGCTTCATGTGTTCATGGGTCTTTGCAGAATATACCGTATTGTTAACAAATCCCAAACATCTGTGTTGCACCATTCATTTGTTCCCAACTTCACTTGCAACTGTTGAAAGGGCAGAAAGTCCTTTTATCAATTTCAGCTGTGGAAAAGATCTGTCTAAGCAGTAAGTACGACGAGAGGAACCCTTTGAAATTATCTGCATTATCCGTTGAACAAGAACATGAAAGAAAATTGATGGGGTGCTTGTGTGCGTGTGTGTGTGTGCAAGATTGTGTTTGCTGAGCAGGAGACACTGAGGAAAGATCTGTGTGCTAGATTTATGTAAATAAAACTGGATATGGACGCGATTTTGAAATAATGTAGTTTTATTAAAATCAAATGGGTAATGGAGACGAGCAGGGAGGAATGAAAGCTTGAGTGTGCAGTTACGTATGGACACAATTAGGAAGTTATGTCTTTGCTTTCTACAGGCCCAATTGATGGAGCAGGGTTGCCAACTTCCAGGGGGAGCCTGGAGTTCTCCTGGAATTACATCTGATCTCCAGACTACAGAGACCAATTTTTCCGGAGGAAGTGGCAGCTTCAGAGGGAGGACTCCATGGTGTTACATCTCCGCTGAGTTACCTCCTCTCCCCAAAACCCACTCTCCCCCGGCATTTTCCCCAAATCTCCAGGAATTTCCCAAGCCAAAGTTGGCAACCCCTAGAGGTAGGGTTGCCAGCCCCCCCCCCTCACCACTGGTGGGAGCTTCGTTGTGGCGTGTTGTGTGAAGAAATACTTCCTTTTATCTGTTTTGAATCTCTCACCCTCCAGCTTCAGCAGATGACCCCGCGTTGTAGTATTATGAGAGAGGGAGAAAAGCTTCTCCCTGTCCACTCTGACCATACCATGCATAATTGTATAGACCTCTATCATGTCTCCTTGGGCAAGTCATTGTCTCAGCCTAATTTACCTCACAGCGTTGTTGTTGTGCAGATAAAATGGAGGACAGGGGAACAACGTTGTAAGCTACTTTGGGTTCCCACTGGGTAGGAAAAAAAGGGTATAGATATCTAAGTAAATAAATACTGGTCAAGCTTAGGGGTGTTTCAGGGTGTATCTGGTTTCCCAGCCTTGCCAATCAGAAATCTTATTTTTCACTTTTCTGGCTTCTGAGATATCACTAAGCATCACCCTTCGCCAGATTTTTGTGGAAGATGCCAATGCAAAGCAACTGGTAGGCAATGCAACATTTAATTTGCTTGATTTGCATAGTTAGCATATAATTTGCAAATACACAGAATAAGTGCCCCCCCCCCACAAGAAAGCAGAACTGAATGAGCTTACAGATATGAGGAGCCTTTTCTGGTTCTAAAAACCCAATAGTAAAGAAGCTTTCGTTAAAAAAATGGAAGTGGTAGAGCATCTGCTTGCTGTGCAGAAGGCATGAGGTTCCATCCCCAGCATCTCCATTTAGAAGAACCAGGTAGTAGGTGAGCTGTTAAGACCTCTACCTGAGACCCTGGAGACCTGCTGCCAGTCAGAGCAGACAATACTGATCTTGACAGACCAATGATCTGACTCAGTACAAGGCAGCTTCACACAGGTAATGATTTTTTTTAATTCCAAAGCTTGCATTTCTATTTCCATGCATTTATTTATATATATTGTGCTCGGCCGATATGTGAAAAAGGATACCAGATTACAGTTATCAGGCCTGCAGTTCTATTCTTAATGGCTGGGCCCAGCCTATGAAGTGGTAAGGGATTTTTTTTTCCCCTCAAGAAGCGATACAGTCTTATTGCTTATTTTGTAGATCAGACACAAAAAAGTTTTAAAAAGTCTTAAAAAGGTACGCTTCATCTTCTGCCTGCTTTGCATTTGCAAGCGGTGACAGAAAGAAAGAAAGAAAGAAAGAAAGAAAGAAAGAAAGAAAGAAAGAAAGAAAGAAAGAAAGAAAGAAAGAAAGAAAGAAAGAAAGTTTTTGTTTTATAGGGCTCTCTCAGTTTGCATAATCTTGTGAAATAAATTGAAACCAACAGACACAGTTGGGGAAGAAAGAAACTAGCAAAAGCCCCTCTGAAGTTCCTCTGGCAAATCTGACATCAACATAATCTATCGCTTATCCCGATACGGCAGGGGTATCTCCTTGGGACTGATTCGTCTCCCTGTTTCTCAACAGCGGTGTCATTAAAACAATGGCAGCTGTAATTGGCGTGATGGATGGGCATCGCAGCTTCACGCCTTCACCAGGCCCCATGCAGAAGGAAGAGTTTGTTCTCCATTAATCCCCCTCCGCAAGGAACCCGGCGACCAGAAGGGCTCCTTCTCCCACTGTCTCCAAACGTACAAAAGATTCCTCCACAAGGGCGCAGCAGCAGTGTGAGAACTTTTGTCTTGGATGAAAGCGCCGTAACGCAGGCCTTCTGTCAGCGCTGAGGGGGGAAGAATGCAAAGGAAGCTTTTATGCCCCAACCAACTGCTGAAGTGCCACACAATACTGTGATATCTGCACTTGGCGGTTCCCTCCGCCCGCCGTCTACAGAAGCAAGAGCTGCTTTGCGGGGGAACTGGCACCCCAAGGCTGCAACAACTTGTTGCTGCCTGAGAGAATTGGCAAGAAGGTATATTTGGCTACGGACCGAGAGTCCTTGGGTGTGTTATGGTGGTGGCCCTATGAATTAACAACCTCGAAAATGTCCTATAACTAATGGACTGATTGATTGATTGCCTCCAAAACATCCAGTCACTGATAGCCTTGTTCTTGCAAACTGAAGGTTGTGGCTACCTTTATTGACCCATCTCGTGTTGGGACTTCCTCTTTTCCTAACGCCTCCAACTTTTCCTAGCATGATTGTCCTTTACGATCCATCTCGTTTTCTCATGATGTGACCAAAGTACAAAAGCCTCCGTTTAGTCCTGGCAGGTTAAAAACAAACAAACAAACAAACAAACAAACTAGAAGGCTTAAATGCATTATAGTTGGAACAGAATAAAGGTAAAGGTAAAGGTCCCCTGTGCAAGCACCGGGTCATTCTTGACCCATGGGGTGACGTCACATCCCAAAGTTTACTAGGCAGACTGTTTGCGGGGTGGTTTGCCAGTGCCTTCCCCAGTCATCTTCCCTTTACCCCCAGCAAACTGGCTACTCATTTCACCGACCTTGGAAGAAGGCTGAGTCAACCTTGAGCCGGCTACCTGAAACCAACTTCCGTTGGGATCAAACTCAGGTCGTGAGCAGAGCTTTTGACTGCAGTTCTGCAGCTTAACACTCTGCGCCACGGGGCAGTTTGCTATTATTATGTATACAAGCTAGTGTATAGAGAAACTGCTATGAAATTCAGAATTGTTAATAGATTTCTCTGGAAGGAGCTCTATTTGTATGTGTATCTGTATGTGAATGGGCATGTGCATGTCAAGTTTTTGTATTGTTTAAAATGTTAATAAAAAAATGTTAATAACCAGCCTCCGTTTAGTCATTTTAGCTTCTGAGGAGAAATCAGGCTTGATTTGATTCAGAGTCCTCTCCCTTCCTTAATAAAAAAACAGAACAAAAAAAAAAACCAACTATTTTATTGCTCAGTCCAAAGCAATAAAAATAACTCTTTGCATGATCTGGCACCACAGAGGTGAAAGGATCACGATAGTAAACCTAAGACCCAATGGGGTTCCTTTCCGATAGTGCACCAAGGTGTGCTGTCTAATAACAGGAGACAACATACTTCCTATTTCCCCATCCAGTCTTTGTTCTCCAGCCCAGAGTTCTCTTAGGAAAATGGCTTCAAACTTCAAGCCTTAAATTCACATTAATTCACTGTGGCCATTTATGCCTGGCTGTTTCCTCGCGGTCACCCCGCTGACGACTTCGGGGCTTTGCTTTGACTAGGCTTGCATTTTCTGACTGTCAGAGGTCGCCTCGCTTTCCCCACACACTTTGCCTATGTTTTCTGGATGCTGGCTAAAGACGCAAATCCAGAAAACGGGCATAACACACGGAAATGCATAGGGAGATCGAGGCAACCTCTGACGGTCGGGAAATACAAACATAATCAAAGCAAAGCCTCGAAGTAGTCGGCGGGCCTGCAAGAGCTGGGGTAAGAGGGTGATAGGGTTGTCAGCCTCCAGGTGACATCTGGAGATCTCCTACTATTACAATTGATCTTCAGGTGACCAAGATCAGTCCCCCTGGAGAAAAGGGCTGCTTTGGAGGGTGGCCTATATCATTATGCCCTATTGAGGACCCTCCCCTTCCCCAAACCCTGCCTTCCCTAGGCTCCACTCCCCAGATCTCCAGTTATTTCCCAACCCAGAGCTGGCAACCCTAGTTGCCGACCTCCCAATGGGGCCTGGAGTTCTCCCAAAATTACAACTAATCTCCAGACTTTAAAGATTTGTTCCCCTGAGAAAATAGCAGTTTCAGAGGTCAGTATCCATGGCATCACATCCTTGCTGAGGTCCCTCCCCTTTTCACTCCACCTTCCCCTGGCTCCACCTCCAAATATCTAGGATTGGCCCTGGTTAGTACTTGGATGGGAGACCAACAAGGAAGTCCAGGGTTGCTACGCAGTAGGGTTGCCAGGTGCCATAAGTTGGCTGTGACTTGATGGCACTTCCCACTGCCAAAGTTGAGCGAAGTTGCATACCACCTCTCCAGACCTACTGGAGATGGCTCCCGATATCTGTTATCATCTCTGAGGCCTTCTGAGGGCTACTTATAGGGTTACCAACCTCCAGGTACTAGCTAGAGATCTCCTGCTATTACAACTGATCTCCAGCCGATAGAGATCAGATCACCTGGAGAAAATGACCACTTTGGACATGGGACTCTATGGCATTGAAGTCCCTCCCCAAACCCCGCCCTCCTCAGGCTCCACCCCAAAAACCTCCTGCCAGTGGCAAAGAGGGACCTGGCAACCCTAGCCGCTTACCAGTCAAAAGAAATAAACTCAGTCCAAGGATCCCTGATCCCCATCAATATTCCAGACACACGAGCAGTTTCTTAAAACCAAGCTGTGTTTTTCTGTTGCTCCTTTAAATGTGACATGTAATTATTTAAATCAATGCATTTGATAGACAGGAGAGCTTCTGCCTGTTTGGCAAATCATGCTCTGGCAGGGCAAGAGCCAACTTTTCCCAGCCTGTTTATCTGCAGTGCTTGTTTGCAAGGTTGCCATGTGTAAAGGCTTCGTTTCCCCTCACTGTGACCATCTCTTGAAATCAGAGTTTTGATGACTATAATAAAGGATTGTTCACAGGATGTCATTTGCCACCAAAAGAACTGTTTTCCGTGCCTTATTTTTCTTGCATTTAAGCCATTTTCCTCAGTTTGGAAGCTAATTTGCATGGACATCATGCTATGCACCCCAGATACGAAGGCAGCCCCCAGACTTTGAAGTGCCAGCCTGCCAATCAGCTCTTTCAGCCAGTCCTCGGCAATACTGAACTTTTGAACCTGAAAACTGATGGACAGCTTGGCTCACAAATGCCTGAAGGATGGGGTGACCCCTTTTCTGGCCCATAAAATTGGACCCCCTGTCCCAACATTCACCAAACTTCAGTGTCCTTCTATGGAGAGTCCCTTGCAGCTATGCTGCAAATTTGGTGACTCTACCTCCAAAAATGCCCCCATAGGAGCTTCGAGAAAAAAATCCCCTTAGACTATAATGGGCCCAATTTTGGGGGGTAAACCCAGAAATAAAGCCGAAATACCCCTTTACCGGTATGGGTATTCGGCTTATCACGGGTTTACCAGAAAAAAGCAGGCCCTACTTTTTTGCACAACCCTACTTCCTAGAGGCACCTGGTTGGCTGCTGTGTGAACAGAGTGCTGAACTTGATGGTCTGATCCAGCAGGGCCTTTCTTATGTTCTTATGTTAACAAGAACTCTTTGGGTGCGATCTGTCAACCAGTTACAGATCCATCTAACAGTAATAGGATCCAAATCACATTGTACCAACTTGTCAACAAGAATGTTATGTGGAACCTTATCAAAAGCCTTTCTGAAATCAAGATAAACTATGTCTACAGCATTCCCCTGATCCAGCAAGATAGTGACTTTCTCAAAAAAAGAGATAAGGTTAATCTGACATGACTTGTTCTTGAGAAAACCATGCTGGCTCTTAGTAACAACAGCCATCCTTTCTAAATGCTCAAGGACTGACTGTATGATGATTTGTTCTAAATCTTTTCCCAGTATAGACGTCAAGCTGACAGGTCGGCAGTTACCCGGATCCTCCTTTTCTCCCTTCTTGAAGATGGGGACAACATTTCCCCCCTTCAGTTTTCTGGCATCTCACCTTTTCTCCAAGAATTTTAAAAAATAATGGACAGAGGCTCAGAAATTACATCCGCAGGTTATTTTAGTACCCGCGGATGCAATTTCTGAGCCTCTGTAATTTCTGGGCCTCATATGTAGCTTGTTCAGGAAGCCTCCAGCGCCCTACAGATGATCCCTCTTCCCGTGCTGTTTGAATAATTCTAGGGCCCCATCCTCAAGTTTTGCCCTGGCGCAGGGGTCCCATTCCCCCAGTGGAGGTGAGGGATCCCTGGCCCCCCGCTCCCATTTTTCGGTGCAGGGGGGAGAATTTTTTTTAAAAACCCCCACAGTGCTTGCTACATTGCTACATCACTTCTGGTAAATGAGCAGGAAGTGGCATATGGTAGCTCTAGGAATTCCCAGAAGCTCTATGGATTTACCACAGCTTTTGCTGATTCCTAGAGCTACCTATGGCACTTCTGGGTTTTTTTAAATCAGAAGTGATGTGGCGCTGTAATCAGGATCATGACCCCTCCCCAATATATCTGCCCACAACCCTCCTACCAGTTGCCTAAACCCTACCTGGGCCCTAGAATCATTAAAGCTTAGGGTTGCCAGGTCACTCTTCGCCACCGGTGGTAGGTTTTGGGGTGGAGCCTGAGGAGGGTGGGGTTTGGAGAGGGGAGGGACTTCAATGCCATAGAGTCCAATTGCCAAAGCAGCCATTTTCTCCAGGTGAAATGATCTCTATCGGCTGGAGATCAGTTGTAACAACAGGAGATCTCCAGCTAGTACCTGGAGGTTGGCAGCCCTACTAATACTGCCCCTGCAGCTGAGACATCGATCTAGTGCTAAGAGAGAACAGGGAAGGGCATCCATCCTTGTACGTCTTTTTAGGTCCATTGACATATTTTCATAGATTAAGGGCTTTCTCTTTGGGGAGGGGGCAATTTGGGCTGCAGCAGGAGAGGAGGCTCAGAAAATTATGCTCCTTACCCCTGGAAGAATCTTTGTTGTGGGATAATGACTGTCAGAAGCCTTGGGGCCAGATAATCTCTCACAGGGCTGATTTGATGACAGAGCGGAGGAGGTGAGAACCATATACTCAGTCCTGAGCTTCTTGGGGGAAGGATGGGTTAAAAATATGAACACATGAACTCATGAAATCAGACGGTCCATCACAGTCAGTATTGTCTACTCAGACTGGCAATGGCTCTCCAGGGTCTCAGGCAGAGGTCTTTCACATCACCTACTTGCCTAGTCCCTTTAACTTGAGATGCCGGGGATTGAACCTGGGACCTTCTGCATGCCACTGAGCCACGGCCCCTCCCCAAATATACTACATAATATTTTTTTTCAAATGGTTCCTAGGGTTGGTTCTCGTAGGTTATCCGGGCTGTGTAACCGTGGTCTTGGTATTTTTTTTCCTGACGTTTCGCCAGCAGCTGTGGCCGGCATCTTCAGAGGAGTAACACTGAAGGACAGTGTTACACAGCCCGGATAACCAACGAGAACCAATGAACTCTGACCGTGAAAGCCTTCGACAATGTTCCTAGGGTTGCCAATCTCCTGGAGATCTTCTGGAATTACAACTAATCTTCAGACTACAGAGATCAGTTCCCCTTGGCAACTGGACTCTATGGCATTGAAGTCCCTCCCCTCTTTAAATCCCACCCTCCTCAGGCTCCACCCTCAAAATCTCCAGGTATTTCCCAACCCGGAACTGGCAACCCTAACTGCACCTCCCAAAATCAGCTTCAACATTTGAGTAGAAATTAAAGAAGACCGAGGGAATTGTTTCAGAAGCTCACTGGGCGCAACGCCGGGGGTGGGGGGAATCCTCTGGAAAATCTGACCATCAGTTCCATTTAGAGTTGTCTGGTCCCTCTTTGCTACCGGTGGGAGGTTTTTGGGATGGAGCTTGAGGAGGGCAGGGTTTGGGGAGGGACTTCAATGCCATCGAGTCCAATTGCCAAAGCGGCCATTTTCTCCAGGGGAACTGATCTCTATTGGCTGGAGATCAGTTGTAATAGCAGGAGATCTCCAGCTAGTACCTGGAGGTTGGCAACCCTAGTTCCATTATTAACCCCTCTCTCCCCACTTTTCAAAGGGGTTAATATTGCTGAATGCCCAGGAGATGTGAACTGGAGATGTCTTAGCCTGACTGGGGTTTGACTGGCACTTTTTCTCCTTTCGTCTTGGCAACGTAGCAGAGCGGGCCCCACAGTTTCATCAGAAGACAAGAGCATTCCTCGCGCAATCTGCTTCTTGTCAGGATTTGACAGTGTTGTGAAATATAAATGATCTCCAAAACAGCAACGCCTGCTTCAGTTGATGGTAAACAACTCCCTTCCCGTTTGAGAGATGCTTTCAGAATTGACAGCAAGGAATGATGATAAGATATTGATGCAGGACCACCTTTCACTCCAAGATCCCAATGCGGAAAGTTACTGGAGATTCACAGCAGAATGATGATTTCATGTGCAAAACTATCAGCCTCTAGTGAACCAACAGATGGTGACCAGTCTAGGGCTACCAGATCCAGGTTGGAAAACTCCTGGAGATTTGGGGGTGGAGCCTGGGGAGGACAGGAACCTCAGTGGGGTACAATGCCACAGAATCTACCCCCCCCCCAAGCATCCATTTTAAACAGGGGAGCTGATCTCTGTAGTCTGAAGATGAGCTATAATTCCAGGGGATCCCCAGGTCCCACCTGGAGGCTGGCATCCCTAGTCCGGCCAGAATGCAGGATATGAGTAGAAACCTGTGTGCTGCATAGGGTTGCCAACCTTCAGGTATTAGCTGGAGATCTCCTGCTACTACAACTGATCTCCAGTCAACAGAGATCCGTTCACCTGGAGAAAATGGCCGCTTTGGCAATTGGACTCTATGGCATTGAAGTCCCTCCTCTCCCCAAACTCCGCCCTCCTCAGGCTCCACCCCAAAAATCTCCAGGTATATCCCAAAGTGAGCTGGCAACGCTAGTGCGGCATGAGAATTGGCCAGAATTCCTGGGGGTCAATTCCTTCCTCCCATTTTGTTCACCTGGACTCCCCTAGAAGTAAGGCTTTGCCCCCGGACTCCAAATAAAGACACAAGACTATAGCATTGGTTTAACTATTAAAATTAGCTGATCTACATCATCGTTATTAAATATGCTAATATTTAGTGGGGCCAAACCACCTGTGCTTCCCATTTTCCTTGAAAGCTCCTCGCTGGGTAGTGTTTCCAACCTCCAGGTACTAGCTGGAGATCTCCTGCTATTACAACTGATCTCCAGCCGTTAGAGATCAGTTCCCCTGGAGAAAATGGCCACTTTGGGGATTGGACTCTATGGCATTGAAGTCCCTCCCCTCCCCAAACCCACCCTCCTCAGGCTCCACCCCCAAAACCTGCCGCTGGTGGCAAAGAGGGACCTGGCAACTTGACAGCACTTTACACACACGTTTAATGGGTCGGGCTGCACTAGGAGGCCTAATGATGGTTGCATTTTATTTGGCAAATTCACCATAGCTCCCAACTTGGCCAGTGGCTTCCCCCGGCTCTGTTTAGCCTCACCAGCACATAATGTGCTGAAAGGTGCTAATCTCCATCCCCCTTCTTTGATGCACCTAAAGCCACTACCGGGTTCAGAAAGATGTTGTTCAGCACCAAGGGAACTCCTTCCCAAGCCCCATCCTACTAAAAAGCCAGTTTCTTTGGGGCACACCCTACATCAAGGGTGTTGATAGGGCTGCCAGCTCCAGGTTGGGAAATACCTGGAGATTTGAGGGGGGGCAGAGCCTGAGGAGGACAAGGTTTGGAGAGGGGAGGGACTTCAATGCCATAGAGTCCAATTGCCAAAGCAGCCATTTTCTCCAGGGGAACTGATCTCTGTCACCTGGAGATCAGCTGTAATAGCAGGAGATCTCCAGACATCACCTGGAGGTTGGCAACCCTAGGTGCAGTTGTGGGCCTCCACTATATCAAGAAAGATGACGCTGATTTTAAGAATGAAAGGAGAAATAGTCAAGAGCTGAGCAAGTGCTACTGAAATATGATCTCTTCCCATATGACCCTGACTAGGCAGATGATGAGAGGGAGGGCATTGAATCAGAGAATCATAGAGTTGGAAGGGATCACCAGGGTCATCTAGTCCAATCCCCTGCACAATGTAGGAAATTCACAACTATGTCCCCTCCCACACACACCCAGTAACCCCTCCTCCGTGCCCAGAAGATGGCCAAGATGTCCTCCCTCTCATCATCTGCTTAAGGTCATAGAATCAGCATTGTTGACAGATGGCCATCTAACCTCTTCTTAAAAACCTCTGGGGAAGGAGAGCTTACCACCTCCCAAGGAAGCCTCTTCCACTGAGGAAGGAAGGGTTGCGTCAGTGTTTGGCTCTCATGGCCCCTTCTTATATGCCAGGGTAATGCTGATCGCCACTTTGGGGTCAGGAAGCAATTTCCCTCCAGGCCAGATTGGCCAGGGATCCTAGGAGGTTTTTGTTGCCATCTTCTGGGCATGGAGTAGAGGGTCGCTGGGGTTGTGGAGGGAAGGTAGTTGTGAATTTTCTGCATTGTGCAGGGGGTTGGACTAAATGACCCTGGTGGTCCCTTCCAACTCTATGATTCTATTATTCTTTTATGATTCTATGTGATTGCTGAGTCATCTGCATGATCCAAAAGCATGGAAGAAGTGTGCTGAAAACCCCCCTGAAAATAGAACTTTTGCAAGTTAATCTAGACATTTTCTTCAGAATTCTCTCCCCCACCCCATTCATTCCAGATGTAGAATTTCTCCCTAGATATATCTGGCAAGTATAGTCCTGTTAAATTATAATAATAATAATGGTTTTTCAATGGTTCCATAAGTTAGCTTGACGACTCAGCAGGAAGTAAACATTTTGTGCTATTTAAAGCTCCTTCCAAGGACAGCTTTGTCCAAGAACACCGGCTTCCATTGATATGGTAAGTTGGAAATGTCTTTAATTGTCTGTGATGTGATTCATGAAATGAAAGAAAGCTATGTTTATTTCACCTTTTTCTATTTTCTAATTGGTCATATTGCAAGTAAACACAATGCCATTTTAGAACAGTCCTGTGGGAAAGGGAGGCGAGGGGCCGCATGCCAGGGACATAAAATCAATTTTCTTACAGGGTATATAATTTGAGCTGACATGAGGGATATGAACTAATCAAATAAGTAACTAAAAAGTCATTCTCATTAGCATTAGAGTTATTACCCACCACCCCAAAATTGTGTACAGTCCTCGAGGACAGTAGCCTTACAATTACGCCCACGGGCTTCGAGTGGCACTTTGCATGTGCGAATGAATCTGAATGTTCATATTAGAGGCTGGTGGCCTGAAAACATCCCTCACAACTAGGGTTGCCAACCTCCAGATGGCAGCTGGAGATCTCCTGCTATTACAACTGATCTCCAGGTGACAGAGATCAGTTCCCCTGGATAAAATGGCTGCTTTGGCAATTGGAATCTATGGCATTGAAGTCCCTCCCCTTCCAAACCCAGCCCTCCTCAGTCTCCGCCCTAAAAATCTCCAGGTATTTCCCAATTAGGAGCTGGCAACCCTACTCATGATGACTCCACTCCAGGTGATCTGTAGGGTTGCTAGGTCCCTCTTCGCTACTGGCGGGAGGTTTTTTAGGAAAGTAGTCCTACAGACATGAACATCTTCTGAAGCAGGGTGCTAGTCAACTGACCAGAATATTGGGCAAGACTCTGTTCCCATACAGGTGGGGTTGCTAACCTCCAGGTGGTGGCTGGAGTTCTCCCGCTATTACAACCGTTTCCAGCCAACAGAGATACATTCACCGGGAGAAAATGGCCGCTTTGGCAATTGGACTCTATGGCAATGAAGTCCCTCCCCTCTCCAAACCCTGCTTTCCTCAGATTTCACCTCCAAAATCTCCAGGTATTTCCCAACCCACAGCTGGTTAACCCTACATACAAGGCAGGTAAGGTCAGCTCCAAAGGGCCTGTGCTTTTTTATTTATTTTATTTTTATTTTAAATGAAACCCCCAAATACACAATGGTGGCAAGCCTGCTGATAAGCAACTCTAAAAGGTTTCCAAATATCTAAAAATATGCCCATGTGCATTTGTTGTCTATATGCCATATGTTCAAATGTCGATGAAGTTATGCGGTCCTCAATCCATTGGATTCCTGGAAGTTGGCATTTACCTTTCCAGTGTAATAATATAAATCTTCTTTGGGGGATTCCATGACTGTGTGAATGGCGCACAACCAATCCAGTTGACGGGCAGATTAGAGTGTGAGATAAAGTGCAACACTCCAAGGCTTTGATCCATAAGAACATAGAATCATAGAGTTGGAAGGGATCACCAGGGTCATCTAGTCCAATTTCTCTGCAGGAAATTAACAATTACCTCTCCCCCACACCCCCAGTGACCCCTACTCCATGCCCAGAAGATGGCCAAGATGCCCTCCCTCTCATGATCTGCCTAAGGTCATAGAATAAGCATTGCTGACACAAGGCCATCTAGCCTCTGCTTAAAAACCTCCAGGGAAGGAGAGCTTACATGCGTGGAGCCATCAGGGGTGCACATGGGATCAGCTGAAACAAGCCCCACATTTGCCCTTCTGAGATCTGCGGGATTTTCGCTTTATTGAAAAAGAAGGATTTGAGTCCTGTAGCCCATTAGAAGCCAACAAGATTTTCACAGTGTGAGCTTTGACTCTTCTAGGAGCTTTGACTCTTGAAAGCTAGGACACCGAAAATCTTGTAGGTCTCTAAGGTGCTACTGGAATGGAATCTAACTCCTCTACTGCAGACCAACACAGCTATCCTCTGACACTATTTTCTTGAAAAAGATGTGCACGTGTAGCTCCATCTGTTGGATTAAACAAGGGACTTACACATATACTACCCCTTTGTGTATATAAAAGTTATATAAAAGTTATATAAAAGTATAACCCTAAACCAGATTGGGGCTCCTGCATGTATTATATACTGTGGAAATAAGAACATAAGAAAGGTCATGCTGGATCAGACCAAGGTCCATCAAGTCCAGCAGTCTGTTCACACAGTGGCCAACTGGGTGCCTCTAGAACACTGGTTCCCAACCAGGGGTCCGCGAGAACTAAATTCAGGTCCACGAAACAAAGTTATAAACCCATAATAAATTAATATTTCAATTAAAAGTTCTCTATTATAAAATATATATTCAAATATTATTCTAAGTTTAATGTTTAACTAACAATTATGATTAAAGTTTATTTTCAAATTCTTGGAATTTTTATTTTGAACCTTGGGGTCCCTGCACCGAACAAAAAAGTCCTAGTGGTCCCTGGTCAAAAAAGGTTGGGAACCACTGCTCTAGAAAGACCACAAACAAGACTAATTCATCCTGCCTGTGTTCCACAGCACCCAATATAACAGGCATGCTCCTCTGATCCTGGAAAGAATAGGTATGCATCATGACTAGTATTCATTCTGACTAGTAGCCATAGATAGTCCCCTCCTCCAGGAACATCTTCCCTCCCCTCCTAAAGCCTTCCAAGTTGGCAGCCATCACCACATCCTGGGGCAGGGAGTTCCACAATTTAACTACGCTATTATGCAGCTATTAATTTCATCAGTATGCTCTTGTGCTGCATATCCTTCTATCCCCTTGTTTCTTCCTTTCAGGTTCTTCGCCTTCTCCTAATAGATGCAGGTCTTTCTCAGGCATAAATCATAATTAAAACAACAAAAACAAAACATAAATTAAACTCCATACGTCAAAGGCTGCCTGCCCAAACTGTCAGGGCAGGCTGGGACATTGATTCACTGTGAAATCCCCTCTTTCTCCAATCCTCTTTTGCTCTTGTGGAAGCGGCCTCGAAATAACGCTCAGCCGCATTAAAACCGCACATTTGGGCTATCATCATAAATAAGATGCACTATACATGTCAAAACAAGTTGTTGTGTAATAGACATCTCGGTGGCTTCATTTACCAGCAGCATCCTTCATAAGTCATCAGAAGGAAAGGAGCTGATCTCTGTGATATGGAAATATCTCATCCAGTACATAAATTATGCCTTAATGCTTCAATTGCCTGAAAAGTGGGCCAGTCCCACCGGTCGCTGGAGCCATCTGAGCGATACGGTTTGCACATTTTAATGATTCCTATTTTCTCTATGAAGTAGTAACCATATATAGACATGAGGCCTCCAATTTAGGGGAAAGTCAAGTCTCTCCAAGCTGGTAACGATTGAAGTCAAATAGGGACAGAGGATCTTGCTTGGATTCCTGACGGCAGAAACGTATTTCTGAAGAACTCACGAAGCTGTAAGCCCATATGATTAACACAGCTCTTGAACAGAAACCCCCAAATGTAGATTTGTTTATCTGTTTGATGCTCCCTCTTTCTGGGGTGGATGGAAGTCCGGAACAGCTTTTACAGGCTCAGCATGATTCAAGTCTACTAGAAACAAAAAGAGCCAGTGTGGTGTAGTGGTTAAGAGTTGTGGAGAACTGGGTTTGATTCCCCACTGGAGAACTGGGTTTGATTCCCCACTCTTCCCCGTGAGTGGAGGACTCGAATCTGGTGAACAGGGTTGGGTTCCCCACTCCTCCACATGACGCCTGCTGGGTGACCTTGGGCTAGACACAGTTCTCTCCGGACTCTCTCAGCTCCACCTACCTCACAAGGGGTCTCTTGTGCGGAGGGAAAGGGAAGGCGATTGTAAGCCACTTTGAGACTCCTTAAAAGGTAGAGAAAAGCAGGGTATAAAAATCAAAGTTGCACCCTTTGAAAACTGTTGGCTTGAATGCATTTAGAAAGGGGTAACTCTCCTTAGGATAGCCCGGTGGATTTGTGATTCTGTGTTCTGTGGAGCTACGGATGAAGGAAGATCCCCTAACAAATAAAGGATGGGTATTAAAACAAAGGACATCTGGAGGCCAGGATGAAGGACGGGGCCTCCGCCAGGAAGCTACACTTGGGAAGTGGACGGGATAATTCAACAGTTCTTCGCCCAATCTCTGCAGTTCTCGAGTTGTCAGGGGGTGTTTGGGGAGCGTTTTATCGGCCAGTTGCCACTTCCTCTTTCAGTCTCCCATGTCTTCCTGCCTTTGTTTCAAAGTGAGACTGGGGGAGGAGGTGGATTGGGACAGCAAGAGAAAGTGCTTTGAAAGCGCCGTTTGTTTATTGTTAAATGTCGCTTGGTAGGGTAATCTTCCAAGACACATCTCTCATTTTCTTCCAGAATCCCCTGAGTACAGAAGTCGCGCAACCTTCACAATGCAAACATTCATCCCAAAGAAAACAGTCCAAACAAGGCAGTTCTATTTAAGCTTCAATCCGTTGCTCTTCTCGGCAGAACAACCAAGGAATTACAAGACAATTTCATAGCGCTCCAGATTTTTTTTCTGCTTCTCTGTTTAGCAATCCAACCATGGTGTTAATTGTTAGATGTAAATGGATAGAAAACCACCATTATTGAAGTAGCATTATATTTCGGCCCACTATCACAGAATTATTATTGTGATTGTTATAATTATCTGTGAATTTATTACTACACCTTTCATTTTTTGTCGGCATCGGCATTGTGAGAATTTTCATTCCACCCATTTTCAGCACTGGGCTTCCTGATTTGTTTGTTTCTTACATGCAATTTATGTGCAGTTGAAGGGAAGATTAACCCTGGGAAAATGCATTCATTTTTACGTGAAAATATTTGGCACAAGTTGTCCAAAGACAGCACAAAAACAAAGGCTTGTGGACTCGATTCATGCAGGGGAGAAACCAAGCCAAAATGGGTTTTTTGGAGTCAAGCAGGTAGGAATGAGATATTTTGATAGCAATCCTAAGAACATTATTACATTTTGCATTTCTTCCATTATGACTCTCAAGGCAGCCTGCATAGGGGAAACCTAGGAAGGCTTCCATCCAGCCATTGACCCGACTCATATCAGCTTAGCTTCAGCAAGGTTTCTGCATCATAAGCCCTCTAACCCTACTCTAATAGCATAGAGTTGCCAAAGCTTGCCAAAGCTTGGAAGCTAAGTGTCAATCCCAGTTTAATAGAAGAATCATAGAATCATAGAGTTGGAAGGGACCACCAGGGTCATCTAGTCCAATGCAGAAAATTAACAACTACCTCCTCCCCCACATCCCCAGTGACCCCAACCCTCCCCCCACCATGCAGGATCCCACAATCAAAGCACTTCCGACAGATGGCCATCCAGCCTCTGCTTAAAGACCTCCAAAGACGGGGACTCCACTACCCTACCATCAAACAGCCCTCACCGTCAGGCAGTTCTTCCTAATGTGTAGGTAGAATCGCTTTTCTCTTAGTTTAAATCCATTACTCCACCAAGGAAGTCCAGGGTTGTTACATAGAGGCAGGCATTGGCAAACCACTACACTACACTGGAGAGCCAGCATGGTGTAGTGGTTAAGAGCGGTGGTTTGGAGCGGTGGACTTTAATCTGGAGAACCGGGTTTGATTCCCCACTCCTCCACATGAGCGGCGGACACTAATTTGGTGAACAGGGTTGGTTTCCCTACTCCTCCACATGAAGCCAGCTGGGTGACCTTGGGCTAGTCACAGCTCTCTTAGAGCTCTCTCAGCCCCACCTATGTCACAGGGTGTCTGTTGTGGGGAGGGGAAGGGAAGGTGATTGTAAGATGGTTTGAGTCTCCCTTAAGTGGTAGAGGAAGTCGGCATATAAAAACCAACTCTTCTTCTTCTTCTTCTTCTTCTTTTTGTCTCTTGCCTTGAAAACCCCATGAGAGGTCACCATAAGTCAGCTGCGACTTGACCACGCTTTCTTTCCACCACCATTAGAATGCAGACATCAAACAATTAACTATTAAGTAACAAAACCGTACCATCTGTCAAGTTGGTTGGTTTGTTTGGCAGGCAGGAAGCTAAGGGGTGGGGCTGAGAAGACAGGAAAACTTAACCTAGATGACAAGGTCTCCCCAGGCAAAAGGCCTTTATACTGCGACTTGCACACTGATAGAAAAGTAACCAAGCTGCCAGCTTGGAAAGATTTAAGAGGTGAGTAAACATGTTCATGGAGGAGAGGGGTATCCATGGCTACTAGTCAAGGTAAATGCTGGTCATGATGCATAGCTATTCTCTCCAGGATCAGAGGAGCATGCCTATTATATTGGGTGTCATGGCAGGATGAATACTGTTGCAGTCGCCTTGTTTCTGGGCTTCCTAGAGGCACCTGGTTGGCCAATGTCTGTGAACAGACTGCTGGACTTGATGGGCCTTGGTCTGATCCAGCAGGGCTTTCCTCATGTTCTTATGGAGGATGGGGCTATCCATGGCTACTAGTCAAATGCATACCTATTCTCTCTTGTATCAGAGGAGCATGCCTATTACGTTGGGTGCTGTGGAACACAGGCAGGATAGTGCTGCTGCAGTTGTCTTGCTCGTGGGCTTCCTAGAGGGACCTGGCTGGCCACTGTGTGAACAGACTGCTGGACTTGATGGGCCTTTGGTCTGATCTTGTGTTCTTATGAGAACTGAGAAAACCATCATACCCAAGGAGCTCTACTGTTTAGAGAGTCTGCAGTCAGACATCCAGAAAAATGCTGGTTCCTTTAGAGTATTTGGCTTGGTTCAGACATAACTCAAAACCATGGTTTATTTTAACTATGGGGATTAACGCATGGGCAGAATGTTCTTGGTTCGCTCCTCACAATATTTTATTCCGAGACAGGATAGTCAAACGCATGACGCTAGTCCATCCCACTATAAGTCTGAAGCAAGTAGCTGCTGGAGGCTCCCCATGCGTTTGAGCCACCTATATAATGTGGGATAGTAGTGGAGTGACCGCCGTGTCATTACCCAAGGATTGGCTGAGGGGTTATCCAATCAAAGGCTGACTCTCCCCCCTTTTTTTCTTGGGACACCAGTGTTCCTGTATACCATTGTGACGGTGTGAAGCACCCCCCCCCCTACAGGGCTGGTCGGGGGGGGGGCGTCTGTCTGGCCTGGAGAGGGTTGGGGCTTGAGGCACCTCTTCAGCCTCAGACCAGTCCGAGGGAGAGTCTGAGCTTTCCTCTCCCTCGGAGGCTACCTGGGTGGCTCTATGCTCAGCCAGCCTGGGTCACAGCCTGCTTCCTCCCTGGCTACATCTCTCCTCTGGCCTTTTATACTCTTCAGGCCAGAGAAGCTCCGCTCCTTCCACCCTCTGCCCTCCCCCCAGAAGTCCATAAAAGGAGCTCACCTTCCCCATCGCGTCACTTCACTTCCCTTCCTAGCCAGAAGTGCAGCTCGCGCCTGCCCCGCCCTTGCTCACCCGCAGCTCAGCTGTTTGTCGGGGCTGGGAGCTTGAACAAAAGGAGGTTAGTAGCAGGCTAGTCATGTGATTACATGCACGCCGGCGTTCCGGTAATGTAGCGAAATTAAAAAAAAGGAGCGGTTTAGCACAGAAAAGATCGCAAGAAACCAGGGATTGCTTAACCCGTTTTTTGTTTTTGCTTAAATCGCGCCTAAGGTGGGTCTGATGCGCTGCCCTCAGACGGTCATGCGTTTAGACCACGGGAATTCGCTACTTTTAAGGCACAAAGGCGAGACAAATTGGCCATGCTTTAAATCCCTATGGCTAATTAATGATAGGATGGCATGGAGAACATTAATTCATAGGGTAGCCATAAGTCGGAAGCGACTTGATGGCATTTAACACACAACACACAGTTTGTAAAATCTGGATTCAGCTCACAGACGGCATCTCAAATCATTATTTGTCTTGACAAATGTTGGTTTCATTGCCTTGTCTCTATTGCTTGGGAGGGAGACACCAGAAAATAAGCCAGGAATAAACCAAGATGAAGCTAGGATGTCTGCATTCAGACATCAAGAGAAACCATAGTTAAGGCTAATGTGCGTGTTAAGTGCCATCAAGTCACTTCCAACTCATGGTGACCCTATGAATCAACATCCTCCAAAACTTCCTATCATTAACAGCCTTGCTCAAGTCTTGCAAACTGAGGACTGCGGCTTCCTTTATAGAGTCAGTCCATCTCTTGATGGGTCTTCCTCTTTTCCTGCTTCCTTCAACTTTTCCTAGCATGCTTGTCTTTTCCAGTGACTCTTCTCATAATGTGACTAAAGTACAATAACCTCAGTTCTCATTTTAGCTTCTAGGGACAGCTCAGGCTTGATTTGATCTAGAATCCACTTATTTTTTGTTTTGTTTTTGGGGGGTGGTCCACGGTATCTGTAAAACCCTCCTCCAACACCACATTTCAAAGGAATCTACTTTCTTCCTCAGTCACGGTCTCTGACATAATTATTGTATTTTGTGTACATGAGCAGAATTAATTCCCTGTAGAGCTTGAACACAACATATAAAACTGAACCACAAACTGTAGAGGTTTGTGTAATGAAAAGCCTGGCAACAACTTGCATGAATTCTTTCAAGAGCTAACTATCTTACCCTGGTCTTGTCCTTGAAGGGAGAAGAACAGAGTTACCCTTCACTATCTGCCAAGAAAGGTGTATCTGAAATTACCCTTTCTGAGTCAGCTGCCCATATCTCAAGAGCAGAAAAGTCCTGCCAACCTTGAGAAGGTCTACTTAAAAACCCTCAAGGCTAAAAGTGCAGTAAGATTCTTGCTTTCTGTGACTTTGCTGAAGGTTTCCTACTGACCAGATGGTTACATGTTACAATGTAAGCAATAATTGTGTTTTATGATTTATATAGTTATATATTGTATTATAGATTTCTAAATAGTATCATTTAATGCATATTGTACTGACGATGAGAAAGGAATGAAAATTGAGTATATGGCGTGATCATGGAGCTCAGAAATGATTGTTTATACTTTAAGCAAAATAGACTGAAAGGAAAGGAAGCCCATATTTGGTCATGGGGAGAATCTAATAACCTGAACAGCTGCAACTGAGACATTATTGCACTGCTCATGTTATCTGAAAGTGGGGATAAAGATATCCCTCCTGATGGTAATATTAACATTCTTAATGAGTCTGAAACAGTATAAATACAGCCACAGTAAGCCCAGAGAATCAGAACCTTCCAAAGGCTTTCAAGAAAAGGCTGACTGGTATGTATGGCTTAAATACATTACTCTAGACTTTATGAATTAGATACTTTGAACTGAATCAGAATAATTTGACTGTTATATTTTAGAAGTTGGATTTTGAAACTGAATAGTATGTAAGACTTGCTTGCTTTTACTTCGTACATTGTAAATACATACATTGTACTTTGACAAGAGTTTTTATAGAAGTGTTAAAGACTTGATAATCTGCATTTATACATATTTTACTAGAAGTATATCAATAAAAAGACTTGCTTTTTAAAAGTAAGTAAAGTTGTTGAGTTCTGCTTACTCGACGACTGGCTGAATAAGATAACTTCACTTCTCAGCAAGTGATACATTCTAAGAGCCTATCATCTGAACAGAACGACCCGCTTCACTATCAGCTTCCTTCATTGTCCAGCTTTCACACCCATACATAATAACAGGGAATACAATGCATGAATTAACTTGGTCTTGGTTGCCAGAGACACATCCTTACACGTAAGAATCTTTTCTAGCTCCTTCATGGCTGCCCTTCCCAGCCTCAAACTCCTTCTGATTTCTGCTATTAAGATTAATAGTGGTTCATAAACCAGCTTTAGATCCTGGATTGATGAACCCTAATTCACCATTGTGAATGGAGTGGCCTTCATTCAGACAATCACACTAATCATGGTTTTATACAATGTCTGAATGGAGCCTTTGATTCCAGTTTTTGAAAATAAAGACATAGACACAAGAGAGGCAACTGATAGGTAGCAGTCAACCCATTCTTTTCTTAGACCTGGGGTTTCCAACTCCAGGTTAGGAAATTCCTGGAGATGGGGGGGGGGTGCCCAAAAGAGTGGAGTTTAGGGAGGGGTGAGACCTCACTGGGGATTTTATGCCACTCTAGAACTCTTGTTTCTCTTAGATGTTATGGTATACCACAGATTCCACCATCCAAAGACACCAGTTCTTCCAGAGGAAGTAATCTCTATACTCTGGAGATCAGTTGTAATTTCAGAAGAACTCCAGGCCCTACCATGAGGTTAGCAACCTTACTTAAACCTCAGATGCTCTGGTGGCCCACCAATGCCGGCCGGGGCATGGCTTCCATTCCCAGTTCTGAGTGATGGTGGAGGCCATAGCCCACGCTCATCTATGATACATAGGGTTGCCAATCTCCATTTGGTGGCTGGAGATCTCCCGCTGTTACAACTGATCTCCAGGCGATAGAAATCAGTTCTCCCAAAGAAAAATGGCTGCTTTGACAATTGAACTCCATGGCATTGAAGTCCCTCCCCTCTCCAAACCCCGCCCTCCTCAGGTTTCACCCCCAAAATCTCCAGATATTTCCCAACCCGGAGCTGGCAACCCTAATGGTACAGCAGCCACCGACCTCTTCTGAATGCTTCATGATCTACTCTTGCAGTAGGGTTTCCGGCTCTGGGTTGGAAAATTCCTGGAGATTTGGGGGTGGAGCCTTGAGGAGGGCAGAGGCATGGAGATGGAAGGGACGTCAGCATGATATAATGCCATAAAGCCCACCCTACAAAGCAGCCATTTCCCCCCAAGTTAAGTGAATTCTGTCTTCTGGAGACCATTTGTAATTCTAGGAGATCTCCAGGCCTCAGGTGGTTGGCAAGCCTATCCTACAAAGCTCTAGTTTGGAGGCAAGAGATTTGGTGTGAACCAGCATGTCAGAGCAAAACACCGTCTCTGCAGTTTTACATGCTCCATAAATTTTTTTAGATCTACTCCGCTCTGAAATATTTATGATTTAACACCTGTAAATGAACATTTTATGCGCTGGCGTTTTGGTATACTGTGTTCCCTTTGACAACAGCTCTGCATTATCATCTTTTGTGAAACAAAAAAACAAAAAACCCAAGAAGAAAGCCTACTGTTATGACAACAGCCCCTGTTTTATTCTACTGGGGGCCTTCTTCTTTTTTTTATTCTGCTGCATTAATAATGAAGGCTATTTTCTTTATTTTATTGTTCTGCTCCCTGCACTTAAAGAGTGGAGCGCTCTCTTCTCAAAACTCACACCCACCTAATTAGTTTGACATTGAGTCCCTGCCAGCTGAAGTTTCCTGGTCTTGGGAAATTCACAGGGATTTTAAGCGCATTACAGAAAAGGGGGTTCAATATAGATTTGGCTGTCTTGCTGGCAGCAGATCATTCCGTAGTTCATAGGGGGGAGGGGAGATATGTATGTATGGGAAATGTGCATTTGAATGCCGGTCAGCAGCCGCGCACGGCTGCCGGCCCTGAATTGTTACACATTTTTTAATTGTTTCTCTTCCAAAACGCTAATGTGTTTTCAGACTCCAGCCGCTTCTCATGGCTAATCTATAAAAGGATTCCCCAGCTAACTGAAGTGTGTCGGGTGGATATTTCATTGTAGGCTACTACAGTGCTGGAAGTTAGCTGGCAATATGCTTTTAAGCATCCTATGGAAAGCAGAAGTATCTGTAAAGGATATTAATTACTATACAGAACACATGGCTCCTCTGTCAAGCCCCCTTCGCCCACACCACTGCCTTTGTTGAGCATTAGGGTTGCCAACCTCCAGGGAGTAGCTGGAGATCTCCTGCTATTACAACTGATCTCCAGCCGATAGAGATCAGTTCCCCTGGAGAAAATGACCGCTTTGGCAATTGGACTCTATGGCATTGAAGTCCCTACCCTCCCCAAACCCCGCCCTCAGCAGGCTCCGCCCCAAAAACCTCCCGCTGATGGCAAAGAGGGACCTGGCAGCCCTATTGAGCACTGATGTTCACAACTTTGATGTCAGTGGGCTGAAAGGTCACACGATGCCCTTTGTTTCTTCACTAGGGATGCCAACCTCCAGGTGGGACCTAGGGATACCCCAGAATGAAATTACTTCAATGCCATAGAGTCCAATTGCCAAAGCGGCCATTTTCTCCAGGAGAACCGAACAGTTCCCCTGGAGAAAATGGCCGCTTTGGCAATTGGACTCTATGGCATTGAAGTCCCTCCCCTGCCCAAACCCCACCCTCCTCAGGCTCCACCCCCAAAACCTCCCACCGGTTATGAAGAGGGACCTGGCAACCCTATTCCCCCACCATTCCAAAAATATCAATAATTTAGAAAAATGAAAATGAAACTGAATCAGGAACCGATTCTGGTTAGGAGCATTTGCTGGAGAAAAATTTCTCCCCTTCAAATGCATTTCAAGGTGAGATTGTATTTAAGTAATCAACACCTTGGGAAATGTGTAAAGACATAAATAAATTCAATAAATGAATTTGACATGCAAGCAACTTTCTTTTCAGTGGGCAAAGGGAGGTTCTTTCAATACCTTCACTCAAGCTTGCCTGATACTGAGGGCTGAAATAGATGAGACGAAAACCACACATCTCATTCCATCCATAAAATCTCAATTGCAGGCTCCCGAGACCTCAATCTGCCTTGGGGACACACAGGGGTTAGGCAGGGAAGGGAGAGAGATGTTTATTCTTTCAACTGCCTCTCAGTTTTATGACCTGAAACCAGCACCTTTGCTCTATCTGTATTTTAAAGGGTTTTTTTAAGTTTTCTCCTTTAAAATCCTAATAAAAAGTGTGTGCTGTAGGGTTGCCAACCTCCAGGTGCTAGCTGGAGATCTCCTGCTATTACAACAGATAATCTCCAGCCGATAGAGATCAGTTCACCTAAAGAAAATGGCTGCTTTGGCAATAGGGTGGGACCTAGGGATATCTCCAGGTGGGACCTAGGGATATCCCAGAATGAAATTACTTCAATGCCATAGAGTCCAATTGCCAAAGCGGCCATTTTCTCCAGGAGAACCGATCAGTTCCCCTGGAGAAAATGGCCGCTTTGGCAATTGGACTCTATGGCATTGAAGTCCTTCCCCTCCCCAAACCCTGCCCTCCTCAAGCTCCGCCCGCAAATCCTCCCGCCAGTGGTGATGAGGGACCTGGCAACCCTAGTGTTTCAAGTAGCAAAAATGAGAGGAGGTTGAAGGGTTAAATCCCCTCTCTCCTCCCCGCAAGGCCCCAAGGCAAATTGAGATTGCACAACCATATAATTAGCATTTGAGGGTCTGACCAAAAGTTGTGATCTTCATCTTGTCTGTTTGAGCCCTGTTCTCTAGGTTCATTGATAGAGGAAGGGAGGAAAAAGTGGTTGAGAAAAAGAGGGAGGGGGGTCTTTATTGCTATCTGTGCTGCTGGCCTGCCGTTAGTTGCATGGGTGAATGAAAGGTAAATGGGGTATTTTATGGAAGGGAGATTGTGGCTGAATGGGTAGGGTTGCCAACCTCCAGGTGACACCACAAAAATAGGAACCACGGTTGTTAAGGAGCTTACAATTAAACAAAATAAACAATAAACAAAATAAACATGCGATCCATGTAGAGAGATCCATGTTAATGTAGAGAGATCCATGTTTATCTTCTGAGGAAGAGTTTCTTCGAAACAGCAACAACAAACCGGCAGCCTGTAAAGAAACAAGAAAAAGATAAGACAAGTTAAATACTACACATGGAATCCAGTAAATAATACATGACTTTGGACACTTACCAAAGAAAAGACAACTTGCCATGGACATTACCTACAATATACAGGGGCGCTTCCTCCACTGGGGTAGATGCATAGGGAATGGCAAAGTTTGTATGTGGTATATGTATAATGTATAATTCATATTTGGTTGTTTAGATTAGTTTGTATGTATATTTAGATATTGCAGTGTGTGTTGCCTTGTAGGAATGTTGTAGGAACTTTATAGGAATGTTTAGTGATGATGAATAAGAAATAATTGGCATAAGCAAATATCAGGTTGTTTATTTTGTTTAACTGTAACCTCCAAGTGGTGACTGGAGATCTCCCGCTATTACAACTGATCTCCAGGCGATAGAAATCAGTTCCCCTGTAGCAAATGGACACTTTGGCAATTGGACTCTATGTAGGGTTGCCAATTTCCAGGTACTAGCTGGAGATCTCCTGCTATTACAACTGGCCTCCAGCCAATAGAGATGAGTTCATCTGGAGAAAAGGGCTGCTTGGGCCATTGGACTCTATGGCATTAAAGTCCCTCCCCTCCCCAAACCCCTCTCTCCTTAGGTTCTGCCCCAAAAACCTCCCACTGGTGGCGAAGAGGGACCTGGCAACCCTATTTCTATGGCATTGAAGCCCCTCTCCTTTCCTAAACCCTGTCCTTCTCAGACTCCACCCACAAAATCTCCAGGTATTTCCCACCCCAGAGCTGGCAACCCTATGTATGGGGCCATGTAACTGTGAATGTTCTTTTCACACTGAATTTTTGCAACTTTCTTTTTCTTTTTTAAAAAGCTTTCCCCTCAACCTTATGAAGCAAGTGAATAGCAAGGTAAGCTATAGCATGATAGATACATACAGCAAAAAAATTATACTGGGCTTTTACTTTTAAAAACATATGTTACACATTTTGCATAGAGCAACCCAACCACGTTGGGCAGAGCATAGATCTCAGGGAGGTCATGGAGGTACCTGTGCATCATGGAAACTTGATTCACATTACTGATGGTTTATTTCATTTTAAAACATTTGTTTTACAACACTTATATCAACAGTTATTTCTGCCCTCACAAGGGCCATCAAGGCAGCTAACAAATTAAAACATGCATGATGAAACCACTTTTTAAAAACCATTAAAACCAACCCCTCCCCCAAAATACACATCATTAAAACAATTTAAACCAAACTAAAAAAAACACGAAGCAAAAAAAAAAAAACAATTAAAACATTGTTTAGGAAGGAAGGGTTTCTGAGAGAATGCCAAAGGAAACTAAAAAGTCTTCACCCAGGGGCAGAAGTTGGCAACAGAGGGGGACAGAAAAATCTCCCTAGGAAGAGAGTTCTATAGTGCTGCCCATGGGCAGAGTAGGATCTCAGAGGAGGATCGTGGGATCAGGACAACTGTCTTTAAAGATGCTCACTGAGAAGCACTACCTTGACCTGGATAGCCCAGGCTAGCCCGATCTCATCAGATCCCAGAAGCGAAGCAGGGTCAGCCCTGGTTAGTGCTTGGAGGGGAGACCACCAAGGAAGTCCAGGGTTGAATGTAGAGACAGGCTATGGGAAACCACCTCTGTTTGCCTCTTCCCTGACCTGGATGGCCCAGGCTAGCCTGATCTCATCAGACCTTGGAAGCTAAGTAGGTTGGCCCTGGTGAGTACTTGGATGGGAGACCACCAAGGGTCAAGGGTTGTCATGTAGAGGCAGGCAATGGCAAGCCACTGCTGTTTTCCACTTCCCTGACCTGAATGGCCCAGGCTAGCCCAATCACGTCAGATCTTGGAAGCTAAATAGGTTGGCCCTGGTGAGTACTTGGATGGGAGACCACCAAGGAGGTCCAGGGTTGTTATGTAGAGGCAGGCAGTGGCAAAATGACCTCTGAACATCTCTTGCCTTGAAAACCCTACAGGATTGCCTATAAGTCGCCTACGACGTGATGGGAAAAGGGAAGAAGAAGAAGCACCAAGGCAAAGGTTAAAAATACACTCGTGCATACAAACCCAGCCAAGAGGTAAAACAAAAAAGAACTGGACTGGCTTCAACTGGCAAAGCAGCACTCTCGCCACAAGGTCAGTTCCCCCCCTTGGTGTTATTCTTCCCTGCCAAGACCTTGAAGGCCTTTGGGAAGCTGTCTGCCTGGGGCATAACGGGAGAGTGTTATTAAGTGCCCGGTAGATGCAGCAAATGATCCATTTAATGCCTGATGGGCTTGTGTGAAATCTCTTTATCCCTCAGCTGCAATTGCGGCGGCTCTGGGGAACGAAAGCAGCCCTACGTTCCGGCTGTTACTCCCCTCTCTGTTCTCCCCTCCGCTCCCGGTTTACAAATCCCGGCCATCTCCCAGCTTCATCGACCAATTCAAATGATAACCAATTCAAATGATATTTTCCTAGACGGTTGTTGTCCTTGTTATATGTCATTTAAAAAAGGCCCCTTCTCTTTTTGTGACCAGTGAGTTATTTTTATAGCAACGCGTTTGTGCCTCTCTGGACCGATGTGACTTGAGAATCCTCCGTTTCGAAGATGCACACTTTGGTTTCAAGCTGCGCGTTGTCTTGATGGCGAGGCTCGGTTGAAACGGTGCCGGGCCTGGTTTTCGGGGAGACAATTTTCTGATCTCCTAAGCCCCTCTAAAGCCTCCTGACAGGTTAATGCCCTTCTGTATCTGTCTCTACACTCTTTTTTCTCTGCATCTCCCCCCCCCCGTCCCCTTTTGCTTTGGTAGCACAATTTTCATTCCTGATTTTGCCAATTGCCACAGAGTGAAAGAAAAATGGGGATGAGGAGAGAGAGAGAGAGAGAGAGAGAGAGAGAGAGAGAGAGAGAGAGAGAGAGAGACCCACACTAAACTGGAATGCTTTGCAGCTGCGGAAACCTATAATAACTTCTGTCGGATTACAACTACATCAAAGGTATTATATGTCCCTGAGTAACACATATTTACTGGGCTTTTCAACAGCTGTGTAATTAGTTCTGGATTACTACTTCTCTCCACCACATCTTTAAATAACCATATTTCAAAACCTTGCATATATTCGGGGGGGGGGAGAGTTTGTCTCGTTCCGCTCGTTATCGTTAATCCCTCCGTCCTAGCGAGCTGGTAAAATATTGGCATCATTATTCTTTATTATGTACTTCTCACTTTCATATGCAAAAGTGCTTTCTTTAATCTGATTAACAGTCGCAACAGCCATGGGAGGTTGGTCACTGGGACTTCCATCCACAGGTATGTTCATCAATCAAGCTGCATATGATGCTTGTCAAGCAGATTCGCACCAGCATCACAAGATTCTGATACCCTTTTCTCTCCTGCCAGGAAACGAAGCTGTAAGAGGATGCCAATTGGTATCTGGCCATCCACATGAGAGGATTTGGGGCCCCATTTGACTGTCTAGGTGCTCATGAAGAGCCAGCATGGTGATGTGGTAGGGTTGCCAACCTGTAGGTGGTAGCTGGAGATCTCCTGGGATTACAACTGATCTCCAGTTGATAGAGATCAGTTCACCTGGAGAAAATGGCCGCTTTGGCAATTGGACTCTATGGTATTGAAGTCCCTCCCCTCCCCAAACCCTACTCTCCTCAGGCTCCGCCCCCAAAATCTCCAGGTATTTCCCAACCTGGAGATGGCAACCCTAAGGTGTGGTTAGAGTGTCAGATTAGAGTCTGGGAGACCCAAGTTCGAACCCCCACTCTAACATGGAAACTCATTGGGTGACCCTGGGCCAATAGCTCTCTCGCTCTGTCTAACCTACCTTACAGGGATGTTGTGAGGATGACATAGCGGAAGAGAGAACAATGTTGTAAGTCCATGGGCAGAAAAGTGGGTTATACATTTTTTTTTAAATCATGGCACCAGGCTTCCCTTCCCACATAGTGATGCCCTCAGAGGCACATAAGAGGATACAGGCTCCTCGTCATCTAAGTTGCTCTGAGATGTGGTTAGCAAGCCATGTCCGTCGCCATACGCCGATGGTTATCTGGGAATGGTTATCTGGGAATTTGGGCAGAGCTTGTAGGAAGGGGGAGTGGACGTAACACCCTTTTATGCCTTCCTGCCTGCAGTGAGCCTGTAAAGGCCTTTGAGACTGCAGCTGTCCCCTGTCCCCCCCCACCATTCTCCCCACACAATGGGAGGAAGGCAGAAGGTAAAGAGAAGCTCGTGCCTCCCCAGGAAAGAATAAAGGCTCCATATGGCTTGTGCCTCAACAGATGCTCCTCTGGGCTGACTTCTGTTTGCTGTCTCACCTCGGCCACCCCTCCTTCCCTCCCTCCGTCCCTCTCGTCGCCTGTGCCTCAATCATTGCACCCTTGACAAGACCCTATTCACAAGGCGGTCTCCAGCAAGGCCTTGCCTTTCAGCCCCTGTTGGGACTGACGGACGCTTTCTAAGGAAGGAGTCCCAGGGTTGAGCCGGGCACCGGCCTGAATGGCCCCGCTGTGTCCCCGCGCACACGTCCACTGTCATTCCTTCAAAAAGCTTTTGTCGCCCAGTTGTCTCTGAAGCAGGAGACAAAAGGGAGGAGCGGCCCTTCAAAATGACCGTTCACGTTCCTGAAGGATGCTTTCCCTCCTCTCCCCCTCCACCTGCCCCGCTTCCCTGCAAATTCTCAATCAGAGTTATAAATAGGGTTGCCAGCTTTAGGTTGGGAAATACCTGGAGATTTTTTGGGGGTGGAGCCTAAGGAGGGCAGGGTTTGGGGGAGGGTTGGGACCTCAGCAAGGTGGAATGCCATAGACTCCACCTTTCAAAGCAGCCATTTTCTCCAGGGGAACTAGGGTTGCCAACCTCCAGGTACTAGTAGTGAAAATATAGTACTAGGCTCAAACCAATTAATTTAAATAATACACAAGCAAACTATGCAAACATATATTGTGAACAATGTGTAACATCTACAGACAAGTGAAAACAGCAGTGATAGTATGTACAAGCAAATCTAAGATGGAAAGTCTTTTTCAAGGTAAGTAAGAGTCTTATCTCTAGGTTGTTTTCTTCAAAAAGCAACACGAGGAAGGCTGAAAAAGTCCACAGTAACGCGGTCCGGATGCACACTAGCGTTTTCACTGCAAAATTGCAGCTTCATCAGCTGGAATCTTCATAGATATTAATTGGTTTGTCTTTGTAGATGCAATAATAGCAATCTAATACAGAGAGAATAATTCAGTCTTGTTGCACCAACTGATCTCCAACCGATAGAGGTCAGTTCCCCTGGAGAAGATGGCCGCTTTGGACTCTATGGCATTGAAGTCCCTCCCCTCCGCAAACCCTGCCTTCCTCAGGCTCCACCCCAAAAACCTCCTGCTGGTGGGGAACAGAGACCTGGCAACCCTAAGAGGAACTGATCTTGGTTGTCTGGAGGTCAATTGTATTAGCAGGAGATCTCCAGGTGCTACCTGAAGGTTGGCAACCTTAGTTATGAAAGTGAGATGTAAGTAGGGTTGCCAGCTCTGGGTTGGGAAATACCTGGAGATTTGGGGGGGGGGGTGGAACATAAGGAGGGCAGAGTTTGGGGAGGGTTGGGACCTCAGCAAGATAGAATGCTATAGACTCCACCTTCCAAAGCAGCCATTTTCTCCAGGGTTGTAAGTAGAGTTGCTAGCTCCAGGCTGAGAAATACCTGGAGATTTTGGGAGCGGAGCCTGGGCAGAGTAGAGTTTGGAAGGGGAGGGACCTCTGCAGGGTATAATGGCATACCTGGAGATTTTGGAGGGTGGAGCCTAAGGAGGGCAGGGTTTGTGGAGGGTTGGGACCTCAGCAAGGTGGGATGCCATAGACTCCACCCTCCAAAGCATCCATTTTCTCCAGGGGAACTGATCCCTGCAGTCTGGAGATCAATTGGAATAGAAGGAGATCTCCAGGTGACACCTGAAGGTTGTCAACCCCAGATGTAATGTTTCATTTCCCTTCCTGTTGTATATCCTCTAGAGACTGGTTTAAGCATGCCACCGTCAAGGCTAAAGTGCTCTCCAGTGCTCTCCCATCTGAACAGCATTTAAGGTGGCCAACCTTCATTTGGGGTCTGGAGATGTCCTGGAATTACCACTGATCTCCCAATGACGGAGATGAGATCAGTTCCCCAGCTATTACAATTAATTTCCAGCCAATAGGGAACAGTTCATTTGGAGAAAATGGCTGCTTTGGCAATTGAACTCTATAGCACTGAAGTCCCTCCCCAAACCTTGCCCTCCTCAGGCTCCGCCCCAAAAACCTCCCACCAGTGGTGAAGAGGGACCTGATAACCTTATTTCTCTCACAGCCAATTACAAAGCAGTGTGTAAAGAGGCGGGGATTCAAATGCTTCCTGCTTCCTGGGAGCTCTTTCTGAGCAAAAGAAAGGCTTTTTAAAACCGAAGCTTGGATTCCCCCCCCTTTCAGATTGCTCTGTTTTTTTTTTGTTTTTTGTTCTTAAAATGCTTTTTTATGCCGCAATTGGGTTGTGTTGGGGGATTTTTTCTCACAGTAAGCTCTACAAAGTAAGCCAATTACAAAGCAGCATTTAAAGGGGCAGGGACTTGATTTGAGCTTGGAGACTGCGGGTACATAGATTCCCAACAGGAAAGTGTGGGTCCAGCAAGCAGTGAACCTCAGGTAAAACTCCCATGCCTAAACAGCCTTTAACGTGCTACTGGACTCGTGTTCTTTTCTACTGCTAGTGACAGACTAACACGGCTACCCATCGTGGTCCAACCACAGAAATCGAATTTGCTTGTGCTGTGCCAGAAATAAAACATACTGTTGCATAATTTTTAAAAAACCCACCTATGTCCACAAACAGAAAATAAAAACACCAAACAGCTCGGCAGCCATATTCCTGCTTGCTCCCAAGGTACCTGAGTGCCATGGATTGTTTCTGTTTCCAGCTGGTTGGATGCTGCCCTGTATTCTAATTTGGGATGATCATAGTCATTAGGAAGTTTTTTCGGTGCATATTTGCATTGGCTCGCGTTCATGTTTTCTTCTTTGTCGCCTTCCCTTCCCAATGTTTCCCCCCACCACCACCTTTGTTTGGCTTTCCGGAAGCACATTTCGGCAGGGGGGCTGTTCAATTTAATTTTCGTAAATTGCCATGTGCATCAGCGGGGTGGTATAGGCATAATTGTTAACCATAACAATAGTTTGCAGATTCCTTGTCTCTGTGCTGTGCTCATTGGGGGGGCTTTCTGAATTTTGCTAGTAAGGATCGTACAAAAAGTCAGGAGAGACAAGGAGTTAGGACAGGAGGGGGATGTATTAACCCCCTCATTTAATGTTTCCCCAAACTGATATCTCCATTTTTAATCTCCCCCTCCCGGCATTACTGTTCTAAAATTCTTCTTCTATTAATGGCTGCCGCAACAGTCATAGGGAACTGCTCTGATCTGTGTGCTTGCCATTGATTTGCCAACAGCTAACACAAATGGAGAGCCAACATAGTGTAGCGATTAAGAGCAGCAGACTCTACTCTGGAGAACTGGGTTCAATTCCCCACTCTTCCACATGAGCGGTGGACTCTAATCTGGAGAACCGGGTTTGATTCCCCACTCCTACACATGAAGCCTGCTGGGTGACCTTGGGCTAGTCACCGTTCTCTCAGAACTCTCTCAGCCCATGCGGAGGCAGGCTATGGCAAACCACCTCTGAATATCTCTTGCCTTGAAAACCCTACTAGGTCACTATAAGTCAGCTGTGATGTAGAGAGCCAGCGTGGTGTAGTGGTTAAGAGTGGTGGACTCCAATCTGGAGAACCGGGTTCGATTCCCCACTCCTCCACATGAAGCCTGCTGGGTGACCTTGGGCCAGTCACAATTCTCTCAGGACTGTCTCAGCCCATGCGGAGGCAGGCAATGGCAAACCACCCCCAAGCATCTCTTGCCTTGAAAACACTATGAGGTTGCCATAAGTCAGCTGTGACCTGATGGCACTTTCCACCAACAACAACAGAAATGGAGGTCCCTGAATTTTTAAATCCTATGTGGAGGGGAAGAGTTTCATGAGGCTTTTCTCCAGTGCCACGATAATATGTGTTTTATTTTGGCCCATTGATTATCTAGAAGCTGGAAGAGAGGCTAACTACAAAGTTGCTGTGGCAGCAGCTGCGCAGGCCAAATAAGACATGACTCTAAACACGCTGCTGCTGCTGAAAACGGCAGTGATGTGTTTAGTTTCCCCTCATACAGAAGGAACCCAACATCTGTCCAGTCCCTTTGAGAAGGAAGGCATGTTAGAAGTTTTAAAATATATATAAGCGAATAAACAACAACTTATAAAACTAGGATGTAAAAATGGGTGTTAATAGCTGGGTTGTAAACAAAATGTTAAATTGGGTTTGTTTGCAATGACTTGCTAGCCATAAATACAATTTAATAAAATATGAATAACTCCACTGGTTTATGTAATTTTCATTTTATGCTCTCCTGTGAACTGCTTTGAGAACACTGTGAAGCCAACAAATAAGTAAATAAATATTTTATTATTTATTTCCTTTATTTATAGCCTGGCTCCTTCACTGAAACTCAAGGTGGATTACACGCTGTAAAAAATGCAGTCAAATAACACGAGACATTGAATAAGCAATGTGATGGGACTAGGATTTTAAAAATCAGAAATAATACAAAAAAGTATCAGGCATGAGATGTCAAACAATACAGAAAATGGAATTACGAAAGAAGAAAAGCATACAGTAAGAGCAGGATAATACACACAATAAACAGATAGTTCACACCATGCAAATTGGCATTTGCTACAGCCCTGTTCCCTTTATTGGTGCTTGCTTCCTGAACCATCCTGTTAAATTATGGCCTGTTATCTTTATAAATATGCCCTCCTGAGCAATTCTGTTTTGCCGAGTTTGGCGTATGACTGGTGTGGGAGCCTTTTTGACCTCATGCAAGCCGTTCCACAAGACGGGGGCCAAGTAAATAAATACCATTACATGTTGTCTGTCAGATACTGTCCAAAAATAGATGTCGTTGCATGTCAGCCACCAAATACTATCTTATGCCATTGCATGTTCAGCTATTACCAGCCATTCAAATACCACATCAAGCATCATCTCTCAACTGTTGAAATCAAAGGTCCTTTATGCATGGGTACTTTGACTCACATTCACCCCCAGACTGACTCGGTTGTTCCTTGGAGTTATGCATGAGTTTTCCATCCCTCAGAGATGACCTTGCGCCCAGCCCTCGTAAATTCTGGGTCTTCCCAATGCTGTTAAAACCTGATTCTTCTATCTCCCCTGTGATCAGCCTGGGTCAAATTGTCCTCATCTCCATGCATAATCCAAAGTGTGGGACAGGGGGACGGGGGAAGAGGTGAACTTTTTCTCACAGTAAGCACTACAGCCAATTACAAAGCAGTGTTTCAAGGTGCAGGGACTGAAATGCTCAAATGCTTCCTGATTTTTGTCTCCCACCCGGAGTTCTTTCTGAGCACACATTTGCTTCACATAATAATGGATTTTAAAACGATGCTTGCTTTTCTCCCCCACCCCCACCCCCACCCCCTCACCCCATTCCTTTTAAAGAACTCCGTTTTGGGAAATTATTTTTAAAACGGCACTTGGGTTTCCACCAGGGGGAGAGGGGAACTAGATGTTTTTCTCACAGTAAGCACCACACTCAATTACCAAGCAGTGTTTTCAAGGGGCAGGGACTCAGGCGCTTCCGGGTTTTAGCTGGTGATTTTGCTGGTGCAAAGTATTTTTTAGAATTCACAACAAAAAAGTGTGGGTTAAGCGAGCATCGAACCCCAGGTAAAACTCCCATGCATGAAAGACCAAAGTATAACAGATTGAAATGCTGGTCCTAGGACAGAAGTTTGGAATTCGTTTGAGGCAGCAGCAGGGGAGGGGAAGGGAAGCAATTAATTCTCCACAAGCGGAAATCCTTCCAACCACAGATCTTTATAATGTAATATGATAAATAACCTAACGTAATGTAACATACAACACAACACATAATAGAGCACAATACCATATAACATAGCACATAATACACAATATAACATAATGTAACTATAACAGAATAGTTCAGGAATGCACTTTATAAAGTGAAAGAGACTGTGGATGTATTATGTGTTTATGTGTGTTAAGCTGCTTCTAATTTATGGCGACCATATGAATTAATGACCTCCAAAATGTCGTATTGTTAACATCCTTGCTCAGATCTTGCAAACTGAGAGCCGTGGCTTCCTTTATAGAGTCATTCTATCTCATACGGTGTCTTCCTCTTTTCTTGCAGCCTTCAACTTTTCTTAGCGTTATTGCCTTTTCCGGTGACTCTTGTCTTATCATAATGTGACCAAAGTATGACAGCCTCAGTTCAGTCATTTTAGCTTCTAGGGTCAGTTCAGGCTTGATTTGATCTATAACCCAATGATTGGGGTTTTTTTGGCGGTCCACGGTATCCGCAACACTCTCCTCCAACACCACATTTCAAAGGGATCAACTTTCTTCCGGTCAGCTTTCTTCATTGTCCAACTTTCACACCCATACATAGTAATGGATATGGCATTAATTATCTTGATCTTGGTTGCCAGCAACACATCCTTACACTTAAGAATCTTCTCCAGCTCCTTCATGGCTGCCCTTCCCAGTCTCACTGCTCAGTCCTGGGGGCGGGGGGCAGCACCGGCACCTCGCACTGCTGCGTGGCTCCCCAGAGCCAGCGTAAGTGGTCCTGTGCCAGTATTAGTGCCAGTTCAGCTGTTTGCTGTATGTATTATCTTGGGCTCACTGCCTTGCTGTGAGTGTATACTGATGCAATAACATTTTTTCTGAATTACATCTGCACCCTCTATCATGTCTAACGTTCCATACTTATTTCAGATATCCGTGTTCCTAGTCCTGCTACGCTGCTTATCAGATCTCTCATCCTGTCAATTGCATCGATTTACGCTGGGTAATCTGCCTGGAGTCTCAGTGCGAAAGATAGAATTATAAATATAGCAAAGAAATAAATTATGCAAATTTATTGCGGCAGAAAGCAATTTTTACAGGCCAAATTCTGCCCACGAAGAAGACGGCCTCGCCAGTTCAGTTTGCACAAAGGAGAAGCGACTTTCAAATGGGGATCCCTGAAAGGAACAGGCCAGCTCGCGAAATGTGGGGGCATCCCGAATAGGGTTGCCAACCTCCTGGTGGTGCCTGGAGATCTCCCGCTATTACAACTCATCTCCAGGCGACAGAGATCAGTTCCCCTGGAGAAAAGGGCCGCTTTGGTCATTGGACTCTATGGCATTGAAGCCCCTCCCCTCCCCAAACCCCAGCCTCTTCAGGCTCCACCCCCAAAATCTCCAGGTAAGTCTCAATCCGGAGCTGGCAACCGTAATCCCAAATATGGACAACTTGTTTCAAGTTGCAACCCATTTGGCTATACTTTCTGAATGGTAATGGGACCTACACAGCAAAAACCACATTTGATATTACCCAGAATGCGTGGAGCTCTGCAGTGAACATCAACGGCTGGTCAGGATCGTTGTGCGAATTTTCTTTTTTGTTTCTTTCTTTCTCTTTCTCTCTCCCCCCCCCCCCGTTACTCTTGTGTGACGGCTACTCTGACACCTGTCTCACTGAGAGAAGAATGATTGATCTCTTTCTACTTCCCTACTCTGAAAGGTTCTGGTCTCTTGTTTTCTTGATGCTTCCAGGCTCAGACCAAATGGGCTGATAGCCTCCTCCAAGAGCCCTCTAATGAACTAATGCCTTTCCAAATGGATCGAGGCTTACGAAAAGGAGAGGCACGCCTGATCCTAAATCACTCGGAGCCATTTGATTCAGGCCCTATTGATTCCGAGTGCCAGGAAGCTGCATTGCTTGCCTGCATCTGATGGAGATTACATTATATATCCTTTGCAGCGCGCTGTGGGATTTAACGGCGCCAAAACTGTAATTTCAGCACAAACTCCAAAAGTCATTAGGACTTTATCTTTTTTTGTTGTTGTTGCCAAGATACAGTATTTTCGGCTTCTGCCTAAGAGATGTGTTGCAGAAGCCGTTTCAAAGAACATGTGTTTTTCTTCCCCCTTCCGGCTGCAGGGAAGTATTTCTTTGAAATCTGATTAGTGCTTTGTTTGGTAGTGCCGGTCAAGTCCAGGACCTTGTCTAGACCTGCGCAGTCTCCAGCTCTGGGTGCTTGCAGTCACCGGCTTGACCTGTGCAGCAAACCCCAAATATTGCAGATATCAGCAGAAAGTTGGGCTCCTGGTTTTTATGCCTAGGATTGCCAGTAGGGTCAGAACACTACTGTTTCAAGGGACTTTGTGTGTACCTGTCCCTTGTTACTAGAAAAGGAATCAGGGGGGGAAGAAGAAGAAGAAGAAGAAGAAGAAGAAGAAGAAGAAGAAGAAGAAGAAGAAGAAGAAGAAGAAGAAGAAGAAGAAGAAGAAGAAGAAGAAGAAGAAGTAGTAGTAGTAGTAGTAGTAGTAATAGTAGTGTTGGTTTTTATACTCCAATTTTCTCTACTTTTTTTAAGGAGTCTCAGACCGGTTTACAATCACCTTCCCTTCCTCTTCCCAAAACAGGGACCTCGTGAGGTAGGTGGGGCTGAGAGAGTGGAGAGAACCGTGATTGGCCCATCCTCTCCCAGCAGGTATCAAGTTGTATATTTTCCTTTCTGTGTTGGAGTGGGGAATCAAACCCAGTTCTCCAGATTAGAGTTCGCCACATATACAGAACAAGATCAAATCAAACCTACGATGATAACTTGGGCACAGACACTGGGTTTTAATATTCCTTTGAATAGATGGGAAAGACTTTGGTCAAGAGACATGAAATATGTACTTTCACAATCATTAAGAGAGAATATTTACAAGATGATCTACAGATGGTATTTGACACCAAAAAAGTTAGCTAAAATGTATAGAACAATGTCACCAAACTGTTGGAAATGTCAAGATGAGGTTGGTTCCTTTCATCATGTTTGGTGGCTTTGTGAAAAAGCTAAGAACTTTTGGGATATGATTTATAATGAATTAAGACTGATATTACAACAAAATATCCCTAAAACACTGGAAATGATGTTGTTAAGTATTATACCGGAATCTATATTGACTCAGAGATCTTTTTTGATATATGCCACTACTGCTGCAAGATTGGTTTATGTGGCAAAATGGAAATTGTCTGAGACACCGGATAAGACTGACTGGATAAATAAAATGTTGGAACTAGCAGAAATGGCCAAACTCACTGCATTAGTAAATCAAAAGGAGAATACGGAATTTGTGGGAGAATGGGAGGCATGGACAACATACTGTGTAAGTGAATTTAATCTGGGAAATATTAAAGGTTATGTTTTGATCTAATTAAACTGATTAAAGTAGAAATAATATTAATGTTAAAATTCAGGTTTTAAGACGATGAGATATGTATTTAAATTTATAAATGAAATATTATAATGAATTAGAACTTAAATACAAACGGGAGAACAGAGATATCAAATAGATAGAGGAGGGGAGAGGGGAAGTCAGTAAGTTAGAATTATTTATATTGATTAGATGGATATTGTTTATGTTGTACAATTAAGTTAATTGAATGATGGAACTGAATGTGATTTAATTAGAAAACGATAAAAAATTATTTAAAAAAAAAGAGTTCGCCACTCATGCAGAGGAGTGGGGAATCAAACCCGGCTCTCCAGATTAGAGTCCGCTGCTCCAAACCACTATACCATGCTGGCTCTCAAGGGCCAGCAGGCTCCTGTTCTACAGAGCAATTAGCATGATTGATCACCCATCTCTGACTTTCCACAAAAGGATTTGCCATTTATGTAGGTTAAAAACAACGCCTGTTGTCGGCCTCTGAAATGTCACAACTGCCGTTGGCAGCGCATAAACAGCTGTTTAAAAAGGGGGGGCCCTGCAGGAGCCGAAGACGGTCCCTCCTCCTGATGGCTGTTCGGAGATGATTGCACGTCATTCGGTTCAGCGCTCTTGGAAACGCTCTGCATTGCACGCAGGCTCTCCAAGGAGTCGGCGAATCGACACTGATTTAGTCCTTGCGTGGCACCAAGGACACCATTAGTGCTGCGTCACCAGTGCCAGGAAAGCTTTGTGAGGCTGCAGGCTGCAGAGGGAGAATGCTATCATCATTGCTTAGCTGCAGGATATGGTGTTGGTCTGTGTGTGCATGTGGGGGAATTAATGTGATCACACACAAAGGAACACCCACGAAGCTGCCTTATACTGAATCAGACCACGGGTCCATCAGGGCCATTATTGTCTGCTCGGACTGGCAGCAGCTCTCCAGGGCCTCAGGCTGAGGTCTTTCACATCAGCGGCTGCCTGGTCCTTTCGACTGGAGATGCCGGGGATTGAACCTGGACCCTTCTGCATGCCAAGCAGATGCTCTACCACTGAACCATGGCCCTTCCCTAAAAGATTGCTTCAGATCTGGACATTATCAGTTTCTGTGTGAAAGAATCTGGATTCTCGGTTGTAAATGGAGAGACAAAGGGGGGGAAATGCACATCTGAATTTTTTTACATTTTGGAACACCACTTAACGATATTGACTTTTCAGATATTCTTAAAGAGCCACACACATATACAGGCTCCAATTCAACTGGGCTTTCATGGAGCAGCCAGAGCTATATGAGCATCATCTTCAAAATCCACTCTATGTCTACCTCCCAGACAGCTGATGGGGGAAATAGGATGTTCCTGTGTATATTCATAACTTATTGCGAGATCTCATGCGTTCCATTTCCTAATAAAGGACTCACAACAGCCAGTCACAAAAACTTTATGTTTTATTAATTGGTTTGGTCGCCCTGATCTGGATGTCCCAGGCTAGCCTGATCTCCTCAGATCTCAGAAACTAAGCAGGGTTGGCCCAGGTTAGTACTTGGATGGGAGACCACCAAGGAATACCAGGGTTGCTATGCAGAGGCAGGCAATGGCAAACCCCCTCCTATTGTCTCTTGCCTTGAAACCACTATGGGGTCGCCATAAGTCAGCTGTGACTTTACAGCATTTTACACACACACTCAACTTGTCAATTATCAGTATATCAAGTTGTATATTTTCCTTTCTGTAAATAAGTTGTTGTTGTTGTTGTTGTTGTTGTATTTCTACCCTGCTCTCCCCAGCCGAGGCCAGGCTCGGAGCAGCTTTCTTATACTGGCTCTTTGTTAATCTCTTGTTCTGAATTTTGACATAGTTTGGACCTTTAATTACAAAAGGTTGCAGACCTGTGAAATAGGGGATATGTACATTGAAACTTAGGCCTGACCTGGATGGCCCAGGCTAGCCTGATCTTGTCCAGTCTCGGAAACCAAAATGGGTCAGCGGTGGATGGTACATGGATGGGAGACTACCAAGGAAGTCCACAGTTGCTACACAGAGGCAGGCAATTGCAAAACACCTCTGGAATGCCTCATGCCTTGAAATCCCTATGGGGTTGTAGGGTTGCCAGGTCCCTCTTTGCCGCTGGTGGGAAGATTTTGGGGCAGAACCTGAGAAGGGCGGGGTTTGGGGAGGGGAGGGACTTCAATGCCTGGAGGTTGGCTACCCTAAGTGATGACATCACGAAACCTAGCAGTTAGTGTCAAAATAGAAGAGCTGGATTCATATCTCTTCTATGCCATAAAGCTCCCTGCTCGAACTTAGACCAGTTACTCCATCTTAGCATGACACACCATATCGGCTTGTTGTGAAGGCAAAATGTAGGGACAACCATGAACCGTGGGAAGAGTCGGATAATAACACAAGAGAAAAATGTGTTTTAAAAGATGCATAAAGTTGACTTAGGAGAACTTTTCAGGGAATGAGCCATGGCAGTCATTTTACCTGGGCCAATCATTTAACAGGCGTACCACGCTTTATTGCGCTTCACTTTATTGCGCTTCCCATATATTGTATTTTTTATAAATTGAAGATTTGTGGCACCCCTGTGTGGAGCAAGTCTCTCGGAGCCATTTTCCCAACAGCATGCGCTCACTTCGTGTCTCTCTGTCACATTTTTAGCAATAAAGTATTGTTAATCAAGGTATGTACATTTTTTTAGACATAATGCTATTTCACGCTTAATAGACTACAGTATAGTGTAAACACTTAATAGTCTACAGTGTAGCATAGCCATAACTTTTATATGCACTGGGAAACCCCAAAAATGGTGGGATTCGCTTTATTGCAATATTTGCTTTATTACAGAACCGAACCTGCAATATCTCCTGTGCTATTTTATAGAGGTGATTTGTTATTGAAGTGTTGCTTTTTCTAACTATACTGATCGTTACCGTTTCAGTTTTTAAAAGTCACCAAGGGTTAGGGTTGCCAGCTCCAGGTTGGGAAATTCCTGGAGATCTGGAAACGAGGGTTGGGGAGGGAAGCAACCTCAGCAGGTTATAATCCCGTCGATCACACCCTCCAAAGCAGCCATTTTCTCCAGGGGAACGGATCTCTGTCCTCTCAAAAGAAGTTGTAATTCTGAGTGATCTCCAGCCCCCACCTGGAGGTTAATACAATATACCAATAGGGGAGTGATACCCAAAGCATATGTATACAGGAAAAATACCACTATGCGACTTAATGAGATGAATTATATAATTTCAAAAAGTGGTTTATAATTCCCAGTAAAGACTTAAAATATTCAAAATACTTATGTCCAAACACTTCAACCTAAAGTATTTATGTCCAAACAATGCAAACTACTAGTCCAAACAATGCAAACTGCAATACAAGGTTTTGCAATTCTATCCTTGTTTCACATCAGCTTCATCAGAAGTCTGTTACTTTTTATCTTGCTATTTACAGGAGAATCTTGATCGCTTCTTTTTTAGTCTTTCTTATTCATGTCCTGTTAAGAAGAAGAAGAAGAGTTGTTTTTTATATGCCGACTTTCTCTATCACTTAAGGGAGACCCAAACAGCTTACAATCACCTTCCCTTCCCCTCCCCACAACAGACACTCTGTGAAGTAGGTGGGGCTAAGAGAGCTGTGACTAGCTCAAGGTCACCCAGCTTGCTTCGTGTGTAGGAGTGGGGAAACAAATCCAGTTCACCAGATTAAGCTCCGCCGCTCATGTGGAGGAGTGGGGAATCAAACCCGGTTCTCCAGATCAGACTCCACTGCTCCAAACCACCGCTCTTAACCACTATACCATGCTGGCAAATTGCTCTGTTTAAATTGGCAGACCACGCTGTTTGGGCAACAGCCTCTCTTTCACCATCGATCCCACCCTCCAAAGCAGCTATTTTCTCTAGGGGAACAGATCTCAAAAAAAGTTGTAATCCTGAGTGATCTTCATTTATATTTATTTATTATTTCCATTTGTTACCCTGCTCTTCCCAGCCAAAGCCAGGCTCAGAGGAGCGGCTTTGTTCAGCCCCCACCTGTAGGTTGGCAACCCTAACAAGGATCCTTGTTATAAAAGGAAAGATGGGGGTCGAAGTGTTTAAAATAAAAGTGTGTGTGAAATGTTTTAAGCCCTGTGTGTATCTGTGCGGCCAGGCATTATCATTGACTGGTTCTTGATTGTATGCGGCTTGAGCCAACACGATACACTACAGCATATAACCTTAAATAGTCATCTGCACGACAGTCCTCGTAAGAAAGCAATTCTACAGTTCTAAAATGAAATCTAGCCGGTTTTCTCAGTATGCCGGTTTTTACTGAATGATTCTATTCCTGAAGTCACTTCAAAGGTGGTGGGATTGCTGGAGGAAGTTGTCAAAACTAGGACCAACTATATTTAAGTTGAAAATGTATGGACAGAGAATTTTGTACACTGCTTATGCTACATCTCTGAGTATATGCCAATAAAGGTTGGTTGATTGATTGATTGATTGATTGATTGATTGATTCTTGACAGTTCGTTTGCAAGTTTCCCTCGGGCGGCTCTTCCTTTGTCAAAAGGATACGAGGGAGGTTTACCTGCCACAGGATTCAGCCCCCCCCCCCCCGTCTTCTAATTAAGCCCCGCTTCCAAGTTGAAAAGACGGAGGGGGGGGGATGAGTGGATTTCTTTCCTCCCAGACAGCAATTAAAAACGCAGAATGTTTTCCGTAATTTACGAACAAGCCCCATTAAGTCTGGCTTTAATGGAGCAGAGATTTCTACGCTAAATAATTGAAGAGGAAAAAATGCAACGCGAGAGCGAGCCTGTTTGGAAGGAGGGGGTTGTTTTCGAAAAGGAATACGCCGGACAGGACTTTTTCTTGGTTCAAAAAACCCAACAGCAATGTAAAGTCACCTTATGGCTTTTCAGTCAGGTCACTGATTGATTAATTTAGTGAGCTACCATGCAATCCTACAGCGGCTCCCCAGGGTCTCAGGCTGAGGTCTTTCACATCACCTACTTGTCTAGTCTATGCTAAAGGCTATGCCTATCTGGTCACTACCAGAACGAGAGTGTGGGAGCATATATTTATTTCTATCCCACTTTCCAGGTGGATGCCAATAAGCCAATATAAAAACAAAGCTTAAAAAGATGACAACAACCCAAATGTACTTTCCTGTAGCCTAACCTACCTCACAGGAGTTGTCGAGAAGGTAAAATGGAGACGAAGAATTCCCTATAAAATGTGATAGAAATTATTTCTCCACGTTTCCATTTTTTTTAATGGCCACTTGGGTATATATATTTAATCTGTTCATTTTTTTAGATCATTGTCCATTACAAGATCCTCAAAGTGGCTTGCAATAATAATAATAATCATCATCATACAAAAACTATGCATGCAATGCAAAAGTATCCTCCCAAAATAAAATTTTGAAGGTAGAGATTACTCTGGTAGAAGATTCAACAGTCTCCTAAAAATTCAGCAAAATCTTCTTGGAAGAAATTGCAAAATAGGAACCACCACAGACCAGGTATTGGTCCTCCTGGAAGAAGACTGACTGAATCTATTCCAAAAATAGATTATACTCCATTGAATCTGATGAAGGTCATGAAACAAATTTTCAAACCCAGAGATCTAGGCCTCCTATTTATCTCAGCCTCAGTTTCCCATCCCCTAATAGGGTTGCCAGCTCCGGACTGGGAAATACTTGGAGATTTTGGGCGTGGAACCTGTGGAGGGTGAGGTTTGGGGAGGGGAAGGACTTCAGTGAGGTATAATGCCATAGAGTCCAATTGCCAAAGTGGTCATTTTCTCCAGGTGAACTGACCTCTTATCAGCTGGAGATCAGTTGTAATAGTGGGAGATCTCCAGCAAGTACCTGGAGATTGGCAACCCTATGCAAAGGCCAGCTCTTTGGCATATTACATAATTGTAGAGCCCAGTTCCTTCCCCTCAGTGTTCATCTCTCCATGTAAGTGCTTCTGTGTTGGCTTCAATCACAGCTCTCTTAGAGCTCTCTGAGCCTCACCTGCCTCACAGGGTGTCTGTTATGGGGAGGGGAAGGGAAGCAATGAAGTCCTCTCTTCCCCAAACCCCACCCTCCTCAGGCTCTGCCCCCAAAATCTCCAGGTATTTCCCAAACTGGAGCTGGCAACCCTACCTTTGCAAGACTGTAATGCTGCCATTATACAACAGAACCCATTTACCAAAAGATGCCAGCAATTCCTGCATTTGTATCCCATGTTAGCTATTATTACTATAACAGGTACAAATTGAAGGGGGGAAAAATAGCTTTGCAGCCCAACCTGACAGCTGATGAATGCTGCTGACAAAGCCAGTACCTTCCCTGGTCTGTGAATTTCCCCACATATGCCAATCACATTCTCTCATCACTCCTTGGCAAAGCTAACTCGATGGTGCTATCAGTAAGGCAGTAAAAATGGGGACACCCACGCACACAGCAGGGGGTTGCAGACAGAGAAAAGATGAGTTGATACAATTTTCTTAAAAAGAGCATACTTGATAACTTAGAGAAGGCTGAAGACAAGTGAGCAAGTACCCCCCAAAAACATGGCCTTTTGTGCAGGGATGTTTCCCTGCGGTCACCCCCACCGACTGCTTTGGGTCTTCCTTTTGATTATGTGACCCTTTACTGCCCATGAGAAGTTGCCTCGCTCTCCCCACGTGTTTTGCCCGGGTCTTCCAGATGCTGTTCTAGCCAGAATCTGGAAAATGCAGGCAAAATGCGTGGGGAGAGCTAGGCGACCTCTGACGGTTGGTAAAGGCTTGCATGATCAAAAGGAAGCCCCAAACCAGTCTCCAGGGAAGGAGAGCTCACCACCTCCTAAGGAAGCCTGTTCCACTGAGGAACCGCTCTAACTGTTAGAAAGTTCTTCCCAGTGTTTAGACAGAAACTCTTTTGATTTAATTTCAACCCGTTGGCTCTGGTCCGACCTTCTTGGGCAACAGAAAACCGGCACCATCCTCTATATGACAGCCCTTCAAGTACTTATACATGGTTATTGTATCCCCTCTCAGTCTTCTCCTCTTCAAACTAAACATACCCAGCTCCTTCAACCTTTCCTCTTAGGACTTGGTTTTCAGACCCCTCACCATCTTTGTTGCCCTCCTCTGGACACGTTCCAACTCATCTACATCCTTCTTAAATTGCAGTGCCCAAAACTGAACACAATACTCTAGGTGAGGTCTAACCAGAGCAGAGTAAAGCAATGCCATCACTTCATGTGATCTGGACACTATACTTCTGTCGATATAGCCCAAGATCACGTTTGCCTTTTTAGCTACCGCATCACACTGCTGACTCATGTTCAGTGTTTGGTCTACTAAGACTCCAAGATCCTTTTCGCACACACTACTACTAAGACAAGTCTCCCCCATCCTATAATTATGCATTTGATTTTTTTCCTGTCTAAATGCAGAACTTTACATTTATCTCTGTTGAAATGCCTTTTATTAGTTTTGGTCCAGTTCTCCAGCCTGTCATATACTGGACAAAGTGAGGATATATCCTCGCATGTCAGAAAACGGCACAGGCAATTTCATCTGCTTATCGCATCTTACAGGATGACACTTTTCAAGACTCCCCCACTAGATGTGCTCCATGCAAACATTTGTCTCACTTCAATACCTAGAAGTGCTTCTTAGCAGGAGGGGGTGGGGTGCAGTGTGTGTGTGGGGAGCCTTCAGTCCCTCGGATAAGATACCCATGGGCAGGACATGCGTCAATCAACCCGCTCTTTCAGCATCAGCAGACTCCACGGGATGAGCGAGTTATACACAAAGCCCTTCTGCGGGAAAGGCAGGGAATTCAAGCGAAAATACCACCGGTGAGTGCCACTCAAAAGAAAGCACCCTGGGGTGGCAACGGCATCCTGCTGGCTCAAAGGGAAAGTAGGTTATCGCTGCCTCCGACTGTGAACTTTGACGCTTGACTGTGCCGTACCTGAGGAATGAGTGACAAGAAGGCCAGGAGAAGGTCCCTGTCTACACAAAGCAACACTACAGACATACACAGGGGGGAGAAAAGTTGACAGCCATCTCGAAACAAAGAGAGAAAGCTACAAACTCTGCAGTGTTTTATATTGTGTGTGTGTGTGTTTGTGTTGAGTGTGAATAAGAATAGCCAAGTAGCAGCCAGTTCAGGATGGACACAAAGGAAGTGTTCGTTCTTTACCAAAGTTGTGGCCAAATTTGGGCAAATCTGAGATAAACGAAGAGAGTACCGCTCAGGCAAAACCTCCGCAGAACTTTTGGGGGGAGAATTTTGATGAAATTAATTGGGTCATGAGTAAGGTTGCCAACCACCAGGTGGTTGCAATAAAGAAACAGTGCAGGCTCAATATTATCAAATCCTATATTCAAATACTACAGAAAAGTGCCACAACAAGACACTACAAGTGATACAAAAGTGTATACAAAATCTATACAACAATTGTCCACAATGTGACAAATTCCATTACAAAAAGTACAATGGCTGTCTCCAAGTAGACGAAGTTAAAGAGGTCCAAATCAATGGTAAAGGTACAAGAACCCAAAGTTTGGAATGTAAGGTTTGCTGCTCCAAAGTTGGAGAATAAAGGAGGGAATGTAAGGTTCGCTGCTCCAAAGTTGGAAGGTAAAGGAGGAGGAGGAAACGCTATTCCGGATACTTGTAGCGCTTTCACCATAAGCATAGCTTCATCAGCCTAGAAATAATAACAATAATCCATATTTTTTGTACACAAAGGTACTTTCAAATTAACAAAATGATAATATAATTAAGCGTAGCCAGGTTTTTCTTACCTCAGTTGTAGAGGATAAAGCTCATAATTATTCAAGTTAGCCTGGGAGGTTTATATTTATTTCCTCATGATCATCATAGATTTTTAGTATAGTTTTATTTTTGCTGATTTTTTAAAGTTTTAAAGTTTTAATTAGCTCCCATCAAGAATGGGCTGCTAGGGTATCTTATTAGTTCAGAGTAGCATTGAGTACATATACTTCCTGCAGTTGACCACGTGGTGTTGTGAGATCGACACGTCTTAACATTTAAAGGGGACTACATCTATTTCTCGCAAAGAGGACTGATCAAATTATAGGTAACAAGATAAATCAATTTCATTATTCAGTCCATTAGGAATTAAGGTGTTAAAGAGATGAAAGAAGCGCATCTCATGCTGGAGAAGAACTTTCTGTACATCTGTCATGTCATGAGGGTGTTCCTTATAAGTCCACAAAACAAAAAATCTCAATTCATTTTCTGAGGGTTTCTAGTGAGTGGAGCGTCTAAATGATGGGCACGTATTCGAGATCTATGTTCTCCAATACGGAGTCTAATTTGGCGAATCGTGCTTCCAATGATGTCTTCTTGTGGCACTTTACTGTAGTATTTGAATTATATAGGATTTGATAATATTGACCTGCACTGTTTCTTTATTGCAATTGTTGATTTAATAGTGATAGTGAGTTCTTTGTAATCACCAGGTGGTAGCTGGAGATCTCCTGCTATTACAACTGATCTCCAGCTGGGGTTGCCAGGTCCCTCTTTGTCACCGGTGGGAGGTTTTTGGGGCGGAGCCTGAGGAGGGTGGGGTTTGGGAAGGGGAGGGACTTCAATGCCATAGAGTCCAATTGCCCAAAGTGGCCATTTTCTCCAGGTGAACTGATCTCTATCGGCTGGAGATCAGTGGTAATAGCAGGAGATCTCCAGCTACCACCTAGAGATTGGCATCCCTATCTCTACCAGATAGAGATCAGTTCACCTGGAGAAAATGGCCACTTTGGCAACTGGAATCTATGGCATTGAAGTCCCTCCCCCTCCCCAACCCCCCGCTAGGGTTGCCAGGTCCTTCTTTGCAACCGGCGGGAGATTTTGGGGGTGGAGCCTGAAGAGGGCGGGGTTTGGGGAGGGGAGGGACTTCAATGCCATAGAGTTCAATGGCCAAAGCAGCCATTTTTCTCCAGGTGATCTGTTCTCTATCGGCTGGAGATCAGTTGAATTAGCAGGAGATCTCCTGCTACTACCTGGCAGTTGGCAACCCTACCCCCCACCCTGCTCAGGCTCCACCCCAGAAACCTCCTGCCGGTGGCGAAGAAGGACCTGGCACCCCTACCTGGAGAGCTGCTGCCAGTCTGAGCAGACAATACTGACCTCGAGGGACAGATAATTTGATTCTGTATAAGAAAGCTTCATGCGTGTTCAAGTGTCCATCTCCTACAAGGAGAGACCTACCGGCAAACGTTGGACACAGGGCAGGCCCTAGGCTTGCTAGGCCCCGCAGCTCCACTAGTGGGAGCTTTGCAGGGAAGCGGCGGACCCGGTGCGATGCGCCTACATCACTTCCGGGTCTACCCAGAAGCGACGCGGTTGCTCTAGCGATCCCGGTCGAAACTCTACGGTTTCCATTAGGGTTGCCAACTAGGAGCAGGAGATCTCCTGCTAATACAACTGATCTCCAGCCGACAGAGATCAGATCACCTGGAGGAAAATGGCCGCTTTGGCAATTGGACTCTATGGCTTTGAGGTCCCTCCCCTCCCCAAACCCCGCCCTCCTCAGGCTCCGCCCCAAAAATCTCCCACCGGTGGCGAAGAGGGACCTGGAAACCCTAGTTTCCATAGAATTTCAGCTGAGGTTGCCAGCGCGTCCACGTCGCTTACGGGTCAACCTGGGAGCGGCGCGCATGTGCCTGCTGTGCCTGCCAGCCCTCAGCTGGCCGGCGGGCAACCTGGTGGACTGGCAGGATTTTACCCGCCGCCACCGGGCACCTGGCAACCCTAGCAGGCCCAGTTTTCAACACAGTGAGAAACAAAGGTCACCTCTACAGAAAAGTTTTAAATGAGATTCCTAGGCCGTTCTTACAGCTACTGCTTGGATAGCACTTTGGGAAACAGGGGCTGGCACCCCCCAAGTAATTATCATGGAGAATTGAGCCGGAGCAGCTTTGGGCCTTCTCTCATACGAAGGATTAAAGAGTCATTGTTTCCCAGTCAATAACCCTTTAGTACAGAAGCTTAATTTGGCAAGGTATTGTGAGGGAGAATTAATTCCATTCAGCCTCCCTCTTGTGACTTTTGTAGCTCCTGTTTGGGTGATCTGGGGCAGAAGATTGCCGCCGCTTGCCGGGCTCGTGCTATTGTGGAGCGGCTCCAAAGGGACCGCATACCTGCCAAGATATAAAAGAGTCTGAAGGGGGAAGAGATCTGTAAGGTGCCACCTGCATGGTGTGGATGTTGCCGTGCAGCGCAGACTCACTTTGGGGGCTTGGGGGTATTACCCTGGCTGTACATATGCAGCAAAACAAATTGGTTAAGAGACCAGTTCCAGCTTTTGGAAGGATCCTGAGAACGATGCCTTCCAATGTCACCTTGGCCTTTCCCGCTCCATCTGCCTCCTGGTTAGGGTTGCCAGCTCCAGGTTGGGAAATACCTGAGGAGGGCGGGGTTTGGGGAGGGGAGGGTCTTCAGTGCCATAGAGTTCAATTGCCAAAGCGCCCATTTTTCTCCAGGGGAACTGATTCATATGGGCTGGAGAGCAGTGGTAATAGCAGGAGATCTCCAGCGAGTTACCTGGAGGCCGGCAACCCTACTCCTGGTCCCAACAAGGAAAGAGGGAAGGGCGGGGGATGATCTATGCTTAGAGCCAGGGGCAGCTCATGCCAAGGTTTTTTTTTATGAAGTTCCCTCACACTTTATTCTGTTTCCCCAACACACACTTCTATGAAGGTTTTTGATATGCTCCTTATTAAACGTTGCAGGTTAATTAGAGCCAAACTCCATGATATGGCTGACACAGGTCCAACCCGTGGCCACCAGTGCAATTTTAGAGAAGCATGAGCCTGTTTAAAAATTGCCACCAGTTCCTGATCACGTGTGCAGGTTGGCAGCAATAAGGAATCTCGTCGTCCCCCCGTACCTTTAAATGTGCTGAAAAAGGCAGGTGGGAACGAGATAAGGTTGCCAGCTCCAGGTTGGGAAATACCTGGAGATATGGGGGGTGGAGCCTGAAGAAGGTGGGGTTTGGTGAGAGGAGGGACTTCAATGCCGTAGAGTCCAATTGCCAAAGCGGCCGTTTTCTCCAGGGGAACTGATCTCTGTCACCTAGAGATCAGTTGAAATAGCGGGACCTCTCCCGCCGCCACCTGGAGGTTGGCAATCCTAGAACGAGACCACCCGGTGCCACCCCAGCATGGGCCAGGACAGGATCAAGACATCACAGCAATTTTTAAATGGCTACACATTCCATTTCTAAACTGGCATCGACAGCCACGGGTTGGACCCGTGTCCGCCATAATGCGTAGTTTGGCCCTCGGTTAAAAGGCAAGTAATTTATCAGCTACAAATAACAGTTGTTACACATTCCTCTTTGGCTTATAGTACATCCATAGAAACATAGAAATATAGAGCTGGAAGGGGCCTCAAGGGTCATCTAGTCCAACCCACTGAACAACGTAGGAAATTTACAGCTACCTCTCTCCCCACTCTCCCAGGGACCCCTGCTCTAATCCTTGGCCAATCTGACCTGATGAAAATTGCTTCCTAACCCCCAAGAGGTGATCAGCATGACCCTGGGCATGTAAGAAAGGGCCACGAGAGCCGAGCACCGACTTGCCCCTTCCTGTCCTCCCACTCATGATCTGCCTAAGTTCACAGAATCCCCACTGCTGTCAGGTGGTCATGTATCCACTCCCCTCAATGTTGCTTTCTTGTGCCTTTCATACATATAATCTTGATGATCCTTGGGGCAGAATCCTTGGGGATTCCTCCTCGGTAACCCACAAACCGGCTCCTCGTCTTAAAGTGGTCGCACCAGGCATCGCTGAGGGGAGAAGCAGCCAAAATAGCAACCACAGAAGCTGCAGCAGGCGGATTAGGGAGCAGAAACAGGCTGTGATCAAGCTGTTGTCCTTCTGTTGCCCTTTTGAGATATTTACTGCGGAGTGCACAATGTACGGCAAGCAGCAGCATCCCAGGTGGGAATGTAACAAGGAGGCCTGGGAGTGTGGAAGAGAGTCGTGAATGTCAGGGAGGGCTGTGGCTCAGTGGTAGAGCATCTGCTTGGCATGCAGAAGGTCCCAGGTTCAATCCCCGGCATCTCCAGTTAAAGGGACCAGGCAAGTAGGGGATGTGAAAGATTTCTGCCTAAGACCCTGGAGAGCCGCTTTACCACTGAGCCACAGCACTTCCCCATCCATCAGCAATGCTGATTCTGTGACTTTAGGCATATCATGAGAGGGAGGACATCTTGGCCAACTTTGGGGCATGGAGTAGGGGTCACTGGGGGTGTGTGGGGGAGGTAGTTGTGAATTTCCTGCATTGTGTAGGGAGTTGGACTAGATGACCCTGGTGATCCCTTCCAACTCCATGATTCTATGATACAAAGCAAACCCAGGCGAAGATCAAATGCCTGTTCAAGCATCAATGGCCTGTTTAGACCCAGCCGTAAATTCAGCAGCCTGTTCTCTTCCCCGCTCCCATATGGCCAATCTGCAAGCGATCGCGATCTGAGCAGGAGACCTTCAGAAGGAGTTGAGTTGTGGAGGGGAGGACCTTTTTCAACGCTCTCCGACGTGCTCAAAAGCCACACTGGAAAGCCATTGAAGCGTCATCACATAAGACTGCTGCAGCAACTCTGGCACAATGGCCCTCGTAAATAACACCCCCCTTCTTTTGTGGCTCCAGACCCAGTGGTGGACAGCGGCACGCAGGCATGAACACACAAACACAGCGGCATCCTCCGCAGCCTGCCCGCCCAGCTCAACCGGCCCTGCGACTCCCATTCAAGTTCAGTTGAATGCTTAAGCAGGCAAAACAGGCTGTGTGTGACTCTGGCCAGCTTGTTAAGTGGGTCTACTCTTTAGACTCTCGCTAATATTTGCAGGCATGTTTGATGTCAAGCTATATGATACAGAGTCTAAGTCTTTATTGCCAGGTACATGGCACAAAAGTGATCACCTCTGCCTGCTACTGTGTGTCATTTTTCAGCCTAGTTCAGCATCGCAGCCAGCCAGATTATGTCTCTGATTAGGGTTATGTCTCTGATTAGGATCTCCAGGCAATAGAAATCATTTCCCCTGGAGAAAATGGCTGTTTTTTCAATTGGACTCTATGGCGTTGAAGTCCCACCCCCCTCCAAACCCCGCCCTCCTCAGGCTCCACCCCTAGAATCTCCAGGTATTTCCCAACCCAGAGCTGGCAGCCCTAATCCAGAAGTTAGCTTATTCCTGCTTCTACCATCTTTGCTTCCTGTTACGCTGTCACTCAGAACCATGCTTTGCTTAATAGACCTCATGCCTTAAGTACCAGCTTTACTATGTAACATCTTTAAGTAAGTAGTCAGCTAGGCAGATTTCTTATTTTTGTGTTGTATACGTCCACTGACCTTCTAACCTGTGTTTTTAAACCTTTTCGCTAATTTTATATTCAATAAAGCTCTTTTGCTGTTATTGGTGAGTTGTAGGGTTGCCAACCTCCAGGTACTAGCTGGAGATCTCCTGCCATTACAACTGATCTCCAGCCGATAGAGATCAGATCACCTGGAGAAAATGGCCGCTTTGGCAATTGGATTCTATGGCATTGAAGTCCCTTTCCCTCCCCATAACAGACACCCTGTGAGGTAGGTGAGGCTGAGAGAGCATGACTAGCCCAAGGTCACCCAACTGGCTTCGTGTGTAGGAGTGGGGAAACAAATCCAGTTCACCAGATTAGCTTCCACCACTCATGTGGAGGAGTGGGGAATCAAACTCGGTTCTCCAGATCAGACTCCACTGCTCCAAACCACTGCTCTTAACCACTACACCATGCTGGCTCTCTTTGAAGCGTGAAGGGAGAAAACATATGTGGCAGATTCAGAGTATGATCTATAGTAGGAGCTAAGGAGTACGATCAAATCAAGCCTGAACAGGCTCTAGAAGCTAAAATGACTAAACTGAGGCTATTGTATTTTGGTCACATTATGAGACGACAAGAGTCACTGGAAAAGACAGTCATGCTAGGAAAAGTTGAGGGCAGCGGGAAAAGAGGAAGACCCAACAAGAGATGGATTGACTCTATCAAGGAAGCCACAGCCTTCAATTTGTAAGATCTGAGCAAGGCTGTCAAAGATAGGGCATTTTGGAGGACTTTGATTCATAGGGTCGCCATGAGTCGGAAGCGACTTGACGGCACTTAACACACACACAAGCAGGTCTGACTCTTCTGGGGTGCGGGTGGACTGAACTGTATGTAACTGTTCTCAGCTCCTTGGAGCAAGAATTCAATATATTTAATGGGATATTTGGTTAATATAGCAGAGTTTGCCCAGTCATAAAAGCGTGATATTGAGTTCAGTAAATAAATCTCCCAAGAAGTCCATTGCAAAAAGTAAAATGTGCTTTTATTAAAGTAGATACAGTTCACCTTCAGGTTGCAGTCAAAAGGAAGAGAGAGGTCTAATCTAAAGAGTGCTTTCCCTGTCACAAGTGGCCAGCTGATCTGGCATCATGTGTATGGAAGTATGAGGCATTGGTCATTTATGTATGGGAGTTTTATTTGAGCTTCGTTGCTCTCTGGACCCATACCTTCCTGTTGGGAATCTATGTAGCAGCAGTCTCGAAGCTCAAAACAAGTCCCCTCCCCTTTAAACGCTGCTTGGTAATTGGCTTAATTTATAGTGCTTACTGTGAGAGAAAATCCCGCCCCCAAAAGCATTTTAAGAAGAAAAAACAAAAAATGGAGCAATCTGAAAGGAGGGGGGAGAAATCCAAACCTCATTTTTAAAAAGCCTTTCTTCTGCTCAGAAAGAACTCAGATGCAGCAGGAAGCATTTGAATCCCTGACTCTTTGCATGCTGCTTTATAATTGGCTGTATGCTTACTGTGATAGAAACCAAGCTTGGGTGTCCCGAGCTTTGCCTTATGCATGGGGATTTCACCCGGGCTGAGCTCAGGGGAGAGGGAAGAATCGGGTTAACAGAGGAACGGGAAGGTCAGGGATTTGTGAGGGCTGGCAGCGAGGTCATCTCTAATGGGTGGAAAACTGATGCATAACTCCAAGGAACAACCAAGACAGACCAGGAGCAAAAGTGAGTGAAAGTAACCATGCATAAACGACCATTGTTTCTACAGGAGAGACCTGTAGATAAGTGTGACTCCATGAAAAGCCATGTAGTAGGAAGAACAAAGGACACACAGAGAGAGGAGTGGTCAGAGGGCAGCTCCCAGGTTGACAAACAGAGGGGCATCCCATTCAAGGAGATACCTCTTATACACACTTAGAGTGCTGTAGCACCCCGCAATGTCCAGGCATACTGAGACATTCACTCCAACAATAATATTATTGTTACCAATACATTTTGAAATGGGAGGTGATTTCCCAAGGGATCCGGCAAAGCATGCTCCAGTCATACTTGATCTTTTATGAGATATCCCTGTTTGTTGCTTTCTGTACTCTTTATCCTACAATATCCCTTCCAGGAGCAGCCACCAGGCGAGTATTATACAGGGGGGGAAGAAACACCTACATGGAACGTACTGATATTGGTATGTACCAGAGCCCATGCATGAAGTGCAAAGGGAAACCTATCAGACCAGTGCCCACTTGTGGGAGCAGTGAACATGCAGAGTAAAATTGCCAACCTTCAGGTGGTTGCTGGAGTTCTCCTGGCATTACAACTTATCTTCAGGCAACAGAATCAGTTTACCTGGAGAAAATGGACGCTTTGAAAGGTAGACTCTATGGCATTATACCCCATTGAAGACCCTCCCTTCCCCAAACCCCCCCTTCCTCAGGCTCCACCCACAACATATCCAGGTATTTCCCAACCCACAGCTGGCTACCCAAATGCAGAGTGAGATTCCACAAGCAGGGATTTCTCTCTGGGCACCCAGCTCTGGATGCAATTATTCAATGAAGGTAAAATACAATAGAAGTTACAGAGTAAGTTCCATTATAAGTAAGAATTTGATGTATGTGTGTATATGCTTGTATGTTTGTACGTCTTGTAATATACATTTAGAAATTTAAAAAAACCTTCCCCCCAAAAAAGCATCAGCAGAAGAAGAGTTGGTTTTTATATGCCGACTTTCTCTACCATTTAAGGGAGACTCAAACCAGCTTACAATCATCTCTGCTTCCCCTCCCCACAACAGACACCCTGTGATGTAGGTGGGGCTGAGAGAGCTCTAACAGAGCTGTAACTTGCCCAAGGTCACCCAGCTGGCTTCATGTGTAGGAGTGGGGAAACAAATCCAGTTCACCTGATTAGTGACCGCCGCTCCTGTGGAGGAGTGGGGAATCAGACCTGGTTCTCCAGATCAGACTCCACCACTCCAAACCACCACTCTTAACCACTACACCACCCTGGCTCCATCAGCAACACTTTCCCCTTCCAGGCTCTGTCCCCAAACTGCTACCCCGGGTAAACATAACAATATTATACTTCCTGTTTAGTATTTAGAGTGTTTATAGCAATGCATGTGCATTATCTTGGCAATTCTGACATAAATGTTGTAAAATAGGATGGTATGATCAAGCGCACCTTGCAGATGTGGGAGGGCAGGCGGCATACCGAGCACCCACAGGAAAAAGAGCAGAGTTCTGCTCATTGAGAATTCTGAAGGGTCTTCAGCAGATAGGCAGAGAAACGGAGAGGAGAGTGAAGTCAAGCATGCAGAGAAGAAGGATCAGGGGAAATTAGCTGGGCTTTTAAACCTGTCTCCACAGCCCTAGCAGCGCAATCCTAAACAGAGTCACACCCTTCTAAGACCAATGAAGTCGGAGGGCTTACAAGGGGGTAACTCATATTAGGATAGCGTTGTTATTCACTGGCATTAAACCCCAGGTTCCCTGAGAAATCCTTAAAGCCCAATTTTTTTAAAGAATAAAAAACAATTTTCAAGGCTTGCTTGGCGTCCCTGCTTTTTTCTTATTTTATCCTGCAAATGCAGATCATTATGCACTTCTTGAATGCTCAGGATTTAGATGGATTTTAAAAAAAAATTACTTGGGAAAATAAGTTTTGAGAACACCTCCTCTGGGATCTTAAAACGAAGCAGCAGTAATTTCAAGTCTTTGGTGTGCCGCTTGTCATACCAAACAAGAACACAGCTTCATAGACTGTGTTCTGTCAGTAGCTGCTCTTGCAGACAGGGAACGCAACCTGAGATTGGCAAACTGCCTGATCCAGCGAGGGTCACGCTAAGAACAATAGACTCCCATCCCACAACCGCCAACAATTGCCCTGCTCGCTATAGAGTTCTCGGTATGAAGATGAACTTGACTCAAAATGAAAGATGAAACAAGTTAAAGAATATAGGAATAAATTAGATCTGAGTCTCCAGGGTACTTGGGATCAAAGAGAAATGAAAGAACAAAATGGTGGGGAGGCTGTAAAAGAGGGAAGAGGAGAATCTGTGTTGATCTAATATAACACCAGCATGGTGTGGTAGAGAATTAGTTGGACTAGGCAGTCTTGTGTTCCTGCTGAGAGCCAGCGTGGTGTAGTGGTTAAGAGTGGTGGTTTGGAGCGGTAGAGTCTGATCTGGAGAACTGGGTTTGATTCCCCACTCCTCCACATGAGCGGCGGAGGCTAATCTGGTGAACTGGATTTGTTTCCCCTCTCCTACACATGAAGCCAGTTGGGTGACCTTGGGCCAGTCACAGTTCACTCTGAACTCTCTCAGCCCCACCTACCTCACAGGGTGTCTGTTGTGGGGAGGGGAGGGGAAGGTGATTGTAAGCCAGTTTGATTCTCCCTTAAGTGGTAGAGAAAGTCAGTATATAAAAACCAACTCTTCTTCTTCTACTACTGGGACTCAACCGTGAAGTCTATTGGGTGAGTTCAGCCTTCAAACATGCATACTCATTACCTGAACTGGGCATAGGACAACTGTTTACACTAGGGCTGTGCATATTGATAAACCCAAACCAAAAATAAACCTGAAATTCGCCATTTCAGCAATATTCGGGTTTTGTTTCGGCCGAATACCAAGACCTGGGAATCTACCCAAAGCTGAATAGGCGATTCCTGAAAAGTCGAATACATGTTCAGTTTTTTGGGTTTGGGCTATTCACATTTGCTCAGATGCACAGCTCTGTGCTTTCTCCCATTTCTACCTTTGACTGGTTTTGTTAAGGCTCCATAGCTAGGGCCCTTTTGAGGTATGGGTCATGTAATCGGAGCCAACTTGGCCAGACCAAACTATCTGTCACCCTTCAGTGGATTAGTCTGGAAGGGTCGTTTTAAAAGACGGGGATCACCCAGTCCCATTGAGAGGGATATACCCACCAACTAAAAAGCACTAAAAAGAGGCAGGGACAATCCCATACCCCAACTGTGTTTCATGGAAGAAAAGCTGGATAATAATGTGATATAAATATAGAAGCCTGGGGTGGGATCCTGGTCAAATATGCTACATTCTGGTTTCTGCTATTAGCATAAAACCTTGGTTTACTTTCAAATATCTTACCAGCTTAACCCTGTCTCTGCCACTACTTCTCATATACTTTTGTTGACCAGGTTCACTGCGTCATGGGATGCGTAGTATTTATGATGCAGATTCTGATGTTGGTGTTCCTCCATTCAGGCATCCCAGAGCTCACAGCTCTTTGGGCTGACGATGACACTAAAGTTGAACACTCTGGAAAGCTTTCATTTGTGATGTGGAAAGTAGTTATGGAGCCTATCCACAAGCACGGCAGGGACTAGTTTTGAAAGCTCTGTTTCAGACTCAGCAAGTCCAACAGGAAAATATCCCTTCGTTGCAACTCCTGTCCTCTGGATCTGGCGATCCATCTTTTTCCTCCAGAAGCTCCTCTGAATAATACTCATATTAGCCATTTTTAAAAAATGTAGAAGTGTGTGGTTTGGAGACTGCTGGTTTTGTTAGTGCTGAACACGATGTCGTCACGACCAAATACGAACCCCTTGGCTGAGTCCCCTGCACCCCCCGCCCCCGCTAAGCCCCATTAGCGATTCAATTGGAGCAAGGAGAGACAATTGAAACTTAACTAAGTTGAGTGTGTGGTTGCAAATAATCATTTTAATGGGGGCATCAGCTGCTGGGAGCAGATGTTTGACCTGCCCTCTGTTCAGGGGGAGGGACGGCTTAAAGGGAACATGGCCCCAGTCACACAGTATTCAAGGGATGATCTATGGTTCCAGGAAGACAAGCCTCAACAAAGAGACAATCGGAATGGAGGCCTGCAGCCCCGCTGGCAATGCTTTGTGGGCCCCACGACTGCCCAGTGTCAGAATTTGAAACAGTGCTGCCTACCGAGAGGATGTCCAAGATGATTTGGCGAATTGAGGGATGCTAAACAGAGCGCCATTTGGCATTCCTTTAGAAAGCCCAACATTTTTACGCACTGCTCCTTGGGACACCTGTTCACAGCTTGCTTGCCTGGCAGGCCAGAAGTTGAACTTTTCCAGCGCTGACCTGATTTAAACATGAGGCCGGAGGACAGGGAGAACTTTTGCACAGGACGAGAGTCAGTGTGGTGCAGTGGTTAGAGTGTCAGGCTGTGATCTGGAAGACCTGGGTTCAAATCCCTGCTCTACCATGATGCTGATTGGGTGACCTAGGGTCAGTCCCTCTTTCTCACAGAAGTATTCCAGATGGGTTTAAAGTAAGGTTGCCAATCTCCAGGTGGTGGCTGGAGATTTCTCACTATTACAACTTATCTCCAGGCAGGGTTGCCAGGTTCCTCTTCACCACCGGTGGGAGGTTTTTGAGGCAGAGCCTGAGGAAGTGGGGTTTGGGGAGGAGAGGGACTTCAATGCCATAGAGTCCAATTGGCAAAGCGGCCATTTTTCTCCAGGGGAACTGATCTCTATCGGATGGAGATCAGTTGTAATAGCAGGAGATCTCCAGCTAGTACCTGGAGGTTGGCAACCCTATCTCCAGGTGACAGAGATCAGTTCTCCTGAAGAAAATGGCCGCTTTGGAAGGTGGACCCTATAGCATTATACCCCATTGATAGGGTTGCCAGCTTCGGGTTGTGAAATACCTGGAGATTTTTGGGGAGGAGCCTGAGGAGGGCGGGGTTTGTTGAGGGAAGAGACTTCAATGTCATAGAGTCCAATGGCCAAATCTGCCATTTTCTCCAGGGGAACTGATCTCTATCGTCTGGAGATCAGTTGTAATAGCAGGAGACCTGGAGATTGGCAACCCTACCCACTGAAGTCCCCCCTCCCCAAACCCTGCCCTCCTCAGGCTCCACCCCCAAAATCTCCAGGTATATCCCAATCCAGAGGATGCAATCCCGGCTGGAAGTGACATCTCTGTGTTGCCGCAGATACTAGCCTAGGCCTCCTTTTGCTCCCAGTAAGTCCTGTACTGACCAGTTGAGGGGTGGTGGAAAGCGTTCATGAGTGGCCAGGGGTCTCATGCTCCCACTGGGGGAATAAGACTCCTCATTTACAGTCTGCTTCTATCCCAAGAAATGTTTTATTTTAAGTTGCTAAATTTTCGAAGTTCTTTTTACACTATGGCTGGGATTTTATCGCGTTTTATTTTGTAAACTGCTTCTAGCAGATTCTCTGATGAGGCAGCACATAAACTTTTTCCAAACGAATGAATGCATTTATTTATTTATTTACTTCATCTATAGCTTGCCTTTCTCTATGAGACTCAAGGAAGATTACAGAATAAAAGCAACATACGCATACAGTAGAAGGCATCCAATGAATAATACAATACGACTAGGATTGAGGAACTGGGAGACAACACAAACAACACAATGCCTAAAACAAGGGATACTACCAACACTGTTGTAACTGGAATTACAAAGGTAGAAGATAAGTTTGTCAATTCTGGGTTGGTAAATTCCTGGAGATTTGGAAGCCAGTGTGGTCTAGTGGTTAAGAGCGGTGGTTTGGAGCGGTGGACTCTGATCTGGAGAGTCGGGTTTAATTCCCCGCTCCTCCACATGAGCGGCGGAGGCTAATCTGGTGAACTGGATTTGTTTCCCCACTCCTGCACATGAAGCCAGCTGGGGGACCTTGGGCTAGTCACACTCTCTCAGCCTCACCTACCTCACAGGGTGTCTGTTGTGGGGAGGGGAAGGGAAGGTGATTGTAAGCTGGTTTGATTCTTCCTTCAGCGGTGGAGAAAGTTGGCATTTAAAGCAACTCTTCTTCTTCTTCCTCCTCCTCCTCCTCCTCCTCCTCTTCTTCTTCCTCCTCCTCCTCTTGTAGAGAGGGGAAGGGAAAGTGATTATATAAGCTGGTTTGAGACTCCTTAAAGGTAGATAAAAGGCGGGGTATAAAGACCAACTCATCTTCTTATTGTATCCCACTACAGTTCTAATCTCTTCATAAACAATGCCCTCTGAAATGGTAAAAGTGTGAGGGCCTCCTTGGGTGTTTTTTTGCTGAAGATGGAAGCCACCACAGAGAATACACATGAACGCGCAGTTGCCAATGAATGAATGGGTGGGTGGATGGATGAATGAATGAATGAATGAATGAATGAATGAATGAATGAATGAATGAATGAATGAAATGCCAAAACACAGTTTGGTCTCTGTGAATGAGCTGGCATGGAGCCACTTCTCACTTGTGTGATCCTTTCTTCCTCCCCTTCAAGTAATGCCAGGTAAATACTTCTTTCCTGATTTGCATCAGACTGTTCTTTGCCTTTACAACTGAAATGGCAAGTTACCTCTTGAGTTGGCCTGGCCAACTGGAAGCCAACTATGGATTGCAATCTGGCTGTACAGAGTCATATTCCAGGCTCAATCACATAGCATAAAGTTATATTTTGTTATGATTTAGCATTTTTCTGAGCCAGGTTATTCTTTATTTTTCCTGGAACCCAGCTCAATGGTATTCTTTCCACTGAATTTCTAGGAGTTTTTTTTGGACCTACATAAGTATTCTCTTCTCCTTTACATTGTGCTTTAGTGCCAACTTCTGCCTTGATGTCTAAAAGAAGCTGCTAATCTGACATTGCCTAGGATTTTTTTTTTTTTATCATCCTAAGCTCATTGCTTACAGATCATGGTCGCAGTTTTTCTATGGTCAATTCATATTTTCAGCACGGTGTTCAGTACAATAGCGCTCTTGTGCCAGAGGCCCCTGGGCATTAGTCGAATACAATGGAAAATAAAACTTTGCTTTGTAAGAGAATATGATCATAAGTGGAATACTGCACAAAAAGAATGTGGATGTAATCGTACATTTGATCTTATCAAGACTGCCTTTTTTGCAGTTTTTTTGTTTATGAATGCGCACTCAGCTATTAAAAGGGGGAGTGATTCCAGTGAACGGAAAGAAATGAAACCTGCAACAAACTGTGTGTGCTCCAGTTCTGTAATTTGCTTGCAAAATTCCTCTAATTAAATAATCAGTGGAGGAGTGACACAGAGTACTGGATGGCAGTCCAGGAAATAAAAACAGAATGGGCCCAATTTGTTCTTCCTTGTAATACAGACATTTAGTGCAGGATCATCTATTTTCAAGGAATTTCTCTTCACGTTGTTAGTTGGGCAAACAGTGCTACAGTGTCATCTACTGACAGAAAACAAGTACTACAACTCAACCTTAGGATGCAAAAAGAGGAGAAAAAGCAACAATCCAAAGCAGATACTTCTACAAAGGGGAAATCTGCAACCTGTTTGGGTAAGTGACCACAGAAGAAGGAAGACATAAATTGATCATGTACAGTCAACCTAAATCTTTCTTGATCACTCTATATGGGCTCTACTGCATTAAAAAGAAACGTTACAGAGTAAAATTATTGTCCCCTCTTCTGCGAGCACAGATATATTCCTATCATTTTTTTAAATCTCCAATAGGTCTAGATCCTACCAGTTTTTCTGTTACCATATGGAAGAGGCTATGCTAGGGGTTGTGTAACTGCCATGGAGAAAAAGCCAAATGGGATGGGGTTGTACCAGAGAGAGGAGTCAGGCAAAATCACCCCTCCTCCCTTCTGTACCAGCAGAAAATCTGGCCTTATCCAGCTGGGATCCAACCCATGCCATATAGTGGAGACTTTGAGCATATCAACACAGCATTTTTTGACCCCAAAGAATCATAGCGCTGGAAGGAACCACCAGGGTCATCTAGTCCAACCCCCTGCACAATGCAGGAAATTCACAGCTACCTCCCCCCACACACATACCATGCATAATTTTATAAACCCCTATCAAGCCTCCCCTTAATCACCTTCTTTCCAAGCTAAACAGCCCTAAGCGTTTTAGCCACTCTTCACAGGTCAGTTGCTGTAGACCCCTGATCATTTTGGTTGCTCTTTTCTGCACCTTCTCAAGCTCTGCAATATCCTTTTTTAGGTGTGGTGATCAGAACTGTACACAGTATTCCAAGTACGGTCTCACCATAGATTTGTACAAGGGCAGTATGATAGCAACTTTCACATCACTGACTACCTGATCCTTTTAACTGAAGGTGCCATGGATTGAACCTGGGACCTTCTGTATGCAAAGCAGATGCTCTCCCACTGAGCCATGGCCCCTTCCTATGAAGCTGCATTATACTGAATCAGACATTAGTCCTTCAAGGTCATTATTGTCTTCTCAGACTGGAAGCAGCTCTCCAGGGTCTCAGACTGAGGTCTTTCACACCACCAACCTGCCTGGTCCTTTTAACTGGAGATGCCAGGGATTGAACATGGCACCTTCTGCATGCCAAGCGAATGTTCTACCACTGATCTACAGCCCCTCCACTCAATGACTCTAGTAGTAGAACAAAATTTGAGTTCAAGACCAACAACATTTTCCATGTTGTAAGCTTTTGTGAGTCAAAGCTCAATTATATCCAGGCCAGAAGGTGGAAGGGGGTGTTGCAAAGAAAGGACAGCTGGTGTCAGGATGCAGAGGTACAAGGCAAAACGTAATTGGCTTGATTAGAGCAAGGAGATATGCACAGAGATGGGAAATGCAGAAAATTTGCATCCATGATGAGATAAGAATCCTGCGTCATTCAACCCTTGGAGGGTCCATTGTCCTGAATAAATCCTAGTTCAGCAGTCCTGGGTTGTATTCTCCCTTTGAATCTTCTCTGAAGGACAACTGCCACTCTTAGGTCGGCAGTGGAATGTCCTGGAAGATTAAGATTAAAATATTGTCCCACTGGTTTGTGACTGTAGTGGTGTTTAGATTTAGGTCATGGGGACATAAATTCTGACCCCCCCCCAATCAAAACTGTAGTAGGAAGTGGGGAACCTGGAATGGGGGGTGGGGAATCATGCCTCCATCTTTACTTTTGCTCAGTCACAGAGTGTTCTGGTCAACCAGGGAGCCAGCATGGTGTAGTGGTCAAGAGTGGTGGTTTGGAGCAGAGGACTCTAATCTGGAGAACCGGGTTTGATTCTCCCCTCCTCCACATGAGCGGCGGACGCTAATCTGGTGAATCGGGTTGGTTTCCCCACACTTCCATGTGAAGCCAGCTGGGTGACCATGGGCTAGTCACAGTTCTTAGAGCATTCTCAGCCTCACCTACCTCTCAGGGTGTCTGTTGTGGGGAGGAGAAGGGAAGGTGATTGTAAGCCAGTTTGACTCTTCCTTAAGTGGTAGAGAAAGTCGGAATATAAAAACCAATTTTTCTTCTTCTTATAAGATTTGTCTAAGAATTACTGTACAAATGCCTGTAAAGTGGCTAGACAGACAAACCAAGGGCATCATCAAGTCAAAAACAGGCACTTTTAAACCCCACTCATTTCACTGGGAGAGATTTAAGTATGCATTTAATTCTCCCACTGACACAATGTGATTTAAATGTGCATCGCTTCGGCTAGAGCCTGCCTTAAGTATTAGCACAAACAACGAAGCTACAACGTAACGCTCGACAATTGTTCCTGACCAGGTGGTGCTTATAAATTTCAGTAAATATCAGGCCTGAGACAGTTGGACTGGCAAACTGAGACGTGCGGTCATGAAATCCATCAAACCAGCCATCTGAGAGAGAGCGAGAACAAACAATTCTATGTTCCGATTTGCTTATGCAATCGCCCTGTTTGCATATGCAAATGTGGGATTTTACAGGCATGCTGGGTGATTGCGCATTATTGCCACCCACCTGCTGTGCTTTCCTTTGAAATGCTGTCTCTTTTATCTCCATCTTTCCATATACATTATCTGTAAAATACAGTGTGCATTTTCTATATGTGCTGCTTTGATTTAGCCCAGCAAGGAAGTTCATGCTTAATACCACCAAACAAGAACGCTGAAAACCTAGAGGACAATTTAGTGTTCAAATGTTTTGCTCAATCAGCACTTATCTCTGCTCTCAGCAATCTCTCAAATTCTTGGTTTCCCCCCCTCCCCCCCTTCTTAAACGCTCTTTATATTTTTGCTCCTGATATTTACGCATTATTTTATGTTTGCTTCTAACCAGACCCTTTCCAAGGACACGGAGAGGATAACCGACCAGACAGATAGCCAAATAGAAATGCTGGGATGGCCCCGATCCAGGAAAGATCTGTCTTTGTGCGGTTGGGGATACACAATAATAATCATAAAGAGAGGTATGCCCTGACCTGGATGGCCCAGGCCAGCCTGATCTCGTCAGATCTCAGAAGCTAAGCAGGGTCAGCCCTGGTAAGTATTTGGATGAGAGACCACCAAGGAATACCAGGGTTGCTGTGCAGAGGAAGGCACTGGCAAACCACCTCTTAGTCTCTTGCCATGAAAACCCCCCCAAAAGGGGTCGCCATAAGTCGGCTACGACTTGACGGCACTTTACACACACAGAGAGAGAGGTATAGTCGTTCTGTCTTAAGGAGATGTTTCTGTATTTGCTTGAAGAGATTAATAATAACAATAATAATGTATTATAATGTAAAATAATAATGAGGATGACGTTAACAACAACAATAATGTATTATAATGTAAAAACCAATGGCAATAATAACTATGATAATGATGATGACAATAATAATAACAATAGCAATAACAACATATTACAATGTAAACCTACAACAATAACAATAGAATGACAACAATAACAATAACAACAATAATGTATTATGATGTAAAACAACAACAACAGTAATTTTTACATTATATATAACCTGCCTTTCTCTCTGAGACTCAAGGCAGATTACACAGAATAGGTCAAAATGAACACATGTACACACATGACGCTGCCTTACACTGAATCAGACCCTTGGTCCATCAAAGTCATCATTGTCTACTTGGACCAGCAGCAGCTCTCCAGGGTCTCAGGCAGGGGTCTTTCATGTCACCTACTTGCCTAGTCCCTTTATCTCAGTGGTTCCCAACCTTTTTTTGACCAGGGACCACTAGGACTTTTTTGTTCGGTGCAGGGACCCCAAGGTTCAAAATAAAAATGCAGAGAATTTGAAAATAATCTTTAATCATAACTGTTAGTTAAACATTAAACTTAGAATAATATTTGAATATATATTTTTATAACAGAGAATTTTTAATTGAAAATATTAATTTATTGTGGGTTTATAACTTTGTTTCGCGGACCTTAATTTAGTTCTCAGGGACCCCTGGGGGTCCACGGACCCCTGGTTGGGAACCAGTGCTTTAACTGGAGATGCCGGGGATTGAACCTGGGACTTTTTACATGCCAAGGAGATGCTCTACCGCTGAGCCACAGCCCCTTCCCACAACAAAGAATGCATGGGGACCACAACAGAGAAAGCAAGGCATTCACATTTTATGACTCTGCCCATTTGCAGAGTGGCCCTTGCAGAAGGCCCTGCTTAGATGAATAGGGTTGCCAGGTCCCCCCTCTCCACCAGCGGGAGGTTTTGTGGAAAGAGCCTGTGGGGGACAGCTGAGGCTGTCGTACTTTGGTCACATTATGAGAAGACAAGAGTCACTGCAAAAGACAATCATGCTAGGAAAAGTGGACAGCACCGGGGAAAGAGGAAGACCCAACAAGAGATGGATTGACTGTATATAGGAAGCCACTGCCAATTTGCCATACCTGAGCAAGGCTGTTAAAGATAGGATGTTTTGGAGGACACTAATTCATAGGGTCTCCATGAGTCAGAAGCGACTTGATGGCACTTAACACACCCAAACAGATAATACCTTAAATTGAACCTGGTAACTGATGGGCAACCAGTGAGAGACTGTAGAAGGGGAATAATATGCATGCTCCATCTGGCTCCCAGTAATAGCTAAGCTGTTCTGAACTGACTGGAGTCTCTGAATTGACTCTGAAGGGAGACCTGGTAGAGTGCTTTATAGCAGTCTAGTCTCAGGCATTACCGTGGCATGGATCCAGGTGGCCAGATTGTCTGCACCAAGGTCATCTTCCAGGCTAGACTGAATTGGAAGAAGGTGTTTTTTGCAGCTACATTAACTTGCATCTCCAAAGATTTTAACTGACTAATTTTCATGTTACATTCAACACATTTAGTACAAACCCCACATTTATCCAAATACAGGTCCCATTGCCTTTGCGAATGCATGTTGGCTGTTTCTTACGAACAAATGTACACATGTACAGGCAGGATGTACAGGCTTTCATTTAACACAACACATAGTTAAATTGTGGAACTCCCTGCCCCAGGATGTGGTGATGGTTGCCAACTTGGTAGGCTTTAAGAGAGGAGTGGACATGTTCATGGAGGGGAAGGGTATTCATGGCTACTGGTAAAAATGGATGCTGATCGTGATGCATGCCTATTCTCTCCAGGAACAGAGGAGCATGCCTATTGTATTAGGTGCTGTGGAACACAGGCCGGATAATGCTGCTGCAGTCTTGCTTGTGGGCTTCCTAGAGGCACCCGGTTGGCCACTGTGTGAACAGACTGCTGGACTTAATGGACCTTGGTCTGATCTAGCATGGCCTTACTTATGCTCTTATGTTAACATGTGTACAGGGATTATGAGTACAGATTTTTCTTTACACTGATTTTTCTTTTTTCTTGAGTAATTCTTATATTACAGCCAATGCATGTGCAGTGGAATGTGTGATACAAACCCCACATTTATCCAGGCACTGGCCCCTGATTTCAAAGCAGCTTGTGAAAAGATGCTGGCAAGAATCCGCCTTTCCTACAGGAAACGAAAGTAGGAAATCTCACTTACAAATGGGTCTTCTTCATAGGCTTTGAATCAGAGCCACCATACCGCTTTGCCACATTCTATTGGGTGAGCTGATTTTGCAGTAACGAAGAATATTGACCACCGAGGGTTGTCCCCACCCACCCCCGACAAGATTAGGTAGACCAGTGGTTCCCAACCTTTTTTTGACCAGGGACCACTAGGACTTTTTTGTTCGGTGCAGGGACCCCAAGGTTCAAAATAAAAATTCCGAGAATTTGAAAATAAACTTTAATCATAACTGTTAGTTAAACATTAAACTTAGAATAATATTTGAATATATATTTTTATAATAGATAACTTTTAATTGAAAATATTAATGTATTATGGGTTTATAACTTTGTTTCGTGGACCTTAATTTAGTTCTCACGGACCCCTGGGGGTCCACGGACCCCTGGTTGGGAACCAGTGAGGTAGACATAAATAACCCAACCGCTCTGATGTCCAAGTTCCCAAGGCATAAATTTCGCCAGAGTTATCTCAGTGCTAAACTGCATTGAGATAAATACGGTGCTTAAAACCTGATTAATTTTAGCCGAGGGACAAATAGATTTTTATCAACTGTAGCTTTGGAACAATTAGCATGACAGGCGGCAGAAGATTAGCCGTACTGCTGGAACACCGTGGTGTCGTTTATAGAAGCAGGTGTTTTTTCTCTCTCTCTCTCTCTGCCCCCCCTCTTTCTGTGTCCCACCCCCTCCCTGTTAAAGAAATAGTTATTGTATCACTGTGAAAAGCACAGCTGCTATCGCTGAATTCCTTGTCAGACACTGTTTCTAGCATCGGTGTGGAACTAAAGGGTACAATGTTGAGCCTTAATTATCCATAAGCATCACATCAGAGTTGCAACATTTGGGCGCTCCTCGAGGAAACATGTTTCGAATGCATATTTATTCCTCGGGCTTCTGTTCCTCAGGATGCCGTCTTAAGAGAGGGGGAAGAGATTGCCTTTGTAATCTTCCAGGGAATCTGGCGTCTCGAATGCTCGGTTGCCAGATTCAATATAATCTCCTAGCCTGACTTCCAGTGGCTGTTCAAAAATGCGCAATCCATCAAGACCCCCCCCCAAAAAAAGCTTTTACAGGTAAACAGACAAGACACTTATTGCAAAATACTACCACTACCAATGATGTTCCTGATAAAAATATGCTTTAGGAGAGACAATTCTTGGCAGGATACTGCAAGGAAACAAATGATACAGAGGGAAACAAAATCTTTAATAATTTGTCCTACGTATAACTTTGTCTCAAGCTGGGATAAATTGCTACCAAGCACAGTCATGAGTATCTAGTAACTCCTGTTTAATTTCAATTATTACATAGCGGGTTGGGAAACCGGTCCATTACGGGCCCTTATCATCCTATAAAGCAATCGTGGTTTTCAGAGCGGAAATAACAAAAACTGTTATTTCTACAAAACATTTTACTGAGATTCCATTCTCATTTTTTAAAAAATACAAACCCATATTTGATGTTGTTTCCCCCCCCCTTTCTGCCATACGGAAAGTTTTTGTTTGTTTGTTTCAAGCAAATCTTTTTCAATAAGAAGCCAACAGTTCTTGGCTTCTAGTTCAGACACACGATTCTGTATTCCCAGAAAATATGGACAAGTATTGTTCATGAGAGGCTTCTTTCTTTATTTACATGGTGTGCATGTGTAAAATGCCTTCATGTCGCAGCCGACTTATGGCGACCCCTTTTGGGGTTTTTATGGCAAGAGACTAACAGAGGTGGTTTGCCAGCGCCTTCCTCTGCACAGCAACCCTGGTATTCCTTGGTGGTCTCCCATCCAAATACTAACCAGGGCTGCTTAGCTTCTGAGGTCTGACAAGATCAGGCTAACCTGGGCCATCCAGGTGGAGACCTTAGGATATTCAAACAGCCTGTAAACTTTAGGACAGGGAAGCCCTTATCTCTGCCACACCACCCAAAAGCACATGAGGCGCACACATGAACAGATTAGGGTTGCCAACCTCCAAGTACTAGCTGGAGATTCCTTATTACAACTGATCTCCAGCTGATAGAAATCAGTTCCCTGGGAGAAAATGGCCGCTTTGGCAATTGGACTCTATGGCATTGAAGTCCCTCCCCTCCCCAAACCCCACCCTCCTCAGGCCCTGCCCCCAAAACCTCCCACTGGTGGTGAAGAGGGACCTGGAAACCCTAGCACAGATAGACAGAAACAGTCAACATTTATTCATTTAATTTTATTTATTTATTTAGAAGAAGAAGAGTTGGTTTTTATATGCCGACTTTCTCAACCACTTAAGGAAGAATCAAACTGGTTTACAATCACCTTCCATTCCCTCACCCCACAACAGACACCTTGTGAGGTAGGTGGGGCTGAGAGAGCTCTAAGAGAGCTGTGACTGGCCCAAGGTCACCCAGCTGGCTTCACGTGTAGGAGTGAGGAAATGAACCTGGTTCACCAGATTAGCGTCCACCGCTCACAATGGGGAATCAAACCCAGTTCTCTAGATTAGAGTTCATTTGTACCCCATCTTTCTCCCCAATGGGGAGCCATAGCTGCCTGCTTGCATCGTTCTCCTCTCCTCCATTTTATCTTCACAACAACCTCGTGAGGTAGGTTAGGCTGAGAAAGTGTAACTGGCCCAGTGAGCTTCCAGGGTACAAGTGGGGATCCCAACCCGGGTCTCCCAGATACTAATCTGACATTCTTCACCATTGCATCACACTGGCTCTCAATCAATCACACTGTCCCTTCTACTTGGGGCTGCCAAGCTAGAGGTTGCCAACCTCCAGGTGGTGGCTGGAGATCTCCCACCATTACAACAGATCTCCAGGCGACTGAGATCAGTTCCCCTGGAGAAAATGGCCCCTTTGGCCATTGGACTCTATGGCATTGATGTCCCTCCCCTCTCCAAACTCCGCCCTCCTCTAGCTCCACCCCCAAAATCTCCAGGTATTTCCCAACCCGGAGCTGGCCACCCTATGACAAGCTCCCAGTCAGGACAGGAAGTCACACTCTGAATTCCCTTTTCCTGCCACTGCCTGGAAAAGTGTTTGTGGGTGGGGGAATCAAATTGGACTCTATGTCATTGCAGTCCCCACCCTCCCCAAACCCTGCCCTCCTCAGGCTCCGCCCCAAAAACCTCCCGCAAAGAGGAACCTGGCAACCTAGTCGGGGGAGAGAGGGCCCTGGCCACCCTACTGTACACGGCCCTTGCAGGGTGGGGGATGACAAGGATCCACACTGCTGGATTTGACATATCAACTATCCTGGCCCGTCTTGTGTTTTGTGTATGTGTGTGTGTACAGCAGCAGAAGACTTTCCTTGGCCTAGAAATATCCAGCCCAGACTGTACCTTGAATAGCTGGCCAGTAGTAGCTATTCAGAAGTTGCAACAGGCATCTCCAGTAGCCAATTGGCTCAAGCATCTCGATACAACTTGAATGCTTGCCTTCCTAAGACACCACTGCCCCCTAGCCTTGACTTCTTGAACTACAGCCTAGTCATGGGGCTTATGTCCATCACATCAGCCTGAATATGCCTCATTCATTTAGAAAAGTTCCTTTGTAAAGCAATGAAAGACCTGTATTAGGGGGAGAAGGGCTGAATCCCATTATATCGATGTTTTAAAACTATGTTCTGGGGAGTGCAGGTAATTGTAGGAGCACTGAGTGGAACCACTTTTCTATGAATGTGGATTTCTCTTCCACTTCTTTTGCTCATGAGCTCTTTTGTATTCTTAGTAGCAGATCTCCGAGAGAAGAAACTGGCTTCCACTCACAAATTGGCATTGCTGCAGCTGGATCACAGTGATTGCACATATTTACCTGTAACCACTCCTGTGCTGAATATTCTTTACTTCCAATGTTTGGGTTGAAACTAGCAATTTGGGTGGGGTGGAATGATTCTCCTGACAAATACTTGGAGTCTATGTCAATATTTTTCAGATCTATCTCTACTACATTTTTATCCCATCCTTTCCCCAAAGAGCCCAGAGTGACAAATATATTTCTCTCTTCTTCCATTTTCTTCTCATGTCAACCTTGTGTGACAAGTTAGGCTGAGAGGGGGGGGGGGGGGAGAGAGAGAGAGAGAGAGAGAGAGAGAGAGAGAGAGAGAGAGAGAGAGAGAGAGAGAGAGAGAGAGAGAGAGAGAGAGAGAGAGAGAGAGAGAGAGAGAGAGAGAGAGAGAGAGAGAGAGAGAGAGAGAGAGAGAGAGAGAGAGAGAGAGAGAGAGAGAGAGAGAGAGAGAGAGAGAGAGAGAGAGAGAGAGAGAGAGAGAGAGAGAGAGAGAGACGGAGAAACGGAGAAACGGAGACGCTTCAGGGAGACCAGGGAGCTTTCTAACTAAATGAATATTTGAAACCGGTACAAATGTACTAATCTGACAATTTAACAACTGACACAAAGTACTATTGTCTGCCCATCTATCTGCCTGTCTGTCTGTCCGTCTGTCAATCTGTCTATCGAGACAGCATGGTATAGTGGTTAAGCTGTCAGACTGTGTGTGTGTGTGTGTTAAGTGCCATCAAGTCGCTTCTGAGTCATGGCGATCCTATGAATTAACGTCCTCCAAAACATCCTATCTTTAACAGCCTTGCTCAGGTCTTGCAAATTGAGGGCTGTGGCTTCCTTTATAGAAGAAGAAGAAGAAGAGTTGGTTTTTATATGCCGACTTTCTCTGCCACTTAAGGGAGAATCAAACTGGCTTACAATCACCTTACCTTCCCCTCCCCACAACAGACACCTGTGAGGTAGATGAGGCTGAGACTCACCTAAGGTCACCCAGATGGCTTCGTGTGTAGGTGTGGGGAAACGAATCCAATTCACCAGATTAGCCTCCGCCACTCATGTGTAGGAGTGGGGAATCAAACCCAGTTCTCCCGATCAGACTCCACCGCTCCAAACCACCATACAGTCAATCCACCTCTTGTTGGGTCTTCCTCTTTCCCCACTGCCTTCAACTTTTCCTAGCATGATTGTCTTTCCCAGTGACTCTTGTCTTCTCATAATGTGGCCTCCAAGGAATACCAGGGTCATGATGTGGAGGGAGGCAATGGCGAACCACGTCCGAGCATCTCTTGACTTGAAAACCCTAAGGAGTCACCATAAGTCAGCTGTGACTTGATGGCAAAAAACAAAACAAAACCTCTCTCTAGTGGCTCCTTCTTCTATCCAGCATTAGTCTCATGTGGTTATTATTACCCAATCAGAGACCACATAGTAAACTGGACCATACTACATACCACTTATCTGTTTGATGATGTCACTTTGGTCAAGTGAGGGCAACTAAGGGCAATTTAATCAAACAAGGTACCCTATTTGCACAGAGCTCTTTAAAAATGCCAGAAAAGGGAGCCACTTTTCATCGTTTTCAAAAAATGGATAGAAAACAAGTGAACGGCTTCCGTTCTGCCTAATGTAACTTTTTTTTAAAATCGCATGAACGCAGGCGGAAAATGACAAGCACTTTGTGATATCCAGCGCTCAGTGACTTTGAGGGATCCGAATCCCCAGTGGGAAGCTGCTTACAGCTTCATCTTGAAAAGAGGGTCACATTATACAGATCAATCGCTAATTCAATTAGTCACGAGAAAGCACGGGAAAAAAAGAAAAATTCCATGGGAGAGAATGAGGAGTCAGTTATGGAGGGGTGACTTGGCAAAAACAAGAGGGACCAGAACAAGGGCTTTGATTTTTAATGCATAATGCCCGAGATTCCCATCCTTTTGAACTCAAAACTTTTGACCTGCAATTTATTTTTCAGCAGGTAGGGCTCCCCGGCTGCCTTGTTTGACCAGGCATAAAAAAGTCTTTCCTTGATGTCTAACTAATAAGAGTTTTTGAGGCTGGTTCAATCAATTCAGGCTAAACTATGAAGGTTGCTTTTGATTCATAGCATCTCTCTTTGTGCAAAAGCCAACATTCCTTCACACTATAGGGAGACCGAGAGCCAAAACAGGCACAACCCGGGGGGCTCCGTGTACAGTCCTCCTGTTTTCTTCTTTAAAAATGTGCACAGGATCTTGAGCCAGCGCAGTGCAGTGGTTAAGAGCGGTGGTTTGGAGCAGTGGACTCTGATCTGGAGAACCGGGTTTGATTCCCCGCTCCTCCACATAGGGTTGCCAGGTCCCTCGTTACTATCGGCGGGAGATTTTTGGGGTGGAGCTTGAGGAGGGCAAGGTTTGGGAGGGGTCTTCCATGCCATAGAGTACAATGGCCAAAGCGGCCATTTTCTTCAGGTGAACAGATCTCTATCGGCTGGAGATCAGTTGTAATAGCAGGAGATCTTCTGCTATTACCTGGAGGTTGGCAACTCTACCTCCACATGAGCAGCGGAGGCTAATCTGGTGAACTGGATTTGTTTCCCAACTCCTACATATGAAGCTGGATGGGTAACCTTGGGCTAGTCACACTCTCTCAGCCCCACCTACCTCACAGGGTGTCTGTTGTGGGGAGAGGAAGGGAAGGTGATTGTAAGGTAGTTTGATTCTTCCTTAAGTGGTAGAGAAAGTCAGCATATAAAAACCAACTCTTCTTCTTCGCCTTCTTCTTCGAGGTGGGGGCTAACATGAGTGGGTCAGTATTAGGGATCGGGGCCCAATTCCGTAAAGGGATCCCCAATACTTAACTTTCTGCTACTAATTCAGAGGGAATGGATCGTTCCTCTTGAACTATAGAGAATTGAGATCACACACACGCACAAAAGGCACAAAGCATTTGTCTTTGTGTTAAACAATCTTTACTCTATTTTCCTGTCATGAAATGGACTACAGAGATCCAATTTGCCCTATTGGGTTAAAATTACCAGTCCTGATACTGAGCCTATATGCTTGTTCCATCGAGGGCTCTGTTGTGTTGTTTCTCTCATTCTGTAATCGAATTGTGTTGCATTTGTTTGTTGTATGTATTACGTACGTATTATAATGTTTTACTGTGTGCGGTATATTGTTTAGTGCACTACGCATGTTCATGTTGTGTATACTGCTCTGCTCTGCTCTGATTGCATTGTTTATATAATCCACTGAGCCTCTGAAAGAAATGCAGACTACGGATGAAGTAAATCTAGAAATAAATGAAATAGCACCAATTTCATGTTGGGACAACAGAGTGGCTTTAAACCCTTCTCTCCTGTGCCATGATTCTGATCTTAATTGGATTCCCATGTCATGGTTATTTTAAAAAAATAACCACTTGGGAGCTCTTACACAGTACCCATGGCTTACCATTTGCCCAGTTGCAGTGGGCGATCTTTTGATCTCAGTCCCCTATCCTTGATAATTTGAGGATTGGGGGGTGTTGATGGTGAAGATCTAGGAATTTCCCCCAGTCTCTATGGCAAAGACCATAGAGATTGGGGGGATTCCTAGAGCATCACCCAGAAGTGATGTCACTTCCTCCATGATGCTCCAGGATTTTCCCCAATAAAGACTATAGAGATTGGGTAAATTCATGGAAGTGACATCATATTCCCTCGAAACTCCATGCTTCAAGGCACTGGATCCCAAATCTCCGAGCATTTGCTGGTGTAGGATAGGCAACCTTATAATACCCCCAGCATGTTGTCTTGTTTTCCCCCAAGGGACAGAATCTAGACTGGGTGTATTCAAATAGCAACAGTGTTAACTTTTGGTGGTCAGGTTAACTTTTGGAGAGCCAGCATGGTGTAGTGGTTATGAGCGGTGGTCGGTGGACTCTAATGTAGAGAACTAGGTTTGATTCCCCACTCCTCCACAGAGTGGTGGTCTCTAATCTGGTGAACCGAGTTGGTTTCCCCTCTCCTACATATCAAACCTGCTGGGTGACCTTGGGCTAGTCACAGTTCTCTGAACTCTTTCAGCCCCACCTACTTCACAAGGTGTCTATTGTGGGGAGAGGAAGGGAAGGAGATTGTAAGCCTTGCCTACTCCTCCTACTACTCCTCCTCCTTCTTCTTCTTCTTTGACTACTACTACTGGAATCACTGGGGACAAAAAGTCAGCACATGCCCAGTACGATGGTGTAAGGCATCATGATGCATGACATACACTAGGCAAGGCAATATCTTTTCCTGCGTATGAATCACAGGTCCCCCAGAGGCAGCATAAGAACACTCAGATGCAACATATTTCATTCATTCATTTAACTTTGTTTACAGTCCACCTTTCCCGCTGAGACTCAAGGCAGATTGGTAGGAAGTGCTGTCAAGTTGAAGCTGAGTTACAGCAACCCCGTGGGGTTTTCAAGGTAAGAGAAGAACAGGTAAGGTTTGCCATTGCTTGCCTCTGCATAGCAACCCTGGACTTATTTGGTGGTCTCCCATTCAAAGACTAACCAGGGCAGACCCTATTTTCTTCCACCAAATATAATGGATATAACCAATGATGCAACAAAACCGGATTACAAAATTAGGGAACAATGCTCTAGGAACACCATTCAATACAAAAAATTAAAACCAAATTACATGTTTTTTGGAGAACAATGAGGTCAAACAGTATATTACATACCATAAACCATGGATCAATAGTAGACCAGAGAACTGGAAAAGAGTGCAGTAGAGACAGCATAATAGGCAAGATGAACAATGCCATTTTAAACAAAGATCCAGGAACTCGGGTGATCATTTATCTACTCTACATTCCATCTACTGTGTGCTGGTTCAAAGCAATGGTTGGAAAGCATCAGCTATAGCAATTTTGCTGAAGTTAAGAAGGGAAAGGGGAAGGAAGGTGACATGGTCTAGCCCAATCTCATCAGATCTGGGAAGCTCAGTAAGGTGTAGTGGAGCCAGCATGGTGTAGTGGCTAGGAGTGGTGGACTCTAATCTGGAGAACCGGGATTGATTCCCCACTCCTCCACATGAGCGGCGGACTCTAGTTGGTGAACCGCGTTGGTTTCCCCACTCCTACATGTGAAGCCAGCTGGGTGACCTGGGGCCAGTCACAGTTCTCTCTGAACTCTCTCAGCCCCAACTACCGCACAAAGTGCCTGCTGTGGGGAGGGGAAGGCAAGGCAATTGTAAGCCAGTTTGAGACTCTTTTAAAGGTAGAGAAAATCGGGATATAAAAACCAGCTCTCCTCCTCCTGTCCTCTTCCTCTTCCTCCTCCTCCTCTACTACTACTTCTTCTTCTTTTTCTTCTTCTTCTTCTCATTAAACCCTTCTGAGGAAGACGTAAAAACAAATTCGGGAGGGGGAGAGCATGCAACTTTGACTTTTACTAATTTCTAATGTGTGTTTTGCTTCTAGCCATAGAATCGGACCTCTCAGCTACCTGGAGATAAATTATTGTCCACCGACGACCCCAATGGCTGCTTTCCCCCGATACAATAAAGAGAGTGCTTAAAATTACATGACCAGGTAGCACCCAGCAGAGCAACCTTTTCAGAGCCAAATGAATTTTTTGGACCATTTTGGTCAAAGCTGCTCTTAACCATATGGGGGTGGATTCGAATAAAGGACCAACACTGACTGTGGGGGCATTCTCCTGCACCTCGGGAAGTTTTGTTGAATGAAACTCCCGAGGCAGGGGAGCTTCAAAGGAAAAAGGACCTGCTGTTTGATCAAAAGGAATGTACAATGTGACTTGCTTTCTTCCCCACGAGGACAAATGGCTCCCTCCCCCATTTTTAGTTTTGCAACTTCTTTCTTTTTGAGGACTAAGATCCGCTTCTTGCCGAGTACACATAAACACATGAAGCTGCCTTATACAGAGTCAGGCCATCAAAGTCAGTATTGTCTACTCAGACTGGCAGTGGCTCTCCAGGGTCTCAGGCAGAGGTCTTTCACATCACCTACTTGCCTAGTCCCTTTAACTGGAGATGCCGGGGATTGAACCTGGGACCTTCTGCATGCCAAACAGATGTTCTACCGCTGAGCCACAGCCCCTCCATAGGGATACCAGCCTCCATGTGGGATAGGGTTGCCAACCTCCAGATACTAGCTGGAGATCCCGCTATTAAAACTGACCTCCAGCCGATAGAGATCAGATCACCTGGAGAAAATGGCCACTTTGGCAATTGGACTCTATGGCATTGAAGTCCTTTTCCTCCCCAAACCCCACCCTCTTCAGGCTCTGGACCCAAAAATCTCCTGCCGGTGGTAGGAGGTGTAGTGATTAAGAGCGGTGGTGTGGAACAGTGGAGTCTGATCTGGAGAACCGGGTTTGATTCCCCACTCCTCCACATGAGCGGCGGAGGCTAATCTGAAGAACCGGGTTGGTTTCCCCACTCCTACACATGAAGCCAGCTGGGTGACCTTGGGCAAGTCACAGTTCTGTTAGTTCCCCTAGAGAAAATGGCCACTTTGGAAGGTGGACTGTATGTAGGGTTGCCAGGTCCCTCTTTGCCACCGGTGGGAGATTTTTGGGACGCAGCTTGAAGAGGGCGGTGTTTGGGGAGGGGAGGGACTTCAATGCCATAGAGTCCAATTGCCAAAGTGGCCATTTTTCTCCAGGCAACCTGATCTCTATCAGCTGGAGATCAGTTGAATTAGCAGGAGATCTCCTGTTACTACCTGGCAGTTGGCAACCCTAACAGTATGGCATTATACCTCAGTGAGGTCCCTCCCCCTCAAACCCTGCCCTTCCTAGGCTTCACTCTCCCAATAGCCAGGTATTTCCCAACCCAGTGCTGGCAACACCAGCCCCATCCCAGGGAGGTGAGAAACTTCTGCTCACCGTCCTTTCCTCCCTCCATACAGTGAGGAGGCATGAGGAAAGGATGGAGTTTGCTTGCCATCTTCCTTCCCCTCCCTCTCTGTGCCACACGGAGGTGGGAAGGAATCCCTCACCTGCCCTCTTCTTACTCCCCTCCACACCTTGCAGAGGCGAGAGGTCACAGTTGCCTGTGCTCTGTGTGAACCTGTTGCTGGGTTGCCAACCTCCCGCTATTTCAACTGATCTCCAGCCGACAGAGATCCGTTCACCTGGAGAAAATGGCCGCTTTGGCAATTGGACTCTATGGCATTGAAGTCTAGGGTTGGCAGGTCCCCTTTGCCATTGGGAGGTTTTTGGGGTGGAGCCTGAGGAGGGTGGTGTTTCGGGAGGGGAGGGACATCAGAGATCAGTTCACCTGGAGGAAATGGCGGCTTTGGCAATTGGACTCTATGGCATTGAAGTCCCTCCCCTCCCCAGACCCCGCCCTCCTCAGGCTCCACCCCAAAAACCTCCTGCCAGTGGCGAAGAGGGACCTGGCCACCCTATTTGTTGTTATGACCCCCATTAAGTCAGTCTTGGACTCACAAAAAAGGAACCAAATGAGCCTGAGGAAGAGGTGGTGGAAATATGGTATCTGAACTGTGGAAAACGCTATTGACACCGGCCGGGCAGGGCCTCAGCTTAGCAAAACCCATTCCCTCTCTCTCTTCCAGACAGCGTTTTATGACAATAAGCTCCACACCAGGATTCGAAAGGAGAAATACACTTTGCCAGCTGTGGTATTGATTCTGAACTGATTACTTCTCTCCCTCCCTCTTCCTCTTCGCTCCCCTTGCTCTTTGTGGGATTTCAGTCTTTGAGTCGATTCTGAGCTGCAGCGGAAAGGGAGGCAGAGAAACCCGGACCCGTCTGGGCTGGCAGGCGGCACACCCCTGCCACGGCTGGCAAGAAATGAACCTGCCTTAATGCGATGTATACCAACGAGGCACGCTCAGGAGCGTTTCGCCCAACGGCACTCCGATCCCTGTCCCTTGAAATAGATTTGAAATAGCGGAGGACGCAACTGTGCCGTTTGGGAACAGTGACGTGGCACGAATTCGCAAACCGGAAGACGAGCACGGTCGCTTTGGGAGAGGAAGAAAGGTCTGGCTTGATATAAAAAGCCGGGGGCAGGTTAGTTTTGGGAAATATGGCCCGTGCCTTTCCGTTTTCCGTATTCGTCTTTCTACCAATCAATGCAGGCCTCTAGGAGTGCGTTTGCATCGCCAAGGTCTTTTCTATGGCTGCTCCTGAACAGAATGCTAACAGGCTAGAAGGAATCTAACCTACTGCTTCAAAGGACAGGCTAAAATCATTCCTCACCAGCTGAGGAGCCCTGATAGGCTATATCCTGTTACTGGCTCCATTTAGTTGCAGAACTGAGGGTTTCTGTCGTGGGAGGGGAAGTAGCGTTGCCAACCTCCAGGTACTAGCTGGAGATTTCCCGCTATTACAACTGACCTCCAGCCAATAGAGATCAGTTCACCTGGAGGAAATGGCCGCTTTAGTAACTGGACTCTATGGCACTGAAGTCCCTCCCCTCCCCAAACCCCGCCCTCCTCAGGCTCCACCCCCAAAACCTCCTGCCGGTGGCGAAGAGGGACCTGGCGACCCTAAGAGGAAGGGAAGGTGATTGTAAGCCGGTTTGATTCTTCCTTAAGTGGTGGCGAAAGTTGGCATATAAAACTAACTCTTCTTCTTCTTCTTCTTCTTTTCTTCTTCTTCTTCCTTTTAGCAGCTACATGTGGCAGAAATTGACAGGCAAGGCTTTTTCCCATTGCTATCATCTCAATGGCAGGCTAAGCTTCACCTGGAGGTTGGCAACCCTATTTGTTTCTGGGGGGGAAAGACAGACCAGGTTACAGTCATGGTTTAGCAGCCTCACCCAACTTCTCACTCAGATCTGGTAAAAGGTAACTTTCTCTCCTCCCATCTTATTGTTAGCTGCTATGTCGTCCCAGCCTTGCATGCCCCCTTTATGCTCCTCCTTCTGTGTAGCGCAAGTCCAAAGTGCATTTACGAACACACTACGTGCGTCATATACCTTGGAAAAAAGTTCCCCTTACAAATCTTTCTGCTTGGGTAGCACAAAGATAATCTTGTTTGGCATGTTAGATCTGCTAGGCATATTCAGAGTGGGATTCTGAACGGCTATCATTCTTCATGAATCTCAGTTAAGCTCGCCTGATACGCATTTACAGAGAGTCTAGCCAACGGTCGGAGGAACACGGCCTCAAAGGAGCCGGTGCGTTGCCTATTAAAGGAAAGCAACAATATTAAATGTCACACTTATTGATGCAGTCTGTTCATGGTTAACCCCGCCTCTCTCACTCATTCCCTCTCGCTCTGGGTGTTGCTTCCCTCTTCCTTCCTCTGCTATTTAGTAAAACTATCTGTGTGCAAGAGAAAAAATAAACCTGCCAGAAAGGCGACCATCCCTTCTGGCGTCTTCCACTTTGTCAGAGATTCCAGGTGCAAAGTAGTCACTGGTGCTATATGGAGAGATTCCGCCAAGCCTTAAAAATACGGTAAATATCTGTCAATTAGGGCAGAGGAGATCTGGCTCTTCCTTGCTTTGTTCTTCCCTTTTAAATTCAAGCACAGACTGGTAAGAAAAGGAAAGAGAGCCCTTGGTCATTTATGCATGGGTACTTTCACTCATGTTCGCCCCCGGTCCGTCTCGGTTTTTCCTTGGAGTTATGCATGAGTTTTCCCTCCATTAGAGCTGACCTCGCTGCCAGCCCTCACAATGTCCAGGTCTTCCCATTCCTCTGTTAACCCGACTCTTCCATCTTCCGTGAGCAAAGCCCAGGTGAAGTGCCCATGCATAAGGCAAGGTGCAGGGCACGCGAGCTTGGTTCCACCCACACCCAATTACAAAGCAGCATGTCTAGAGGCAGGGACTGAAACACTTGCTGCTTCCTCCGAGTTCTTTCTGAGCAGAAGAAAATCTTTTTAAAACCGAGGCTTGGATTTCTCCCTCCACCCTTTCAGATTGCGCCGGTTTTTATGTTGTTCTTGAAATGCTTTTTATGTGGCAATTGGGTTCGGGGTGGGGGAGTAAGCCAATCACAGTAAGCACTACAAGTAAGCCAATTACACAGCAGCATTTAAAGGTGTATTCTCGCACGACCTCATGGCAATAGTAATTTTTCTTCCCCAACACTTTCTAGATAACCATGATACTCTCGCCTAGGAATGCCAGCCTCCAGGTGGTACCTGGGGATCCCCCGGAATCACAGTTCATCTCCAGACTGTAGAGATCAGTTTCCCTGGAGAAAATGGCTGCTTTGAAGGGTGGACTCTATGGTAATTGTACTCCACTAAGGTCCCTGTCCTCCCCAGGCTCCATCACCAAATCTCCAGGAGTTTCCCAATCTGGATCTGGCAACCCTGTCCCCCCCCCATCCCCCACTGATGGCCAGGAAAGATTTGGCAACCCTACTCTCACCCTGTGTCATGACACTGCCTTCACATGCTCATGAAGCATATAAAACAACTCATGCAGGAAAAGTGGCTATGGTATATGTGCAAAGCTTCTCGACATGGTATTTGGCCAGTGTGGTTTAGTGGTTGTAGTGTTGGACTAGGATCTGGAAGACCCAGGTTCAAATCCTTACTTTCCCTTGGGAGCTGGCTAGGTGACTTTGGGCCAGTTACACTCTCAGCCCAACCTACCTCACAGGATTGTTGTGAGGATAAAATGGAGGAACGGTGAGTGATGTAAGGTGTTTGGGGTTCCCATTGGGGGAAAAGGTAGGGGTATCAATGAAGTAAAATACATGATAAATAAAATTTGATTCAAACTGAACAAAACAATATTGAGGTGATCTGGAAAGGAGATCAGTTTGCATGTTAATTAACAATTTGGATGTATCCATGGCCAACGAGAAAACTATGCACATGGGTACCATGGGAAGAAACTTGTCAGGATCTCTCCATCTTGGAGACAGGATGTGGGCACGGCTCATGCAGGTCCCTCAAATGGCCTTTCTAAGGCAACCCGGGGACTTGCGAGTTGGACTTTGCTGTTTCCAATGGGGAAGGGGGACATGGTCTCTGCTTTCCTGTTGTCATGGTGACGCCATATCCTAATCTGGAAGGAAACCACACAAAAAAATTGGAAATAGGTAACTAACAATTTGATCACAATCAGTTTGATCATGTCAAAATTCTCGGTATAGAAGTATCCCGATGGACAGCCGTGTTAGTCTGTCGCTAGCAGTAGAAAAGAGCAAGAGTCCAGTAGCACCTTAAAGACTAACAAAATTTCTGGCAGGGTAGGAGCTTTCTAGCTGTATCTGAAGAAGTGAGCTGTGGCTCACAAAAGCTCCTACCCTGCCAGAAATTTTGTTAGTCTTTAAGGTGCTACTGGACTCTTGCTCTTTTCTACTGTCGGTATAGAAGTATGTGTTCTTCAGAGGAAGGAGACCAAGAAGATTGTTATGTGGCTCTTAAAAAAAGAAAGAAAATGATATCGTTTTAGATATATTGGAGAAGTAGGCGGGATGCTGGAATAACCAGTATGTGAAGGGAATGGCAGGCAAAGATTTTTACAGGATTAAAGGGCTTGTTAGAGATGCTTACAGAAAAGGAAATTATCGAGGTCAACAGTTGTCAGGAATCCCAGTACAAACCATGCGCATATTTCTGCCAGTGCACCCAAATGTGAGACCTCATGTGTTCCAGTGCCTAATAAAGGACTCCCAACAACCACTGTTTGGGCTGCAGAAACTTTTATCGATTATTAATCGATGGATCAATTATCAGCAATGTTACATTGTGTATATTCAATGATGCAGATGGGTTTTCTTATCTTGGCAGCTTGTTGATTTCTTGCTCTGAATTTTGACATCCTTTGACTCTTTAACTGTAAAAAGTGGCAGACCTCTCTCCTAGTGGTGCTTTTTTTAACTCCAACATTAAAAAAAAGGTAAAGGTCCCCTGTGCAGAGCAGAGCTTGGACTGCAGTACTGCAGTTTAACAAAACAAACAATTAATTGTAACTACTGGCATTAAATCCAACTGAACAATATAAACAGCTTTGGTTCTTTCGATTTGTTTTAATGTGTGTTTATATTTTTTTAAAATTCCCCAGTAGATTTCTTTTAACATCAAATATTGAAATGGCTTTTAGAAACATTTAATGAGCGTGATATTGTTGAGGGACTTTCATTGAAACCTAATCTCCCAGTCAGTAATACAGAACAGGTAACCTAGTAACATTTATACAAAAATCTTCCTCATCCTTGAAGGGCAGAGAGAAACCATTTATCCCATTTCCTTCCATAGTTGAGGGGGGGAAAGTATGTGTCTGTGAAGGGGGGGTACACAGAACTATCATTTATATTACGGCCCCAATGGGCCAGGGCTACCGACACTATCCATTTATCGTTGGATTCTATATCGCCACATATTATTGATTTTGCTAGATAACCAGATACCATTAGTTTGATTGATATCATCCTTGCATGGGCCACACACTAGAAAGTTCAGACTGGAGCATTTATCTGTTTAAAAAAAGAGAGAGTAAAACTTACATCTCACTCTGTGCCTGGAAAGGTTTCACATGAACACATGAAGCTGCCTTCTACTGAATCAGAGCCCTGGTCCATCAAAGTCAGTATTGTCTACTCAGACCGGCAGCGGCTCTCCAGGGTCTCAGGCAGGGGTCTTTCACATCACCTCCTCGAGTAGTCCCTTTAACTGGAGATGCTGGGGATTGAACCTGGGACCTTCTGCATGCCAAGCAGAGACTCTATCACTGAGCCACAGCCCCTCCTAAACCCTCTCCTGTTTATGCAGTGATGTGAAATGCAGGTGTTGCCGCAGACCGAGTCATCAAGGTGAGCCAGCGTAGTGTAGAAGTAGTTAAGTGTTGGACTAGTAGCTGGGGGATCCAGGTTTGAATTCCCACTCGTGCCATGGAAGCTTACTGGCTGCCCTTGGGCCAGTCACAGTCTCTCAGCCTGACCTACCTCACAGGATTGTTGTGAGGATAAAATGGAGGAGACTGGTATAAGCTGTTTTGGGTCCCCATGGGGGAGAAAGCTGGGGTGTAGTGGTTAGGAGTGGTGGACTCTAATATGGAGAACCGGGTTTGATTCCACACTCCTCCACATGAGTGGTGGACACAAATCTGGTGAACCAGGTTGGTTTCCCCCCTCCTACACATGAAGCCTGCTGGGTAACTTTGGGCCAGTCACAGTTCTCTCCAAACTCTCTCAGCCCCACCTACCTCACAAAGTGTCTGTTGTGGGGAGAGGAAGGGAAGGCGATTGTAAGCCAGTTTGAAACTTCTTAAAGGTAGAGAAAATACGGGTTTAAAAACCAATTCTTCTTCAGAAAGGAAGGAAGGAAGGAAGGCTTGGCTCTTACAAGCTTATTCATTGATTAATAACTACTGCATGAAGGAGCAATTTGAGGGTTGGTTCCTTTTATCAGGTTTGAATCTCTCACCCTCCAGCTTCAGCAGATGACCCCATGTTCTAGTTTTATAAGAGAGGGATAAAAGCTTCTCCCTGTCCACTCTCTCCATACCATGCATAATTTTAGAGACCCCGATCATGTCTCCCTTTAACCTAAGTGTCTTAACAGCTCTTCATAGGGCAGTTGCTCTAGTCCCCTGATCATTTTGGTTGCTCATTTTAATAACTTCAGCAAGTTGGATCTCTCCTCTGACGAAATCTTTCTTCCTTTCTAGGTTGGCATCGCTGTTTTTCAAGCCTTTCTAAAGTATATTGACACAATATCCTCAGTTAATTTCCTTCCAGGCAACTAAACATCAGCCATATTTAGTGGCATACAGGGGGGTGGATTACATAATAAGCATCAGACAGATCGGTTTTTCAAACACGGTGAATGATATATCATCGAATTTCGCTTGGCTACTACTGGAGGGGAATTTTAAAATATATATATATATACACGAAGCCTTGGATACTCAAGAGAGACACACAGCATCGAAATACCTTAGAGAAATAATCAATATTTTCTTATTCCACTGGCTGAGAAGATGATGCTTCCCAGCCGTTGCTGCTTCAAAAACAGAAGCTCTTGAGAGAAATTAATGTCAGGAAGGTGAGCAGCCGCGAACGCCCACTTCATGCCATTTTTAAGCTGTCAAAGACTAATATGCCTGAAGTTAGACAGGTTGGAGGGAATGAAAACCCAGCATAATGAGAGAGGAAACTTATCTATTCAGGACAAACTGTTGACTGAATCAATGAATTACAGCATTCAAGAATGTCTGTGAGGAGAATTGCTGCTGAAGCGCTTCTCCTGAAGAGAGTTCAGTCCCCCGTCTTTTGTTGGGGAGCCTCGTTCTGTCATTTTTACAAAGCAAGAGCACACAATATGAAGCATATTAACTTAGAAAGCCCACTGAGCTGAATGGGTAGGGTTGCCAACCTCCAGGTACTAGCTGGAGATCTCCTGCTATTACAACTGACGTCCAGCCGATAGAGATCAGATCACCTGGGGAAAATGGCTGTTTTGGCAATTGGACTCTATGGCACTGAAGTCCCTCCCCTCTCCAAATCCAACCTCCTCAGGCTCTGCCCCAAAAATCTCCCGCCGGTGGTGAAGAAGGACCTGGCAACCCTATGAATGGGGTTTACTCCCTTGTAAGCGTGCTTAGAACCAGATCCTTAAAAACATAAGTACTTCCTTTGACTTATGGTTAGGGTTGCCAGCTCTGGGTAGGGAAATACCTGGAAATTTTGGGGGTGGAGCCTGAAGAGGGCAGGGCTTGGGGAGGGGAGGGACTTCAATGGGGTAAAATGCCATAGGCAGGATTGCCCACCAATCCATCTGCCGGCTGAGGAGAGGGGACCATGTGCGCATGATCTCCATCCCCATCCCAGCTCTGCTCCAAAAACCTCCTGCCGGAGGAGAGGGGGACCTGGCAACCCTAGCCATAGAGTCCACTTTCCAAAGCTGCCATTTTTTCCAGGTGAATTGGTCTCTGCTCTAAAAATACCCATTAGAGACTCCCAGAAACATCCCCTATTTCCCAATAAGAATCAATGGACAATAAATCAGGAAAAGGTTTTTTTTTTTTAACCGACAGAAACGAAACGAAACCAACACAAGGATACCCAAAAATTCAGTTACAGTATTGGTGCTCTCCATTCTGAAACTGAATTTTACCGAATTTTTCACAAAGCACACCCCCTTAATCCTTACTTTGAATCCTATATCAAATCTTTCCATTCCTTCTTTTGCTGAAGGAATTAGCAAGAGGTAAAAATCGGTGCCCCTGGCTGGCTTGGGATGGCAGGAAATCGTCCTGAAGCGAGATATCCTTGAAGCAAGCGTCTCTCTGTAAACAAGAAGATGCTATCCAAATTACCTATCAAAGTCTAAAGGACTGACAAGGATGTGGGATAAATGGAGCCTCTAATTAGGAAGGGGCTTCCGGAGGGAATCATTGCAGAGATCATTTTATTACGGATGTCATATGGCCAGGTATCCTCGGAGGGTTTAAGCTGCATTAGCAGCGGTTGGGCTGACGCAAGGAGCCGGCAAATGTCTCCCATGTTCACAGCTGGAAGGGATCCATCGACGAACCACCAGATGCTGACAAAGAAGGGACCTGTTTCATGTGGCTAGCGACAAGACAGCTACAAGCCTCGCAGAAAGCAAGTTTGCACATAACAAAGCCTGCTGTTGGAAGGGGGCAATAAAAGGAATATTCCTAACAGCGCAGAGCAAAAGGAAGCAGCCCCGGCTTGAAGAAAAGCCCCCCAGGGCCAGCCCACGTCTTGCACCTGTTGATGTGGTTTCCGTTTTCCTGAGGCCTTCATCTGCCACCCATCCCTCCTCTGCTCTCTGCCGCTGCCTTTGCTCAGATATCTTGCCACGTCTGCTCAGCTACCAGACTATAGTGCGGCCTTCAGTCGCTTCAAGGCAAGTGAAGTAGCCCAAAGAGTATTGAAGTTGGAAGCCTTGGCACATCTGGGATACAGATGGAACTACCAAACGCATAAGGACGTAAGAAGAGGCTGATGGATCAGGCTAGTGGTCCTCCATCTAGTCCAGCATCCCGCCTCACACAGAAGCCAACTAGTTGCCCTGGAGGGCAAAATAACAGGGGAGGGGCTGTGGCTCAGTGGTAGAGCATCTGCTTGGCATGCAGAAGGTCCCAGGTTCAATCCCCGGCACCTCCAGTTAAAGGGACTAGGCAAGTAGGTGATGGGAAAGACGTCTGCCTGAGACCCTGGAGAGCCGCTGCCAGTCTGAGTAGATGATACTGACTTTGATGAACCAAGGGTATGATTTAGTATAAGGCAGCTTCATGTGTTCATGTGTGTTCAGGGCATTTAGGCGGATGACATCCTTTGCCTCTGCCTCCCAGCACTGGTATTCAGAGGTTTGCTGCCTAGGGTCGCCAGGTCCCTCTTCGCCACCAGTGGGAGGGTTTTTGGGGTGGAGCCTGAGGAAGGTGGGGTTTGGGGAGGGATGGGACTTCAATGCCATAGAGTCCAATTGCCAAAGCAGTCATTTTCTCCAGGGGAACTGATCTCTATCTCGGCTATCACTTGTAATAGCAGGAGATCCCCAGCTAGTACCTGGAGGTTAAGAACATAAGAAAAACCATGCTGGATCAGACCAAGGCCCATCAAGTCCAGCAGTCTGTTCACACAGTGGCCAACCAGATGCCTCTAGGAAGCCCCCAAACAAGACGACTGCAGCAGCATTGTCCTGCCTCTGTTCCATAGCACCTAATGTAATAGGCATGCTCCTCTGATCCTGGAGAGAATAGTTAGGCATCATGACTGGTATCCACATAGGCAGCTTTAAGGGGGGCTTAGAGCCCCGTGGTGCAGAGTGGTAAGCCACAGTACTGCAGTCCAAGCTCTGCTCACGACCCAAGTTCGATCACAACAGAAGTTTGTTTCAGGTAGCCGGCTCAAGATTGACTCAGCCTTCCACTCTTTCGAGGTCGGTAAAATGAATACCCAGCCTGCTGGGGGTAAAGGGAAGACGACTGGGGAAGGGAATGGCAAACCACTCCGTAAACATAGTCTGCCTAGTAAACGTCGGGATGTCACCCAATGGTTCAGGAATGACCCCGGTGCTTGCACAGGGGACTACCTTTATGTTTAAACCAGCATTATATAAGTGGGAGGGGGGACTCATGAGGACTCTCAGGAGGGGAACTCCACTCCCTCTTGCTTTCCCTCTTTGCTTCCCCCAGGCAGTACCTGCAGCCTCCCCCCTTCCCTCCCCCCTGCCTACCTACCTCTTTATGTCTTCCTCTCATCTTCTGCTTCATTTCACGTGACCATGGCATGAAAGCACCTAATATAATAGGCATAATCCTCTACTAGACACAGTTAAATAAACACTGTTCATAAGAACGCTGCAAGGAGGTAAGGAATTCTATTAAACATTAAACAATATAATGGAAGTGCATTAATAGACAACAATCATATGCCAAAAAAAAGGTTGGCAACCCTATTTTTGCCATCATGTCATGGCTGACTTGTAGCGACCTCATGGGAGTTTCAAGGCAAGGGACAAACAGAGGTGGTTTTGCCATTGCCTACCTCTGCATGGCGACCTTGGACTTCCTTGGTGGTCTCCTATCCAAATACTAACCAGGTCTGATCCTGCTTAGCAGCCAGCATATGACGAGACTGGGCTACCCTTGGCTATCCAGGTTCTTATTTTAAAACTGCCCTTCCTCTAAGGATCTCAGGGTCCTTCCCTCACCTTTTGACTCAAGCAACAATCCTGCGAGGTAGTTCAGGGAGAAAGAGAGGGAGCGGTGAACGTGAGTCTTTCCAGTCCTAGCTTAGTACTCTAACCACTACACCACAAAGCATTTCTTATCCTCAGCGTAATAGCCTGAGAGGTAGGGTTGCCAGGTCCCTCTTCACCTCTTCACCACTGGCGGGAGGATTTTGGGATGGAGCCTGAGGAAGGCGGGGTTTGAGGAAGGGAGGGACTTCAATATCATAGAGTCCAATTGCCCAAGTGACCATTTTTCTCCAAGTGATTTCTATTGGCCGGAGATCAGTTGTAATAGCAGGAGATGTCCAGCTAGTACCTGGAGGTTGGCAACCCTACTGAGAGGGTATTCCTACTCTATAGGATCAGGGATTTCACTAACAAGATTTAAAAAAAAAAAAAACGTGTGACATGGCATAAGCATGTTGTAGAAATGGCATGCAAGAAACAATCTACCAGCAATGAAACTGCATGAAACGAAAAGAAAGAAATGAAACAGGATAGACACCCCTTCTGGCCATAACCTACTTGTTGGCCTACATTAGAGATTTGTCGCCACCTAGTGCCCCCTAGTGCCCCTTCTAAGCACTGCATTGTTACAAAGTGTTAACACACAAAGCTGCAAGAGCCAGATTTGGAGGGTTCAGAAAATTCCTGCCAGCTACTGTCAGTCTTCAAGGTATAAGCAGTTTACTTCTTATACCTTTTCCACTTAAGCGGTTTCTGTTTTCAAAGCAGCTAAAAGATGAAACGCTGCAGGGAGCTAGTCCTCAGGAGGAATGGAGATCTACCTGGATCCAGCTCTTCTCCCTTTGATGGCCTCAGGAAATCAACACACTGGACATTCTGCGGATTAGGTAGAGGGTTACGCTAGCAGAATTGTGACAAAATCTTCACGTCAGTCCCCTTACATTAGGTTAAATACAAAATGTCCTTAACCATTTCCCCCCTTGCTCAAGACATTGTGCAGGTAATTTTTGGGCACTCTAAGACATAGGGAGAACAGGTAGGGTTGCCAACCTCCAGGTGCTAGCTGGAGATCTCCTGCTATTTCAACTGATCTCCAGCCGATACAGATCAGTTCGCCGGGAGAAAATGGCCGCTTTGGCAATTGGACTCTATGGCATTGAAGTCCCTCCCCTCCCCAAACCCCACCCTCCTCTGGCTCTTCAGTGGCGAAGAGGGACCTAGCTCTTAACCACTACACCAAGTAAAGCCTTGAATGAGTGTCTTGACAAAGCTGGCAAAATATCAACAAATTCTAATTTACTCCTTGCTTCCTCAAATTGTCTTTTACATGTAGGGACCGAGCGATTTATCACTGTGATATTATTACTATTCATGTACCATTTTTAATTTGCAAGGGGCTTTACTCTCTTTATTGTGTTGGCCTTTCAAACATGTTTCCTCTTGTGCCAGGAAACAGCTGGGGGATGATATGGATCCCTCACAAAGCACTTACCTAGGGCCAACTTTCCTTCTCACCCTTCAAATCCTTTATGAAAATGAATACTGGAGGATTTCCATCGAGCTTGGTTCATAAATAGTTCAGAGGTACTGAGCTTTCTTGCGTTCTGCTTTGCTATGCCTCATGTTCTGCTATGATTTTTGGCCAAAGAAAGGCCAATATGGATCGGAGTCATGGCACGGGGAAATGTTGGGTTTACTGATCCCCTAAGTGCATTTTCTCCAATCAAAACTGCCCCCTGGGTTACTTTTAGAAAAAAGCAGATATTCATATTGTGCCAGTCTTTTCCCCCTACGGGGATTAAAATAGGTTTGTTTGTTTTTTCTTGAAACTACACACCTGCAAATTGCGACTGATTCAAGCAGACTGGCAGCCATTACTTAAGGACTAGTTAGATAAATGCTGAAGGTTAGGATTTATTATTTTTAAAAGATAAGTGATCTATGTATAATAATTTGGGACTGATTTAGTTATCTGTGACTGCATCCACACAGTAAGCCAATAGTGAGAAATGATGACATGATGCAAGGCTTGCTAACTTTGTGGGCAGACACTGAAGGCACATAGAGAAACTAAGCAGTAAGTCTCAACTCAAAATCTTGAACTGATTTTTTTTTCTTCATTGGACTGCGTGACTTTTTAAAAATTAATGGTGGCATCTTAAATATCAACAAGATTTCTAGGGTATAAGCTTTTGAGAGTCAAAACACTGATGAAGAGGTTTGACTCTAGAAGGCTTATGCCCTAAAAATCTTGATGGTCTTTAAGGTGCTATTGGACTCAAATCTTGGTCCCTACATATCTGAAACGCTTTATAATGTGCTGTTCTTACCCAAAGCTCAAGCATGGAGTTGGTGGGATTAAGAAAACTTTAATGGGAACTGGGAGACTAGGGTCGTTTATGCATGGGTATTTTCACTCACATTCGCTCCCGGTCTGTCTCTGTTGTTCCTTGGAGTTACGCATGAGTTTTCCATCCATTAGAGATGACCTCACGGCCAGACCTCACAAATCCCAGGACTTCCCGTTCCTCTATTAACCCGATTCTTTGATCTCTCCTGAGATCATCCTGGGTGAAATAACCATGCATAAGGCAAAGAGTGGGACACAAAAGCTTGGGGGGAGTGACATTTCTCTCACCGAAAGCACTACAGCCAATTACAAAGCAGTGTGTCAAGAGGCAGGCATTAAAACGCTCCCTGCTTCTTGCTTTCTCAGAGTCCTGTCTGAGCAGAAGAAAAGATTTAAAAACGAGGCTTGGATTTCTCTCCCCCCGCCCCCCGGTTTCTTTTAGAGAGCTCCATTTTTAAAAATGCTTGTTTCCACAGCACTTGGGTTTCCGCAGGGGGTGGGGACTTTTCTCTCACAATAAGCACTACAGCCAATTACAAAGCAGCATTTCAAGGGGTGGGGACTCCAATGCTTCTTGATTTGAGCTTGGAGTCTGCTGGTGCACACCTTCACAAGAGAAAGTGTGGGTCCAGCAAGCAACGAACCTTAGGTAAAACTCCCATGCATAAACAACCTAGGAAGGCCTGGGCAGATCTGCAAGGCCAATACTATGGTGATAGCTAAAATCCTAAGAACACTTTCCTAGGAGTAAACCCCAATGAATAACATGTAACCTCCAAGCACACCTGGTTTTATACAGTGTAATCCTATGCAGAGTTATTCCAGTCTAAACCCACTTAAATGAAGGGGCTTAGGCTGGAGTAACTCTCTTTAGGATTGCATTGATAGTCTATAATTTCAGAACTAAAATAGATTTTTCTTTTCATGTCTCACAAGATCGTAGGTATGGCAAGGAACTGGAGATGGGGAGAGAGGAAGGAGGTTTGTTACAAGTCTTTTTCGGGGACTGATGCTTAGGCCATGTGTCAGGTCCAAATTATGGTCTGACTAATGGGACATCTGGCAGAACCCTTCACAGTGACATTACGAGGTACATCCGTTTACCATGATGTGCCCCCATTTAACTGCCCCAGCATGGCTTCAGCATTCTAACCGCTAGAAGGAAAATTAAAAACTCTCGGCAGTCTCCTATGTGAAGATGTTGCTAACTGTCGGGGAAATTTTCCACATGATTCCTTTAAAAAAATGTTGTTGTTTTTAAAAAAGTCATTAGCCAGACCTGTGAATGCATGCTCGATTTAAACCCCCGGTGAGAATTTTTATTAACAGACGAATATGCAAGGCTTCTTCTGCTGCTCAAAGTGTAATTAACCATCTTCTGAAGATTAAGGGTGCATAATCATAAAAGAACTGGAAACAAGTGGGTTTAATTTGTCTAATCTGCTGTGTGCGGCTGGTAGAGCAGACGGCGAACCGCTGGGGGGTTGTCTTCACGGATTGGGCTCCTGGTAGAGAGGGGACGGTAGGAAAAGTGAGCTGCCAGTGGGCACTGTAGCTCAGTGATAGAGCATCTGCTTGGCATGAAGGGCTCAGGTTCAATCCCCGGCATCTCCAGTTAAAGGGGCTAGGCAGATAGGTGATTTGAACAGACCCCTGCATGAGACTCTGGAGAGCTGCTGCCAGACTGAGTAGACAATACTGACTTTGAGGGACCAAGGGTCTGATTCAGTATAAGGCAGCTTCATGTGTTCATGTGTGATAAAGTCGGTTAGCACTCTTGAAAAAAGATAAACCTGGGTGAATTATGGCAACCCTAATTGGAGATCAGTTGTAATAATGGGAGATCGCCAGCCACCACCTGGAGGTTGGCAACCCCAGTTATAGTAAAGCCTGAAGGGATGTTGTTGTTGGTGGCCACTGCAAATGGCTTGCAGACATACGTCTGCCATTTGAGACAACTCCATTCAGCAGACAAATGCAACAGGCCAAAATTGGATCATGAAACTTAAATCACTCCATGACTAAGAAATTTCTTTTAAAAAGAACCCACTCTTGGTAATCTCTTTAGAACCAAACTGAAACACAGCAAAGACTTACAAAGTTTTGGTTTTTTAAATCACATCTAAGATGATCAGTCAAGTCCTTGGAGGATTAGGGGCGCTTGTCAAATTTCTGAACCCATATTTTCACCTCGAAAGTCCCCGTTTTGTTTGCACTTTGAAAGGGAACCCATCAGTCTTTATTTTCAGTCCCTCACGTGGAAGTCTTTCCATTAAATTTACATCTTTCATTAACTTTTATTGTCATAGCACACGCACGTGCAGATTTCCAAAACACTGGGATCTTCACTGTGCGACTGAAGAGGAGTCACAGCAGCCTCTCGCAGCAGTCATTTTGCGACATCCATTTCGTGGCGGCACCCACCACTCTGTATTGGAATTCCAAAGGTGCCCACAGGCTGAAAAAGGGTGGGGACCCCTGGGTTACAGGGTGTGATTAAGGAAGGAAGAATTCTACCTCTAGACAACAAAGTGCTTTTCAGGGCAGGGGCGAGCATGCCACCCCCACTGAGCCCATAAAACTATGACCTTGCAGTTCCCTTGAAGGACATCCTTTGGGATGTATGCCTCCACATTCTTGCAGCCAGATGAACACCAGCTCCTCCTCACTAACAGAGCTGATGCAGACAGAAACACCAAAGTGCATCTTTTCCCAGCAGCGAGATCAATAAAGCCATTAGGTACCTATGAAGATTTCACAGAAATCATCGGCAAGGCTTCTTGCAGGAGCAGACGGAGATGAAAGGGGCCTTGGCCGGCTTTCGGTCCTTTCTACAAGGTCACCCTTTCTCGGTTTCATCCTTTACTACCTTGCTGTGTTTAACAGTAAGTAAACAGGGCAAAATGGCATCATTCCAGAAAAGCCTTGTCTCGCCTGCGCTCGCCTGAGAATGTACTCATAATTACTAGGGTTGCCAACCTCCAGGTGGCACCTGGAGAGCTCCTGTGATTACAGTTGATCTCCAGGCGACCCAGATCAGTTCCCCTGGAGATAGGGTTGCCAACCTCCAGGTACTTTACCAACAACAACAAAAGCAACCTATGCTGAAACACAGTAACAGAGCACAAATTAGAGCACAAACCAAAGAGGCTCCTTTAGTGGAACATTACACCCAAAAAGGACATAGCGCAAATGATATTTTTTTTCTTTGTGTTGTGGCAATTTTCTTCGCATCCTTTCAATGAGAAAGACATACACAAGATTATGTTGCAGCAAGAGATGAGATTTATCTTTTTATTTCAAACATTGATCCCACGAGGGTTAAACACAGACTTTGGTTTATCTTGTTTGTTTGTTTTTGAGGTTAGGTGTGGTTGGTTAAATGGTAGGTAGCACTTTAAATAGCCTTGAGGACAGTTTCCTCATTTCACCTGTGTGCTGGAAAGGTTTTTTTTAACTTCCATTAATTTTGGGAATAGCCACACACAGCCGGAGAGATACTGAACCCACTGACGTCAATTTCATTACTTGTTGCACTGACTATAAGGGTAGGATTATTACAGATGGTATTTTTGTAATTCTAATATATCTAATATATCATTTGTTGGTATAGCGAATAGTGGTTATAAGGTATTTTCATCATGTCATTAGAATAGGTTAGAGTGAAGTATTAAAATGGGTTGTAAAATATGCATGGGTTTTTTACCAAAGGCAGATCAAGTAATTAATCTAAAGGCTGATGAAGTTTTCAAAACGTGACATGATCTGGATTTCACGCCCCTTTTTCATTGGCATATGATTTGTTTCAAGTATTCAGTCAACCTTTGAAAAGTCTGGGACTTTTCGTTCCTTTCACAATCGGGTGGCTTTTCACCGCAGAACCTTCGTTTCTCCCATGCCGGCTGGAAAGAGCGTGTCTCTTTAATCAATCAGTGACCTAATAATAAGAATAAGAATAGTTGGTTTTTATATGCCAACTTTCTTTACCGCTTAAGGAAGAATCAAACCAGCTTACAATCACCTTCCCCTCCCCACAACAGACACCCTGTGAGGTAAGTGGGGATGAGAAAGCTCTAAGAGAACTGTGACTAGCCCAAGGTCACCCAGCTGGCTTCACGTGTAGGAGTGGGGGAACAAATCTAGTTCACCAGAATAGCCGCCGCCGCTCATGTGGAGGAGTGGGGAATCAAACCCGGTTCCCCAGATCAGAGTCCACAGCTCCAAACCACCGCTCTTAACCACCACACCACACCGGGAACGTTGATGCTGGCTTCTGGGTTACACTGGGCAGCCTTCTGAAATCCAGCATTTGTATGTCATCATAGGCTTTCGGTGGGTGTAGGAAACTGTCGGTGAAGTTAGAATATCAAGGCCGTTGTCTCTCTCAGAGGTGAACGCAGCATTTTGGGGTCGGCTGAAACTCAGCAGCCTTTTCATGACATCTCTGTTGGTCCCGTCATATTGTCTCTGCAAACAGCATGCTCAAATTACCTAGGGGCGAGTTTCTTTCATAATGTAATCTGGGAAATAATTGCGAGCGGGAAAGAAATGCAAATGCGCGTGACCGGACGAGGCTCCGATTAATACGTTGCCGCTTTGGGGGCAGGAGGGGGCCAGATGGGAATGATCCCTCGGTGACCAGACACTTCAACCACTCCTGCTCATTATTAAACACTTCGCTGGCGGGTCCGGCTTGTTACCCTTATCCCCTCGCGCGAAATGCCTCGATCTTGTGGCCTTCTACTCAATGGAAAACCCCATCTGAGCCCAGCTATGGAGATGCAGATAGTATAAACAGCTCAGAGGGCAGAAGATGTGGTCTATTGACTTCTGGACAATTGCCATAGCAACAGAGTTTGAACTCTAATGGGAAGGGCATGAGTTTCATCAGTAGCCCTTTTGCCTATGAAATTCCTGATGGGCTCCCTGTGATCCCTGCTCTGATTGACCCGGGGTCGGTTCACAAGTGCACCAAGTTCTCACTTGGCCTACGACTGAATGTGTGGACGGACTCTGGGTGGAAGTTTTGTTTGTGGTGTTTGACCGGTGATGCAAGGACAATTTTGGGACCACCCCCAAACATGCAAATCACACACGATTTTGCAGTTATGAAATGATACATATCCAGGCAGCATTTCTCAAACTTTTAAAAATCGTGGTCCTTCCTTCTGAATTTACCTTGTAGCCTCCTTTCCCAACATCAGATGGAAACAAACACAGGTTTTTAAAAAAAAAACAAAAAACTTTTTTTCATGATTTCATCATACTTTTCTTCGCTGCAAGTCACGCTGAATTTAGAAAAGCAGGGTCTTCATACTTTAAAACAAGGAAGAAGAAGAAGAAGAAGAAGAAGAAGAAGAAGAAGAAGAAGAAGAAGAAGAAGAAGAAGAAGAAGAAGAAGAAGAAGAAGAAGAATCTCTCCAAACTCTCTCAGCCCTACCTACCTCACAGGTTGTCTGTTGTGGGGAAGGGAAGGCGATTGTAAGCCAGTTTGATTCTTCCTTAAGTGGTGGAGAAAGTTGGCATATAACTTCTTCTTTTTTCATGGGGAATTGTGGAGGTTCTCTCATAGGTCACACGCATTCCAAGCACAGATCTCTACTTTCTCCTTCCTGTCGACTTTTTGACCACCCATCTCCTGTCTGTGTCAATGACATGGTTCAGGAGGAGATGGACAGATGTGCCGCAGACATCTGGAATATTATTATAGATGTTATGATTTTAAAAACCTGGCCTGTCTTATTTCCACACATGTGCCTTGTCTGTTAGGAACATCATATTTATATGGTCTAATGTGTTCTGACACATGTACTCATATGAATAAAGCAGAAGGGAGTCGTGGAATCTGTTGCTCTTAGAAGCGGGACTCTCACAAATAAGGGGCTCATCATTTCCTAAACCAGTAGATAATTCCCAGATGGTCTCTGATATTCCTCAATCTTGTTGGTGGTGTCCAAGTGCTTGCTTTAATGTGTCAGATCTTTGTGTGTGAGGGGGACACTGTGTTCATGCAGTGTGCCGACAGCATGCCAATGAATCTTTGTAGATTTTCCGAAGGTTAAGTGAAGATTGATGTCAGAGATTTTGGTTTTCCTGTTGGCTGGTTCATCATATGTGGTTGTTACTCAAACTTATTCCTATGCCCATCCCCTCCTTCCCATCCAAATAGCAAGCAGACAAGCAGGCCACTGGCCCACAGGAGCCCTCTGGAAGAACATGTCACGAGTCAGCCTGCAGAGGCTTCCTCGGAGGAAGGGGACCTGGAAGCAGCAGACGGTGGAAGGGAAGAGCCACAGCAGGCAGAGCAGGCATGGATGGATGGATGTTCTCCATGCCTACAACCATCCAGGGCAGGGGACTCACCTAGGTCTGACAGCAGCCCTCCACAGCCTCTGGAGCAGCGATGCCAAAAGTGCAGAGCATTCCTACTCGGGTGTAGGAGGAGTGCTAGGTTACAAGGACAATGAAGAGCACTGCCGGCTGACAGCAATGAGGATAAGGAGCCTCCTCCAGCAAGGAGTGTTGAGTCAGAGGAACCAGCAACAGCTCCTTGCTGGAGGAGGCTCCTAAGCTTATTTAAGCCAATGCTTGCATCCAGGTGGGTGTGGGGACAACTTGTGTTACCACTCTGTGCCCACTGCGGCATTCTCTTTTGCTGAACCCTGCATGTCTCTGACTCTAAACTGAAACCTGACTTTTCTCTTGGGCTACGTTTTGCTTGACCTGGACTCTATAGATCACCCGGCTTTGACCTTGGACTGCTCCTGGCCATGCTCATCAGCCTCTGGCCTGGGGTAGGACAGAATATGGGGCAGGCTGAGGGGAAAGGAGGTACCCAAGGGGGAGTTCAGCTGGCAGCGCTGCCTGTCAGAAACCCTGTAACAGCTGGAGGCATTCAGCTGGCTGGCTGGAGAGACAGGAGTGGGGTGCATATGTCCCTGAAGCTGTGTGGCTGAAGGGGAGGAGCTTGCAGACTGGGCACTGCCAGTTAACCGAGTGTTCTGGATAACAATATTTGTTTGTTTTTTGTAATTATTTTATTTTTCTTATAAGGGTACAGAAAGAAAATTAGGGAAAAGGAGGAAAAAATAATAATAGCATTTGATATCTGTGTCCTAGTGGTTTAAAACACTACCGACAGGCATCCTACATCTGCCCCAAGAAGGCATTACTTTATCATTTTTTAAGTTCTCTATCACATGCTCTATTAGTCATTATACTATTGTACTTTACGTACTCTGAATATTTCTTCTATCTATATTCAATTCTAAACATTATGATTTTTAATTTGTCGACTTAAGTCTCTTTCCTCTAAAAGACCAAAGAATTATGATCTGACAAATATCTTTCACATAAGGGCTGCAATCTCAACTTGTATTCATCAATTGAGTTCCTTCTCATCAAACATGTCAATTTTGGCATCAAAGCAAAGGCAAAGAGTTTGTTAGTCCACTCAGCCACATCTGTGTGGCAGATGTGGATAGCAATGTTTTTAACAGTGCGATTGTCCCCATTTTGCAGATGAATAACTGAGGTTGCGAGCTAACGGCTGCCTTTCAAATTTATGGCTGGGGGGAGCTTCCGGGTTTGTCGGTTAACCACCGAGTACCTTTCCTTAAGTGTTAATGTACTTGCATTGAAGAGCACTTAGCAGCAGGGCTTGCTTTGTGGGGGGGGGGGAACATTCCAAATGACCATGCGCCCAAACTGTTGTCCATCACAGTTACAAGCACTTTACAAGGTCCAGAACCCTTAATGATGCTTATCTCATCCCATCCGCATAATGAGCTGCCATCCGTCCTGTTTTTTTATAGCTAGGGAAGGGAGACGGAGAGTGACAATGTCAAGGCTATTGCCAACAACATAAAATCTGCAGCGGCAGAGAAGCATGCCTGTAATAAACAAGGGCGCAGAATGGACGTGTGGCAGGAAGCCCAAGTAGCCACCGCTCCCTGGTTTGCGTTCAGAGCCTGCTTGATAGCACTAATATAAAATTCATGATTATTTTAAAAGTCTATTATCTTTTCCCAGGTAAATGGCTCGACCTGGTGGCCCTGATAAATGGCATCCAGTGTATTCCCCCGAAAGGACAAGAAATTACACTATATAGGCGAGCATATCCTTTTCAAAGCACGTTTGCTCCCTTCCTTCCCGGTCACAATATGGTATATCTTACAATTCTGTGCTGCTTTTCAGAGGATCCCAAACTTTTTTTAAAAAGCAGTAACTTTGGAAACCTCATTGTTGCAGGGAACTATTCAGGTGGTGAAAACACTAAAAGATGGACCCCAAGAGCAAGTGTTTTTAAAGTGAGAATTTGCTATGTCTCCTGAGTGCTAAGGCCATAGGGTTGCCAGGTCCCTCTTCGCCACTGGCGGGAGGTTTTTAGGGTGGAGCCTGAGGAGGGCGGGGTTTGGAGAGGGGAGGCACTTCAATGCCATAGAGTCCAATTGCCAAAGCAGCCATTTTCTCCAGGGGAACTGATCTTAATCGGCTGGAGATCAGTTGTAATAGCAGATCTCCAGCTAGTACCTGGAGGTTTAGCAAAACCAAAACAAAAGCACCTCCGTGCCTATACCTTGGTGGTTTGGAAATTAGCACGGGTAAAAGGTACACAAATGCTCAGAGCCAGTTAGTTAAATTTAACCATGAGCAAAGAGTGAAGCACCTTACTATGTTAGTATCCCTTATGGGAACTTGTGGACATTGCTGTGGCTTAAGACTGAACCTTTATGGACTTTGCTAGGCTGTGAAATTACCATTGCATGGATGAAATAATATGGGGCTGAAGAAACCAAGGTGAAACGGCCGTCCCCCATGTTTTGATCCATAAAACTTTGGATCCATACCTGTTGGATTGATACCTGTGAATAACTTATACCATTGGAACGGATCATCTTTGAAATATTCAAGAAGAGGACTTTTTGCCCACCAAATGAATTATTCCATGTATATATTGTATATTGTTTAGTCACAGTTGTTAAGAACATTTGCTTCACACAGTTTGTCTTTTTTGTCTAAGCACCTAATAATATTTGTATTTTGCTAACTGGCTCTGAGCATTTGTGTACCTTTTACCCGTGCTAAGTACCTGGAGGTTGGCAACCCTATAAGGCCACCTCCAAGTACATCATCTCAGGTGTCTTCAGGAACATAGTATGACCTATCAATATTATAAATGCATTGTAAAGCAAAATAAAATAATTCTGAGCTTGGACTAACCATTCCTGCTTGTGATCTGAGCCCCACAAGGTTGAGCTTTTCTGTATTTTATTTTCTCTTTGTGTGTGTGTGTGTGTGTGTGTGTATGTGTGTTTTGCCATCAAGTCACAACAGATTTATGATGACCTGGTAGGGTTTTCAAGGCCAGAGACGTTCAGAGGTGATTTGCCATTGCCTGCCTGCACAGGAATAAATAATCTTTTCCCTGCTAAAATACACTCAGGTACCTATGCCATAATCTATCTTTTACAGGTTCAGTCTTTTAAATGCAAGCAAGGGGTGCAAACCTACTCCACAGGCTTATCAGGTTGCCTGCCACGGCAATCTCCCAGCCACTGTTCTTTGCTCCAGCAGGAGCAAAAATGGGGGGTGGAACATGATGGCATGCAATATTTCTCTGTGTGTGTGTGTGTGTGTTAAGTGCCGTCAAGTCGCTTCCGACTCATGGCAACCCTATGAATCAACGTTCTCCAAAATGTCCTATCTTTGAAAGCCTTGCTCAGGTCTTGCAAATTGAGGGCAGTGGCTTCCTTTATTGAGTCCATCCATCTCTTGTTGGGTCTTCCTCTTTTCCTGCTGCCCTCAACTTTTCCTAGCATGACTGTTTTTTCCAGTGACTCTTGTTTTCTCATGATGTGACCAAAATACGACAGCCTCAGTTTAGTCATTTTAGCTTCTAGGGTCAGTTCGGGCTTGATTTGATCTATAACCCACTGATTTGTTTTTTTGGCAGTCCATGGTATCCATGGTATGCAATATTCTAGGAATCCCCAAATCTATATGGCTTTTCCCATAGCGATCAGGGAATTGCTAGAGTGTTGTGATGTCACTTGCCTACCCAGGACCAGCCCGAGAAACTGTCAGTCACGATTACTTACACATCATTGTTAAACTTGCAAACTTTATTAACATTCACAACACATTGATAATTTTTTACTTTGGAAACAAACTTGTTAACTTTATTTGGAAATAAAAATGGCCACCGCTTAATGGCAACAGCTACATAGCCTTGGCGTAGCATGGGAGAGGAACCAGGTACATGCGCCGACCCCAATGCGGCGATATGTACTGTTCCCACCCACAGCGGTCCCGCTGTGGGAAACCAATGGGAAGGGATGGGGCTTTTGGGTTGAACCAGGACGTTCGCCACTCGGTGTTACCCACACCACTTGGGAAGAGGCTGTCTGACCACCAATCTGGTCCCGTCCCCTTTTAGCCTCTTATCCCAAAACCCCTTATTGGGTCCCCCGTCCCGAGGAAAGGGGCAGGCAAGCCGCTTTCCCCAGCCAACTGGTTCCAGCTCCCATGCCCAACCCCCTAAGCTGTGACAAATATAAACTCAAAAAATGCCTCCTGCATAGGGAGGGTCAGGGTGGGACAAAGAGGAGACGGACTGAAGCCTTCCCCCGTTGCCTCCCCTGTTTTATAGGGGAAGGGAGGACCAGAGTGAAAGCCTCTGCCTCCCGAACCTAGTCCCAAACCCCTCTCATCAACCAACAGGCCGCCTTCCCGTTGGCTGTTTTAAATTCTTTGGAGGCAGCCTGTTGGCTCAAACTGAGCCATCCGGCTCACATGGTCACCCATGCGAGGAGCCTCGTGCAAGCCCCCCACGCTCCCGATCGGGCGCCGCCTGGCTCTCTCCTCTTTTCTTTTCTTTTTTTTTTAAACTTTCCTTACTCCCCGGCTCGGGCGGCAAATGAGGCTCCCGTTTACCCGGGAACCTATTCTTCTGGGTACAACTAGAAGTGGTGTCGCTCTCAGCATCATGTGGTGTTTCTCTGCCCCTCCCCTTTTTTTGCTCTCACTGGAGCAAAAAGGATGGCTGGCAACTCTACGACTCCACCAGAAATGGGTCGGTGCCTAAGCCAGACAAACCCCTCACGCCAACGTCTACCTAAAAAAGACAGCCTATCAACAGGCAGAGTTCAAGCCATCTTGCCATCTGAGGCTGCTGCCACCCCCAGCCTCCCCTCTAGCCCTCCCTTGCCACCCTCGCTCCTCTTGCATCCCACTGACCCCACCTCATTGCCCCTACACCTCTTCCCACTTGGGCGTCAAAATAGTTAGTCCACCTTCTTTGCTGACCCAGGACTCTTTAAGACCAGGACGGGCCACCAGACATGGCCTGAAGGTCCCGAGGAACTCTCTTGAGAGTCCATCCTCTAGAGACAATTCAGGCATCATTTGGGTTACCTGGCAACCCCAACATAATACTGTGGTTGCTTAGGCAACCCAAAACGATGTCCGAAATTGTGACAGAGGAAGTAATCTTGTGAGAGTTCAGGCAGCCTCCTACTGCATGATCAGATTGCTGCGCTGTTTTTGAAGAGGCTGGTGGGAGAGGGGAGGAGAAAAGGTGGATTAGCTGCTCTGGTTGCTGGGAGTGGATGAGGTGGAGGTCGAGGCAGGCGGAAGCAGGTGGAATGATGCAGCGTCACTCAGAGTAAGTAGGCGGTTGGGGCAAGTGGGAAGCTGGCTGGTGACCATAGGTTACTACTAGGGATGTGGGTGGAACAGGAGTTTGCTGCCTCTCAGAATCCACCACCAGAGGCAACTATCTCAGCTGGCTTCATTATGAAAGCCAGCCTAGCCCACCAGGGTTTTTCAAGAGACAACTAACATTTTTTAAAATGTTTGAAAATAACAATGACTTGGCTCTTATGAACAAGCTCCACGTGTCTACCTTTCAGAACCTACCACCTGAAGCAACTGTTCCAGCTCACTTCCTTATGAAAGCCAACCTAGCCAATCAGGGTTTTTCAAGAGACAACTAACATTTTTTAAAATGTTTGAAAGTAACAATGACTTGGCTCTTATGAACAAGTTCCACGTATCTACCTTTCAGAATCTACCACCTGAAGCAACTGTTCCAGCTCACTTCCTTATGAAAGCCAGCCTAGCCAATCAGGGTTTTTCAAGAGACAACTAACATTTTTTAAAAATGTTTGAAAGTAACAATGACTTGGCTCCTATGAAGAAGTTCAGTGTGTCTGCCTTTCAGAGTCTAGCACCTAACTGATCCAGCTCACTTCAATATGAAAGCCAGCCTAGCCAATCAGGGTTTTTTCTCCCAAGGGATGACTCGATTTTTTAAAATGATTGAAAATAACAATGACTTGGAACCTTTGAACGAGTTCCATATGTCTGTCTCTCAGAATCTACCGTGTGCCTCCCGTGGAATTTTACTTCCTCTTCTGCTTAAACTTCCATTTGCCCAAGGGCCCATTGAAAACCATGGATCTTGCAAAAATGGAGGGATTAGAGGAAGAGGAAGTGCACTCCACGACAAAGGCTATATTCGTACCATGGAACTCATTCATTCATAGAATCCACGCCTTAGCCTACAGAAGGAAAGTTGAATGAGTACAATCCATTCAGTGACTGTAGCTGGACATTTGCCACACTTGCAGAGTTAATTTTTATACAGCACCACATGGCAATTTACAAGGCAAGATTCTGCCCCAAGGAGCTTACAAACTACCCTTTGCAATAAGGAAGATAACAAAAGCAGGGGAGGGCTGGAAAGAAGCAACATGAGATGTAGAGGAGCAAGTGTGGTTATTTGATTTTAATTCCAGGTAGCGATGCAGATTCAAGGATGAGGGGGACAAAGGGTTGAAAAAAGAGCCAGTATGGTGTAGTGGTTAGAGTTTTGGAGCAGGACTTGGGAGACCCATGTTCAAGTCCTAACTTAGCCATAAAGCTCAGTGGGGGGACTGATGGGCCAGTTACACATACTCAGCCTCACCTGCCTCACAGGGTTGTTGTGAGGTTAAAATGAAGAAAGGGGAAATCATCTAAGTTGCCCTAAGCTCCTTGGAAGAAGGGTAGGATAAAAATTTACTTGATAGGAAGACAGTATAGTGGTTAGAGTGCTAGATTAGGGAGACCTGGGTTCAAATCCTCATGCAGCCATGAAGGTCACTTGGTCCAATCAGTATCCTTGGTTCAGCCAATCACCCTAGCTTCTTAGAAGAAAGGTGAGGTTAAAATATAGTAATTTTTATGGAAGAGGTGATACCACACAAGTATTCTGGGATGGGCCCTGACGTGGATGGCCCAAGGTAGCCCAATCTTGACAAATCACAGAAGCTACGTAGGACTGGTCCTGGTAAGTACTTGGATGAGAGACCAACAAGGAAGTCCAGGGTTACTACACAGAGGCTGGCAATGGCAAACCCCCTCTTTTCCTCTCTTGCCTTGAAAACCCTACAGGGCTGCCATAAGTCAGCTGTGACTTGACGGCACTTTCCACTCTCATTCTGGGACGGAGCTTCGGGAAGTTGTCCAACTAACTCCAACTAACTCAAGAAATGCCTTCCTGATATGCAGAGCGGACATATTCTGCCATGAGAGGAATGATCGTAAGCAAAGGCATCCCCCATCACGCACCTCCCTCCTTTCTCCTCAGAATCCAGGACAAGGAAGCACATTGGAAAGGGAGCCTGCCTAATAGTTTTGGGGTAGAGGAGACCGTTTCCCTTGCTAGCGCGAAGATGCACGCGAGCGACTCCCTTTATCTGCAGCGTTCAGCATCCTCGCAGGCTGCATGAGCCGAGGCAGGAGACTGTTCTGTCCGTGAGTCACATTCTCATTATGCTGAGGATTCTGGCTCCCCTATAATCGCCCCGAACAGTGTCTAACCTCCAGGGAAAACACAAGGGAATCACTGCGAGAAGAAAGCTATCGGCTAATCCAGGCCTCATTTTCTATTGTGTCTTTGAGCGCCCACCTATTCCCCCTCTTACTAAGCCTGATTATTTGTTTCCATCGACACTCTGACCCCTTTCATTGCCTCGGGGGTACACAATGCGCGCTTCCCCGCGCCTATCTCTGCTACACTCTCGTCATTAGAGCCATTTGAATAAGCCTGCTTGGGGAAAGCATCCTTGCCAGGCCATGCTGATGCGAAGGCTGGATAGCTGCCTTTCATGTCTAATGACAGAAAACCTGTGGATTAGAGTAAATGCCAAAACACCCGTAACTGACTCTCTGCAGCGCGCGGAGGAGACGGGGTTGCCTTAAGGAGCTTAAGGGGCCCCCCGTCCAAAAAGCCTCTTGTGGTTGTCAGAAGAATTGCCATTCACTTTAATGCCCATTAGATTAGGCCCAAGTCGAAAGCGGGGCTACCGTTAAATGATTATATTCCCTTTGCTCGATTATCTTCTCTCTGTCTGGAGTTGTCTCCCGTAAAAATGGGTATTCTTTGCAGCCTTCTAGCTTTTTATTCTTGTGGGATGGATTTTCTAACTTTGATCTTCCTACGGTTGAAAGCTTTATCCTGCCTGGAATTATACTGCTATGTGACGACCCTCCCTAGCTCTTAAATCCCTAGATTCTGTCTTCCTTTATTTTCAAAAATCCTGGTATTTTCAATACCAGTGACTTTGAGCATGGGCACAGTTTTTTCTGTCAAGCAACGTGCAGTTCTCTTTATTTTTAAAAAGGCTTTAAGGCAAATGCCTGTGATCATGTGCAAGGTGCCAGTGGAAAAAATGTTCCTTTATCCATCTACGGGACAGTCACCTGGAAGCTCTCTGTTCTGATGAGTATTGTGCCCTCCATTTTGTGTATTTCATACCTCACGAAAGAAGAAGAGTTGGGTTTTATATGCTGACTTTCTCTACCACTTAAGGAAGAATCAAACCAACTTACAATCACCTTCCCTTCCCCACAACAGACACCCTGTGAGGTAGGTGGGGCTGAGAGAGCTCTAAGAGAGCTGTGACTAGCCCAAGGTCACCCAGCTGGCTTCAGGTGCAGGAGCAGGGAAACAACTCCAGTTCACCAGATTAGCGTCCGCCACTCATGTGGAGGAGTGAGGAATCAAACCCGGTTCTCCAGATCAGAGTCCACCACTCCAAACCACCATTCTTAACCACTATACCGTGCTGGCTCCTTGTAATCTGAACAAACTTCTACCTTATATGTTACCTGATGAAATCATACAGTGTTTGAACAGGAGTTTTATTTACTGAGGTTGTTGGGCTGCAATTCAGGCAAACAACCTTTCCTATAAACTAGATTTGCCTACCATATTGACTGAAAAGAAAGCCATGGGAGGTGTCTGGCAGCAAGGAGAGACATCTAGCGGTCAAATCCTGTATTTCTAGGAGAAATGATGACACTGGAAGTAAGCAGTAGTGTAAATCATTTGACTTGAGTAAGGTTCGTTTTTTAAGAGGCACATTTGTTCATTTGTACAACCCATCGACAGCTTAATCCAACAGCAGACAATTATTCAATCTTTTCATTCAGGTCACTAATTTATGCTTTAATGTGGCTTTGCGTCTCCAAAAAGTGTTGGGGCAAATAAAGGAACACACACTCATGGGGAGGGGGCTGTGGCTCAGTGGTGGAGCTTCTGCTTGGCATGCAGAAAGCCCCAGGTTCAATCCCCGGCATCTCCAGTTAAAGGGACCAGGCAGGTAGGTGATGTGAAAGACCTCAGCCTGAGACCCTGGAGAGCTGCTGCCAGTCAGAGTAGACAATACTGACATTGATGGACCAAGGGTCTGATTCAGTATAAGGCAGCTTCATGTGTTCATGTGTTCTCACACATATATGAAGCTGCCTTATACTGAATCAGACTTTTGGTCCATCAAGATCAGTATGGTCTACTCAGACTGGCAGGGTCTCAGGCTGAGGTGTTTCACATCACCTGCTACCTGATCCTTTTAGCTCCAGATGCCAGGGATTGAACCTGAGACTTTCTGCATGCCAAACAGATGTTCTACCACTAAGCCACTGCCCCTCCCCCAAAAGAACACATAGGGGACAAAGGAAGTACTGCTTCACACACATCACACAATTCACTTGTGGAACTCACTGCCCCAGAAGGTAGCAATGGCCTATGGCCATTAACTCTGGCAGCTTTAAAAGGGAGTTCGACAAATCCATGGTCCATTTTATTGGAAATATGTAAATCACCCTTACTCCCCAAAATGTGGAATGGAGGTACTTTACAACCAACTGTCAAGTGACACAGAGACCAATCAAAGGCCATGGATGCAATTACAATATTACTTTAAGGACAATGATACAAACCAGTGTGGTGTAGTGGTTAGGAGCAGTGGTTAGGAGCAGTGGACTCTAATCTGGAGAACCTGGTTTGATTCCGCTCTCCTCCGCATGAGCGGCGGACTCTAATCTGGTGAACCGGGTTGGTTTCCCCAGTCTTACACATGAAGCCAGCAGGGTGACCTTGGGCAAGTCACAATTCTCTCAGAGCTCTCTCAGCCCCACCTACCTCACAGGGTGTCTGTTGTGGGGAGGGGAAGGGAAGGTAATTGTAAGCCGGTTTGATTCTTCCTTAAGTGGTAGAGAAAGTCAGCATATAAAAACCAATTATTCTTCTCCTCAGAATGAAAAGTTAGCCAAAGGCTCTTTGATGTAGTATTGCTTCACATGAATCATAGAGTTGGAAGGGACCACCAGGGTCATCTAGTTCAACCCCTGCACAATGCAGGAAATTCACAACTACCTCCCCCCCCACACCCCCAGTGACCCCATTGCTGACAGGTGGCCACCTAGCCTCTTCTTAAAAACCTCCAGAGAAGGAGAGCTTACCACCTCCTGAGGAAGCCTGTTCCACTGATGAACTGCTCTGTTAGAAAATTCTTCCTGATGTCTAAACAGAAACTCTTTTGATTTAATTTCAACCTGTTGGTTCTGGTCCAACCTTCTGGGACAACGGAAAACAACTTGGCACTATCCTCTATATGACAGCCCTCCAAGTACTTGAAGAGTCAAATGCTCCCCCTGCCAACAAAAGGCATATTGTAACACCAAGACCAAGCCCTATGAGGAAAGGCTGGGGGAGTTGGGAATGTTTAGTCTGGAGAAGAGGAGGTTGAGGGGGGACATGATTGCTCTCTTTAAGTATTTGAAGGGCTGCCACTTAGAGGAGGGCAGGGAGCTGTTCCTGTTGGCAGCAGAGGATTGGTATTGTAATAATGGGTTTAAATTGCGGACGGTAAGGTACCAGCTGGATATTAGGGGAAATAATTTTACAGTAAGAGTTGTTCGACAGTGGAATCAGCTCCCTAGGGAAGTGGTGAGCTCCCCCTCACTGGCAGTCTTTAAGCAAAGGCTAGACAAGCACTTGTCAGGGATGCCCAGTCTAGGCTAATCCTGCATTAAGCATGGGGTTAGACTAGATGGCCTGTATGGCCCCTTCCAACGCTATGATTCTGTGATTCTATTATTCTAACACACGCACACACACACACACAGGGGGCAAACCACACAAGCTAGGAGGAATCAATAAGGACAGATCTGAGATGCCTCTACATGATGAGGAGCCGATTTCTGAGATCTCTCAGCAAGAGTGATTTAAAACCAGCTGTGGAGGGATTGGAACGGAATAGCCATCACAAATCTGCCAGAGGGGAAAAGGAAAGGCTCATCGTGTTTGGTACCAAATGGGCAGATCTTTTGTGTTTTGATGGCCCCATTCGCATGTAAAGAAAGAGTGGAGTCTATTTTTAATTTTAGGCAAAAATGGAGCACATCAGCAAGGGGCAATGAACCCTGTCCCCTTCCACTTATCACCCTCCTGAGCTCCATTGGCACATATTGGCGTTCTTCTCCTTGACTGGTTCTCATAATCCGTAAATCAGCTGGGCATGAAGAAAAATGCCAAAATCGGCCCTGGGAGCCAAGGTAAGTTGTCGCAGGGTCCAAAGTTAGGGCCCCATGCCCACATAAGGGAGATATGCGCTAACAACTCTACAAGAGGGAACAGCAGCATAGCCTAGAAGAGTAACTTTGAGGATCGAGAGATACCATTTACATTTTTGGCAGTAGTGTCCAAGGTCCTGTGAACTTATTGCAAGACTTTTGGTGAAGTTTTTTTGACTAAACAAGTCTTGAATTTAGGTACTTGATAAGAAGAGCGAATAGGATTGTTGTCAGATGCAGCTATTTGGAACAAGGTCACAGCTGTTAAACTGTTTTGACATTTCGGCGCCAGTTATATTATTATTTTGTGTATTTGCAGTGTCTGCATTAAAAACATCTTTTGTAACCACTGTTTAATATTGTGAGGCCTGAACAATATATGTAATTTTCATTACTTTACATACAGACGTGACTGCCCAAGCATTATACGATAATGAACACACGGAGCTGCCTTATACTGAATCAGACCCTCAGTCCATCGAAGTCAGTATTGTCTACTCACTGGCAGCAGCTCTCCAGCAGAGATCTTTCACATCGCCTACTTGCCTAGTCCCTTTAACTGGAGATGCCAGGGATTGAACCTGGGACCTTCTGCAGGCCAAGCAGATGCTCTACCACTGAGCCACAGCCCCTCCAGTATATAATATTTGCACATCTGAAAATGTTAATGGCTTTTAAAACAGGAGAGAGTTTTCTTGACTTCTGCGAAGTGGGAAGGGAAAATCCCACGGGTGAGAGGAACAACTCCTATGAATTTTATCCTAATTGAATGGGGGAGGCAAAGTTAGAGTGGGAAATGTGTTCCCTATCTAAACAAACACAAAACAAATAGCAGAATGAAAGAAAATGAGCCGGAGTATTAAAAGGGCTGGCTGTCAATTCCAGTGGATTAGTTTCTCATCCCATGAGAATATTGAAATAGGCTTAGGTTCTCTTGTCTACAGAGCTTCTAGCAAGTTCCAGTTGATGACGATTGCTGAACAGGTGGTGAACTGGTCTGCGTTTGGATAAGGCAGATTTACGCGTTCACGAGAATTTCTCATCCCTGCAATTTTGACCCAAAATATCCATTCCAATTTTGCTTTTCCCTGCTAAAATCAAACCTGTATCCTTCATTTTTGCACTATTTTCTCTTGACTTCCACTGAAGGTTTCCTGTAAAACATATGTATTAATTATTTGTGCATGAATAAACCAGCGTTAAGAGCCCCGTGGCACAGAGAGGTAAGCTGCAGTACTGCAGTCAAAAGCTCTACTTATGACCTGAGTTCGATCCCTGGACATCAGTTTCAGATAGCCAGCTCAACATAAGAACTTTACATAAGAAAGGCCCTGCTGGATCAGACCAAGGCCTATCAAGTCCAGCAGTCTGTTCACACAGTGGCCAGCCAGGGGCCTCTAGGAAGCCCACAAACAAGACGACTGCAGCAGCATTGTCCTGCCTGGGTTCCATAGCACCTAATATAATAGGCATGCTCTTCTGTTCCTGGAGAGAATAGATAGGCATCATGACTAGTATCCACATAGGCATCTTTAAAAGGGGCTTAGAGCCCCGTGGCACAGAGTGGTAAGCAGCAGTACTACAGTCCAAGCTCTGTTCATGACCTGAGTTCGATTCCGACAAAAGTTGGTTTCAGGTAGGCGGCTCAAAGTTGACTCAGCCTTCCACCCTTCCGAGGTCAGTAAAATGAGTACCCAGCCTTCTGGGGGTAAAGGGAAGACGACTGGGGAAGGGAATGGCAAACCACTCCGTAAACATAGTCTGCCTAGTAAACAACGGGATGTCACCCAATAGTTCAGGAATGACCTGGTGCTTAAACCTTTATTTTTAAATCAGCATTATATATTATAAGTGGGAGGGGGGACCCATGAGGACTCTTAGGAGGGGAACTCCTTTTCCTCTTTGCTTCCCCCTGGCAGCACCTGCAGCCTCCCCCCCTTCCCTCCCCCCTGCTTCCCTACCTCTTTCTGTCTCTCTCTCATCTTCTGCTTCATGTCAGGTGACCATGTCATGAAAGCCAGAGTGGTGTAGTGGTTAAGAGCAGTGGTTTGGAGCGGTAGACTCTATTCTGGTGAACCAGGTTGGTTTCCCCACTCCTACACATGCAGCCAACTGGGTGACCTTGGGCTAGTCACAGCTCTTAGAGCTCTCTCAGCCACACCTACCCGTTGTCTGTTGTGGGGAGGGGAAGGGCCGTGGCTCAGTGGTAGAGCATCTGCTTGGCATGCAGAAAGTCCCAGGTTCAATCCCCGGCATCTTGAGTTAAAGAGACTAGCCAAAAAGGTGATGTGAAAGACCTCTGCCTGAGTCCCTGGAGAGCCGCTGCCAGTCTGAGTAGACAATGCTGACTTTGATGGACCAAGGGTCTGATTCAGTATGAGGCAGCTTCATGTGTTCATGTGTGTATTCCTTAAGTGGCAGAGAATGTCAGCGTATAAAAACCAACTCTTCTTCTTCTCCTCCTCTTCCTCCTTCTCCTCCTCCTCTCAGTGTTGGAGGAAGAAGAGGCAGACCACGATGCCGGATCATTTCTTGTGGTTTTATTTTTTTGCTAACCTTTGATATAGTGTCCTGCTTAGATCGCAGCTCCTTGGGGTCTTTTGAGTCAAACCAGGCAAGTGTGTTCAGTGGTGGTGAATTTTACATCCTCCGGGGTGACATTACGCCTGACAAGCCCTTTGCCATTTCCCATGTATGAAAGAATCTTAATGACTCTTTGCTGTCAGGAATATTTTAATTAGCCAACGAGGCCCGGTGCTCCGATTGGCCGGCACAGACATCTGCCGATTTCCCATCCCGAAAATAGCAGGATCTGTTAGAACAAAGCAAAAAATCTCTAATTTCCATATTTGCCTAGCAGCAAAACCCAAGTTGCGCTTAATACGCCTGGCAAGGGTGACTCATTATTGTTTTCGTCTCCTCGCGTTTCCATGAATCTCTGTTAAGAGCGGAGTTTTGACAGGGCAACTGGTAATCACAGGCCAAAAAGACGCTGCGGTGACGGATGTTTGTATGATCGCGTTTGATGCTTTGTCTCTTGAAATTAAGAAGTTGTAATTAACTCATCTAGTGCCACGGGCTGAGAGAATCGTCTTGACAGTTGCTTGTCAGTCGACACGCGCACACACAAAACGCCCATCCTTTTCGGGAGTTGGGAAGTGAAAAAGACACTTCGGCAAAACAGCTGATACCAGTCAGAATTCCTTATTCAATTAACGCTGGTCTATGAATGACCTTGAAAATGAGGTCTGTTCGGTGCAGTTACATTAATGCCAATCAGTATGGAACTGAGAGACAGCTGGCCTAGAGCACCTTAGAAAATCGGTGGGAATCAAACCAGTATTAGACATATCATAAGTCTCATAATCAGACCTCACACCGGTTCTTAGAGTCTCTCCACACACCCTCACAGTTCAAGAGCTCAGAGAACATAAGAACATAAGAAAGGCCCTGCTGGATCAGATCAAGGCCCATCAAGTCCAGCAGTCTGTTCACACAGCGGCCAACCAGGTTCCTCTAGGAAGCCCCCAAACAAGACGACCGCAGCAGCATTGCCCTACCTGTGTTCCACAGCACCCAAAATAATAGGCATGCTCCTCTGATACGAGAGAGAATAGGTATGCAGCATGACTAGTATCCATTCTAACTAATTGTCATGAATACCCCTTTCCTCCATGAATATGTCCACTCCCCTCTTAAAGCCCTCCAAGCTGGCAGCCATCACCACATCCTGGGGCAGGGAGTTCCACAATTTGATTATGCGTTGTGTGAAAAAATACTTCCTTTTATCTGTTTTGAATCTCTCACCCTCCAGCTTCAGCAGATGAACCCGTGTTCTAGTATTATGGGAGAGGGAGAAAAACTTCATCCACTCTCTCCAAACCATGCATAATTTTATAGACCTCTATCATGTCTCCCCTCAGCCGCCTTCTTTCCAAGCTAAACAGCCCTAAGCATCTTAACCGCTCCCCTTAGGACAGTTGCTCTAGTCCCCTAATCATTTTGGTTGCTCTTTTCTGCACCTTCTCAAGCTCTGTAATATCCTTTTTTAGGTGTGGTGACCAGTACTGTACACAGTATTCCAAGTGCGGTCTCACCATAGATTTGTACAAGGGCAGTATGATATCAGACTTGTCCTCTTATCCCATGAGGAGTTTGCTTAGCAGTCTTTGGTGGGGGACTTTGTCAAAAGTTTTTTGGAAATCCAACTACACAATATCCACAGGCTCATTCCTGTCTACATGCTTATTGACGCTTCCAAAAAAACTCTAAGAGGTTAGTGAGACAGGACCTACCTTTACAGAAGCCATGTTGGGTTTTGCCCAGCAGACCTTGCCCTTCTATATCCTTGACAATTCTATCTTTAATAATGCTTTCCACCAATTTACCCGGAACAGACGTTACGCTAACTGGCCTGTAATTTCCTGGGTCCCCCCTGGAACCTTTTTTATAAATGGGTATTACATTGGCCATTCTCCAGTCCTCTGGTACAGAGGCTGATCGAAGGGACATATTACATATATTTGTTAGAAGTTCAGCAATTTCCCATTTGAGTTCTTGAAGAACTCTAGGATGAATACCATCTGGCCCCTGTGACTTATTAGTTTGCAGTTTGTCTAGATGTTCTAGGACTTCCTGCCTTGTTACCACTATTTGCCTCAGTTCCTCATTTTCCCCTCTCCAAAATCTCTGTTCAGGAGAAGGAATCTGCCCTGTATCTTCAACACTGAAGACAGATGAGAAGAATTCATTTAGTTTTTCAGCAATCGCTTTATCCTCCCTTAGAGTTCCTTTACTCCCATTGTCATTCAATGGTCCAACCGCTTCCCTATCTGGTTTCCTACTCCTAATATACTAAAAGAATTTCTTATTGTATGTTTTGATGTGTTTAGCAATATGCCCCTCAAAATCTTTTTTTGCATCTCTAATGATCTGCTTGCATTTCCTTTGTGCAAGTTTGTGTTTGCTTCTGTTCGCCTCGTTTTGGCAAACCTTCCAGTCTCTGAAGGGAGACTTTTTTTCTCTAATTGCTTCCTTCACCTTACCCGTTAGCCATGGTGGTGACCTCTTGGACTTATTACTACCTTTCCTGACCTGCGGTACACAAGCTAGCTGAGCCTCTAGTAATGTGGACTTGAGTAACCCCCAAGCCTTTTCAAGAGATTTAACCCTCCTAACTGTTCCTTTCAACTTCCTCTTTACCAGTTTTCTCATTTTAGAGAAGTTCCCTCTTTTAAAGTCAAAGGTAATTGTGTGAGATTTCCCAGTCACTTTCCCACTTACATCTAAATTAAATTTGATGCCACTGTGATCACTGTTGCCAACTGGCTCAACTACATCCACATTCCAAACTAAGTCACTGGCAACACCACAGAGTATTAAATCCAGGATCGCCTCCCCTCTGGTTGGGTCTATGACCAACTGTTCAAGGGCACAGTCATTTAGGATGTCTAAATTTTTTATCTCTTTGGCTTGTCTGGAGCATACTTTTATCCAATCAATATGAGGGAAGTTGAAGTCTCCCATTATTACTACTTCATTAACTTTACATGCTTCCCTAATTTCATTCTCCATCTCAAGATCACCCTGAGCCATTTGGTCAGGGGGCCGATAGAACATCCCTAGTATTAAATCTCCTTTGGGGCCCGGAATTGTCACCCATAAGGATTCTGTGGATGAGTCTGCCCTTTTTATGGCCTCTAGCTTATTAGACACTATGCCTTCCTTGATATACATAGCAACACCCCCTCCAATACGCCCTTCCCTGTCATTTCTATACAGTTTGTAACCAGAGATGAATGTATCCCACTGGCTCTCTCCCCTCCACCAGGTTTCTGTAATGTTCACTATATCTATGTTTTCTCTTAAAACCATGCACTCTAATTCCCCCATTTTTGCTTAGAGGCTTCTAGCATTAGCATAGGAACATCTCCACACCGTTTCTCTCTTTCGACTTGCCTGGCATGTGCCTTTGGGCATCTTTAAGTGGCTATCCATCATTTTTTTCCCATTCCCTTTCCTGTCTAAGTAATTCCTATGTGGGCAATCTGAAGCAATTTTCCCTTTGTCCGTATGCACCGAGTTTGCTCGAACTGGATGCTTCCCAGCTCCTGACGGCTTTACCCCCAGGTTCAGTTTAAAAGCTGCTCTGCCACCTTGTTTATATTACGCGCCAGCAGTCTGGTTCCATCCTGGTTCAAGTGGAGCCCATCCCTTTTGTATAGGCCTGGCTTGTCCCAAAATGTTGCCCAGTTCCTTACAAATCTAAAGCCCTCTTCCCTGCACCACCATCTCATCCACGCATTGAGACTCACCAACTGTGCCTGCCTAGCTGGTCCTGCACGTGGAACAGGTAGCATTTCTGAGAAAACTACCTTGGAGGTCCTGGCTTTTAGTCTCCTGCCTAGCAACCTAAATTTGGATTCCAAAACCTCTGGACTACATTTCCCCACGTTGTTGGTGCCAACATGCACCACAACCACTGGCTCCTCCCCATCACTATCTACCAGACTACCTATATGACAGGTAATGTCTGCAACCTTCACACCAGGCAGGCAAGTCACCATGCAGTCCATGCACCTGCCAGAAACCCAGCTATCTACATTCCTAAGGATTGAATCCCCCACTATAAGAAGCCCCCCTCCCCTCTGAGGCATATCCTCGGTATGAGAGGATATCTGTTCATCCACCAAGGAATAGGTCCCTTCTAAGGTACCACATCCCCTTATCTCAGTGAGATGGCCTCCTTCCCCAAGGGCTCCATCATCCGTGACTGGCAGGTTGCAGTCACCTTGGGACTGGGATGTGACTATTTCATCCCCGGAGTCCTTAGTCAGCTCTCTCTCTGCCTGCCTCAGCTCATCCAGTTGAGCTACCTTGGCCTCAAGGAAGTGAACTCGCTTCCTGAGAGCCAGGAGCTCCCTGCACCGAGCACACACCCACGACTTCTGTCCAGCAGGCAGATAATCATACATGTGACACTCCACGCAGCACACTGGATAGCCCCCCGACCCCTGCTCGCTTTTTACCTTCATAATTGGTATTTTATTAATTAATGAATTATTATATTATTCTTTGGTGCTGTAACCCTGCCCTTTATTCTCTTGCACTCTTCTTGTATCAATTAAGAACTGAGTGCCGAAGTTCCTTGCCCTGCAGCTATCTGCTGCTAATTCACATAGATATTCAAGTTGCTCAGAACTCCAACTGGATGGAGAGAATTACTCTGCCAAGATAATAAGATTTTATACTCATCCTACAGATCCCCAGTCACGATCCACAGGCTAAGAGCCACAGGGCAAGAGCTTGCACCTCTGGCAAGCAGGAGCCTTGGAATTTAAATGCTCACAGCCTCCACCTCTCACACACAAGTTCCAATCACAACAACCCCACTTAACAAGGTAACAATCAAGCTTTCAGGCATTAATCAACCTTAATCACCCACTGGCACAACAATCACAACCCTCTCCTAGCAAACCTCAATTAAATTCTCAGTTTAGTTAGGCTTCCCAGCATTTTAAGAAAGGCAAAGTTTAAACTCATCCCTGCCTGTAGTCCTCAGCTCAGCTCAGCTGAATAAAAATGCAGCCTAAAATGCAGAGCTAAAAGATCAAGTGCTCTTCTCTCCCTCCCAAAAGGAACCCTGTCAGCTCTCCAGCCATACTTCTTGCTGGCATCAGCTGGCGTTGACTGACTGTTCCTAAGTCTCAGGGTTTAACCCTGTATCTGTCACAGGGAGACTGTGAGCTGTTTGGATTCTACTTAAAAGGTAAAGAAAATCAGCATATAAAAACCAACTTCTGTGCCCACTGGGGAACTAGGTGGTAGACAGGAAGAATGCCTGTCTTTACTCCCTAGCATAAGGCGCAATCAGTCATTGCTAGTGGTGGTTTACAAGTTCACACACACAAGGTTGGAAGAGACCACAAGGGCCATCCAGTCCAACCCCCTGCCATGCAGGACCCCACAATCAAAGCACTCCCGACAGATGGCCATACAGCCTCTGCTTAAAGACCTCCAAAGACGGGGACTCCACCACCCTCCCAGGCAGCACATTCCATCATCGAACAGCCCTCATCGTCAGAAAGTTCTTCCTAATGTTTAGGTGGAATCACTTTTCTATTAGTTTAAATCCATTACTCTGTGTCCTAGTCTCTGGAGCAACTGAGAACAAGCTAGTTCCCTCATCAACGTGACATCCCTTCAAATATTTAAACATGGCTATCATGTCTCCCCTCAACCTTCTCTTCTCCAAACTAAACAACCCCAGCTCCTTAAGTCTCTCCTCATAGGGCATGGATTCCAGACCTCTGACCGTTCTGGTCTCCCTCCTCTGGACACGCTCCAGCTTGTCAACATCCTTCTTAAATTGTGGAGCCCAAAACTGGACATAGTATTCCAAGTGAGGTCTGACCAGTGCAGAATACAGTGGTAGTATTACTTCCTTTGATCTAGACACAATACTCCTATTGATGCAGCCCAGAATTGCATTGGCCTTCTTAGCCGCCATATCACACTGTTGACTCATGTTCAGTTTGTGGTCCACTAAGACTCCCAGATCTCTTTCACATGTACTGTTGCCAAGCCAACTATCTCCCATCCTGTACCTGTGCCTTATGTTGTGCCTGCCTAGGTGAAGTCCACAAAAGTTGAAGGATCATAGCCACACTTTCCCCTCGGCCTGTTGAATGGGGTTGGTTATTGTTGATATCATCAATTATTGTAGGTAACATCTTGCTTTTACCTTTGTAACGCCACTACCTATAATAGTGTGCCATAGTGATTAGAGTATTGTACTAGGATCTGGGAGACCCAGGTTCGAATACTTACTCTGCTATGAAAGCTTGCTTGGTGACCTTGGGCCAGTCACACCCTTACAGCCTAGCCTACCTCACAGGGTTGTTGTGAGGATAAGAAAAGAACAACGTAGGCTGCTTGGGGTCCCTACTGATGAGCAAGGCAAGTTATAAAAGAAGTTTAAAAATTGCCTTAGAGTGTCTGTTACTCATAGGGAGTCTGTTACTCATAGGGTTGCCAACCTCCAGGTACTAGCTGGAGATCTCCTGCTAATTCAACAGATCTCAAGCTGATAGAGATCAGTTCACCTGGAGAAAAATGGCCACTTTGGCAATTGAACTCTATGGCATTGAAGTCCCTCCCCTCCCCAAGCCCCGCCCTCTTCAGGCTCTGCCCCCAAAATCTCCCGCCGGTTGAGAAGAGGGACCTGGCAACCCTATCTGCCCTCCTCAGGTTCCGCCCCCAAATTCTCCAGGTATTTCCCAACCTGGAGATGGCAACCCAAGTTACCCACAATTCTCCAAGCAGGGTTGCCAACCTCCAGGTAGTAGCTGGAGATCTGCTATTACAACTGATCTCCAGCTGATAGAGGTCAGTTCACTTGGAGAAAATGGCTGCTTTGGCAATGGAACTCTATGGCATTGAAGTCCTACCCCTTCCCAAACCCCGCTCTACTTAGGCTCTGCCCTAAAAACCTCCCACCGGTGGCAAAGAGGGACCTGGCACCCCTATCTCCAAGGGGTGTGTGCAAAACTGTCACAGGAAAGGGTCTTCTGGAGGTTGGAAAAAGACAATAAGAGCGGGAGATGGAATTCACCCATCGATTGGGACCCAACTGGCCAATTCTTTTGCTATAATCTTTCCGTGCTTTATATTGTCTTGCAAGCACAATGTGTTACATCCATAAAAGTCATCGTCAACATTGTCCCAGCCACAGAAATCTTATTCTGCCTTGTAATTCATGATGCTGTCAATGAGAAAGAGGTGAGATTGCCCGTGAAGGTGTTAGATTGCTGATTTTCTCCTCAAGCCTTAGCAATAAAACTCTTCCATTTGTAAAACTCTTCCATTTGTAAACTCTGAAGCCCCGGAGAACGTTTGTTATAGATTTACAACCCTTCAGCAGCCTCCAGATGGAGGAGGGGGGGAGAGAAAACCCAATCAAAGGGTGTGTTACAGGCCAATCCACCAAGAAATTAAAAGGATGAGAATCAAGTAAGCAGTGGCAGACTGTTAGTTGACACCGCTGTTTATGCCACAACATTATTTAGTGATCCTGTATTAAATGTGCATTAGCTAGCTTGCAAAATTCCAGGAGATTTGGGAGGTGGAGCCTGGGAGGTGGAAGGCGGGTACCTGGAGGTTGGCAACCCTAAATATAATACATCGGGTTGCCAGTTCCAGGTTGGGAAATGCCTGGAGATTTTGGGGATGGAGCCTGAGATGGGCGAGGCTTAGAGATGGGAGAGATTTTAATGCCATAGAGTCCAATTGCCAAAGTAGCCATTTTCTCCAGGGGAACTGATCTCTGTCACCTGGAGATCAGTTGTAATAGCGGTAGATCTCCAGCCACCACCTGGAGGTTGGAAGGAATCCAGACAGCACTCACACAATACATGAATTTCTTCTGGTCATATTTGAGACTGTGTTTTTTTCCTTGCACTTTATTGATACATATAGCTGATGAAGCCATGAGCGAAACGTGATTTGGATCTAGGCAACACATCCTGACATCTTCCCTCCGTGGCTCTCGCCTGGGACATCGCTTTCCAGCAGTCTACAAACATAGAGAAGTCTATATTTGATTATTAAGACTGACTTACCTGTTACACAGGATATTCAGGAATAGACACTCACCTGATTTTCAGGATGTTTATATATTGAATCTGTTCTTCTGGACTGTTATTTATATATTCATATGTGTATCTTATTGTTATCTTGTTGTATATAATGTTCACTTTTGCACCTACTTTCACTTTTTATAAATTAGCACTTTAATATATTGTGTGAGTGCTGCCTGGATTCCTTCCATTATCCATACAGCACTGAGCCTTTCTTTCTCCAGGACCACCTGGAGGTTGGCAACCTTATTTAATACAACAAATTGTTTTTACATATTATATTTCCACACGCCGGGAGGAGTTTTCTTTCATCTATGTGAGGGAGGACTACAAGAATGACTCCCCATTTGCGCCGCGATGTGATACAGTCTAGAATGCTTCTACCTAATTCTTCGGTGTAGAGGTGGCCAAAGTTTAGAGCTCAAATGAAGTCAGGAAAATAAGAGGCAAATTGTATATGGAGCCAGCAATTGCTGCCCATGATCCATCAGGGGATGAGAAGTTGTTTTAAAAAATGATCAAGGCATCCATCAGAAATTACTACTTGATTCCTGGGGGGAGGTTTGAGAGGAAACAAAGGCGGTGGTGGAGATGAATTTTTTCCTGCGCTCTTGGTGCCAAGCACAACAAAAGAATCGGTATGCATGACACCAAAGTAATTTGAAAACGATAAATCTTTTTCTCGCCTGAGCTCTTAAGGTTGTTTACACAGAATAACAAGCAGCGCATTGTAATTAGAATCGTGTTTTGGAGGACCCTTCTCAAACTGTGTGTTTGCACATGCCATTAAATAGTTTCTTTTCTTTCTTTTTTCTTCCTAGTTTAAGCAACAGCAGCAAAATCCACACCCTAAGCCCACTGGCTTATGTTCATTTTCCATTAAAGTCTTAGGGAATGGTCAGTTGCATTCAAAACGTTGCTGGAGGCTATTTAAATCACACATTAGTCCTTGTGCTAGTTTTGATTGTTCTGGGTTCGGTACCTCCAGGTATTAGCTGTAGATCTCCTGCTATTACAACTGATCACCAGCTGCTAGAGATCTGTTCACCTGGAGAAAATGGCCACTTTGGCAATTGTACTCTATGGCATTGAAGTCCCTCCCCTCTCTAAACCCCGCCCTCCTCAGGCTCTGGCCTAAAAACCTCCTGCTGGTGGCAAAGAGGGACCTGGCAACCCTACTCCCACTAAAGCAGTAGGTTCATAACTTGAGTGTGCCACTAGATCTTGGCCAGGAGGTGGCCAGGAGTGTCTTTCACTAGCTTCCTGGGCAGGAAAGATCTTGCAACTGTATTGCATGCCCTGGTAACATCTAGATTAGATTGTGACGGTGTGCTCTACACAGGGCTGCCCTTGAAGACTGTTCAGAAGCAACAGTCGCTACTGAATGTTGCAGCCATAATATGGACTGGAGTGGGTTGTATGGACCATACAACTCCAGTCTTGTTCCATCTACACTGGCTTCCAATTTGCTTTTGGACCCAATTGAAGTTGCTGGCATTGACCTGTATGTTTCTAAAGCAACCCTTAATCACTTCCAGAATATCTCCAAGAATCCCTGAAACCATCAGAAACTTTATGGTTTTAACATGGAGTTTCCAATGATTTCTAGAGCTACCTGTGCCACTTTTTTTTACTCGATGTGATGTGATGCTGCAGCCAGTGCCCACCTTTCCATTAGTTGCCTGGCAACTAGGGTTGCGAGGTGTCCCCCCCCCAGGCAATCGGCAGGAGCTTTCTGGGGCTGGGGCGATGCGACCCAAAAGTTACACGGACGCTCTAGCAATCTTCTCCCAAAACTCTATGGTTTCTGGGTAAACTAGGAAGTGACACGGGTGCTCTAGCACTCTCCTCTGAAAACTCTATGGAAATCATAGAGGAGTGTTTTGGGGGAGTGTGCCAGAGCGTCCGTATCACTTCCACATTTACCCAGAAATGATGTTCGCTCCCCCCCTTCAACTGGCCCACTTCTGCCTGTTGACCAGCTGAGGGTAAGCGGGTGGCCCTCAGCTGGTCGACAGGCTGAAGAGGGCCAGCTGAAGGGGGGAGCGATCGTCACTTCTGCGTAAACTTAGAAGTGACATTGACACTCTAGTACTCTCCTTCAAAACTCTATAGTTCCATACCGGGCAATTGTCAAGCCTACTGAAAAATGTCAAGGTTTCTTGGTCTAGGCATGTGGGATGAATCAGCCTTTCAGTAGCATCTGCCTTTGGACCTGATCTTTCCATGCTATACTACACCTGCCTTAGTTCCTGGCACTCCATTCTGCTGGAGAACCTCTCGAGGAAGGAATCCCATGGCCTCCGCCTTGGAGCTGCATGCCAACTCAGAGCAGAAGCAGAAGCATTTCCTGGCTGTGTTTCAGAGATGGTATGTCAGATGGTATTGCCAGCCCAAGTAGTGGGCAGCTGCTCTGTTTGTTCTGGAATAGGCCTTGCCACAGCATGTCTCAAGATCTGCATTAATCACTCCTTGTCTGTTTGGCTCTGTGTGTTCGGATTCTGATTGCCAGCAGGCGGTGCCACCTCCCAGGGACTGGAATGCAATTGTCAGCTTACATGAGAAATCACTGATCTGATACATGGCAGCTAGGGTTGCCAAGTCCCTCTTCACTACTGGCGGGAGGTTTTTGGGGTGGAGCCTGAGGAAGGCGGGGTTTGGGGAGAGGAGGGACTTCAGTGTCACAGAGTCCAATTGCCAAAGGGGCCATGTTCTTATCTTCATGTCACTGCAATTAGGAGTATGACTTCAGTCTCTCACAGTGGCCTTCTAAAACCATTGACTTCAACAGATTGAAGTCCCTCCTCTGCCCAAACCCCACCCTCCTCAGGCTCCACCTCAAAAACCTCCCGCTGGTGGCGAAGAGGGACCTGACAACTCTACAGTCTGGCAACCCTACCTGCTTAGCCTCAAGCAGCTTCTACAAGGTTGCCAACTGGGGGAAGAGTTTCTAAGGCAGAAGATTTAAATACCTGAAACTCCAGAGTTCTCTAGTTTGAAGAATGGACTACAGTGTCTTTTCCATCTGATGCTGCCAGCGAGTCTCCCTGATCAGGAAAGCGCAAGAGCAAAGGGGAAGCAAAGGTCTCATTGGTATGCAAAGAAGTAACCCAGGTGCCCAATAAAAGCAGAAGATGAGAATGTCAGCAAATTAGCAATTGTTCCAGCCATGATCTGCTTCAAAGCGATGATAGTGGAATTCAAAACCTGTTTCCGATAGTTATGATCTTGCTAAGTTAAATAGCAACTCCACTGTGATCCCCTTCCCTGCCTAGGGTGATACCTTTTTAAATGAGTTTCGTTACTGTCAGCAGCAGGTGAGACTATAATAGCATGCTTGCCTTTGGGGCAACTCACAATTTGATTGACTTTTCTGGGGACTACGTTGCATGTGTTTTTTTTTTACTGATGCTTAATGGCAGAATCAATATGTTTCCTTCCTGCCTTCTGCACGCGTCCACTTCCTGAGCCACCCAAGTGTGGAATCAGCTTCCTCTCTTCATCCAAGAACCTAAGAAGAGAACCGCTGGATCAGACCTGTGGTCCGTCTAATCCAGAATCCAGTGTCACATAGTGGTCAACCAGTTGGCCTGGAGGGTCAAACAAACAGGACTTCCCCAGTTGCTGCCTTCTACATAGGGTTGCCGACTCAGTCTGGAAACAAGTGGGAGACTGGGTGGGGTGGAGGAGGAGGAAGAAGAAGAAGACCACCACCACCACCACCACCACCACCCAGTCTGGAAACAAGTGGGAGACATAAGAAGAGGAGGAGGAGGAAGAAAAGGAAGAGTTGGGTTTTTACCCTACCAAACAGCCACCAACACCTCAACGAACCGTTAAATCTATCATTGAAAAATCCCCTCCCTGTTGGTAAATAACAATTTGCAGGAGTGAGCCCAAGGGGTGGGTATTTCAACTTCCCTAGAGGGGAGGAACTTCAGTGCCATAGAATCCAATTGTCAACGCGGCCATTTTCTCCAGGTGAACTGATCTCTATCGGCTGGAGATCAGTTGTAATAGCAGGAGAGCTCCAGCTACTACCTGGAGGTTGGCAATCCTGTTACAACCACCTTCCTTTCCGCTCCCCACAACAGACACCCTGTGAGGTAGGACTCTAATCTGGTGGAGCAGGTTTGTTTCCCTTCCCCTCCACATGAAGAAGAAGAAGAGTTGGTTTTTATATGCCAACTTTCTCTACCACTTAAGGCAGAATCAAACCGGCTTACAATCACCTTCCCTTCCTCTCCCCACATCAGGCACCCTGTGAGGTAGGTGGGGCTGAGAGAGCTGTGATTAGCCCAAAGTCACCCAGCTGGCTTCATGTGTAGGAGTGGAGAAACAAATCCAGTTCACCACATTAGCCTCCGCCGCTCATGTGGAAGAGTGGGGAATCAAACCTGGTTTTCCAGATCAGAGTCCACCACTCCAAACCACTGCTCTTAACCACTACACCTTGCTGGCTCATTTAGAGGCATAACCTGTAGATGCAGAGAGTAAAATTTTAACAGGGGGGGTTACCACACTTTGTATTCCCAGCGATGTATTAAGAGTTTGAAAATGTTGTAAAAAACATCGCTTTAAAAGGGTTTTTGGATACCACGGCATATAAATGGTTGGAAGACGTCTTCACAGCTAAAGGGGCCAAACAAAGTGTGAACAATATTTTTTATAACATTTTCAAACTCTTAATACATCGCTGGGAATACAAGTGCAGTAACAGCCATTGTGTGCTTGGGGGGTGGGAATATAAGAATCCCAGGAGCCTGCGCCAAATGAATGGTTAGTCCTTACTTCCACCCGCGTAGCCCTATAACTCTCATGTTACAGCCATGTTGTATATGGACTTTATATCCCATGAAGCTTTCATAATAGCATTAGTACGTACAATTTGCAGAAAGCTTCCAGTCTCCATCAAGGGGATCTGCAATTTTCCACACCTCAGCTGTTTAGAAGCACAACAAAGAAATTTGGAGGGTCGCTCTTATCAAAGCGAAAGCCACCCATAGCCGCTTCCAGCTTTAAACTCTTTGGTCTGGTCTTTTCATGGCCTGGCCCATCACGCCTTCTGATCTGGTTCAGCAGATTAACTGGAAAGCCCCCCCCCCCCGTCTTATTTAACATGACAGGGAAAATGTGGAAAAGAAGCAAGAAATCATTTCCACTTTCATCTGAAAAGCCATTTTCTTCTCCTCACCGTCTTCCCTTTTGCATTTTCCCTGTCTGATTCCATTAAATTTATTGTTTAATGATTGTTTAGCTATATCACCAGTTCCCAAACTTTTTGAGTCATGGAGATTCGTCACAGAGCATCCATTTTCACCTAGTACCTATATCAGGGTTGCCAGGTGCTTGCTGGTGGCGGGCAAACCCCCGGTTAAGTGCCCCTCTGCCCACCGACCAGCTGAGGGTCAGCGAGCAATCGTGCACGCGCAGGCCCGTGCGAGCGCCAGAGGGAACCCTCCCCTCGCCCTCCCAGGGGCGAGCGGGCCGCCTGCTGCAGCTGGCGGGGACCTGGCAACCCTAACCTATATACTAAACCGAATGACAGCAGTATTGACGATGGAAGGTAGTTTAAGCATTTGGCCATGTTAAACATCCAATTTTATTTCATTCAAAAAATTTATTTTCTCCACTAATTTCACTACATACACAAAAAACAAAAACCCATAAAGTAACAAATTCAAGCAAGCATTGTAAACCCACAATATTTTACCCACATAGATCTGGTATTTAAAACCATTTTTACTTACCTACACACAGTTCATGGGCACAAAAATTCACAGTTTTGAGATCTTGTCCCATTTATTTTATTTTTCTTTCCAATCTCTTCACGGAGCACTAGATGTTTCGTGGAGCACCAAGTGCTCTGTGGAGCACCGTTTGGGAACTCCTGATCTATATCATTATATATTCAAGTTGTTAATCATATCAGGGTCTATGGATCTATTGTGCCTTTGGTGTAACCCCTTAGTCCCCGCCCTGAGACAAAATTAAGCCAAAACATATTAAACAGTCTACAGTCAACTTGTTTTCCTATGTCATTTTTATCATACCAGTAAGGACCTCAGGGAAGCACACATATATTCCCATCCCCATTTATATTCGCAACAATTTGGTAAGGTTGGTTAGACTGAAAAAAACAGCAAGTTGGCCTAGGTGACTAAATGTTACCCAGATCACTAGTACACATGAATTAAGGTCCCCGATAGAGGGAGCCTACCTTGCCGCCCCGGGCCGGAGAAATGAAACCGGCAGCAGGGACGAGGTGAGCCCGGTCAACAGGACGCCCCCACCCCCGGCCGGAAAAGCGGAACTGGCAGCAGAGGGGAGGAAGGCCAGTGGGTCGCAAGGGCATGAGGAGCCAGCCGGCAGCAGGCGCAGCATTCCTCGTGCAGGGGAAACGTCCCCCAGGCATTAGGGCCCTCCCAGGACTGGGAAGGGCCAATCAGAAGAGAAAAGAGGGGCAAGCTTCGGAGGGCGGGGGGGAGTGATTCCACTCCGGATGCCCCTAGGCTTAAATTGAGCACTGTGCGGTCAAGCAGATCAATCTGTCCTGTTGGTTTTGGTTAAGGACGGACAGGGGAATGGACGGAACAAATGGTAGCAGGTAGCAGGCAGCGAGGACTCAGGCGAAGTCAAAAAAAGTGCCAGCCTTCAATCAATACCCAGGAGGTCAGGGCACTGGAAGCCAAGCCTGTCCTCACCGTAGGGGAGTCATTGGGGGCCAAAACCACTACGCCCTCAGGGGTGTGCAGACTAAACAGGCGGCATGGCACCAAAACGGCACAGCCTGCCACCTAAGCCTACGGAGCCCCCATGCACAAGGGGGCAGGCTGGAGCACCCAGGCAATCATGGGCAGGCCTAGCCTCAGGGTGGCTCCAAGGAGAAGGCAGTTCAAGTGGAGCTGATGCCTAGTTGGCTGACCAAAGCAGGGTGTCTGTTGGCGCGAACAAAACCAGAACCCAGACTGGAGGAGGGCCAAGCGGGCTAAGGTTGGCAGATGCAAATGTGGCGCAGGCGGCAGGGCCCGGGCAAGGAACAGGCTCAAGCAGAGTCAGGGGCCCTGTCACCAGGCAGCAAGACAGGGTGGCCAGGTTTGGCGTATCTGAGGCACAAGCAGTTGAAAAACAAAAAGAAGTGGAAGGCTCAAGTGGAGCCAGGGCACAGGAAGCAAATGCAGAGCCCGAGACACAAGGAGCTACCACGCTGAGAAGACTAGCAGAAGTGGTGGAACAATTGTCTAGTGAAGTAAATCAACTCAGCTCACATCGCCTTTCGGCGGATGGCGAGCGGGCCGGCCCGAGCAGGGAGTTGAACCCCCGAAGGAGCAGAGCCATGACGAGGGGACAGAAAAGAGGTGGTTCTTCGCCGACCAGTTCAACTGATTCTAATAACAGGGCTCGAAGACTGCGTCGGGGGAAGAGGCCGGCCAAAAAAGAGGGGACGATGGAGATTGGCGGGTCGCAGACCAGTTGCAGTAGTGGAGAGTTCCAGCTCGGATGGTGAGAAATCCTTAGGGGGTTCATCATCAGATATGAGGGAGGATTATTGCTTGCCCGCGGCAGGGGTGCCAGGGTTATCGTCCTGGGCTCTACGGAGGCGAGCCCGGCAGGTACCAACAGGGGGTGAGAAAGGGCTAATGGCAGTATGGGGCTCTGAGGGAGAAGAGGGTACCAGTTCCCTGCCCCCTGCATTTAAAGATGATGAGGACTCCCCAGGTAGTCACTTGCCACGTAGAAGCCGAGAGGACATCCTGGATGGATACAATGTGGACATCTTCACCCTTGGGAGGCCTGAAGTAGAGGAGGGCCACAGTTCCAGATCCTCAAACAGGGATAGAAAAAAGGAAAAGGTGGGAGTGGGCGATAAAACATTTGAGAAATGGTTAATGGGCTACACTATCTGTTTGGGGGTAGTGGCTTCAGCATACCCAGTCCGGGGTTGGCATCTGGCAAACCATCTGGGTAATGTTTTAAGGGCCCTCATGTTAGCAGGTGACAACGCAGCAATAGAATACGATGAGGCCTTCAGGAAAAGAGCCTCACAGAACGAAAGAACCCACTGGGATATTATCAATGACAAATTTTAGCTAGTAAACGTGGGTCCCCACATGAAAGGGAAAAATGAGGTATGGAAGGGTGGGCGATGGGCGACACGTAGGGACACGTCTCGACGGGTCTGTTGGGAGTATGGGCAAGGGAAATGTCAGCGTTAGGTCTGCAGGTTTGAACACTGTTGTGAAATCTGTTATGGCGCCCGTCCCAGGTTTAGTTGCCCACGAGGAGTTTCAAGCCTGCCGCCCTTTTGGCAGCAAGAAAGAAAGCGGGGGGCCCTAACAGCACAGCAGCAGGCAAGTGAGGGCCATGCCCTGGAAAGGCTGGCTTTCACCCCAATAAAACTTGAGGCCTTACTCCCTTTGCTGGCCAGGTATCCGAGCAAGGCGACTGCCCAATTGTTATGGGATGGGTTTAATAAAGGCTTTCACATTCCATATTTTGCTCCACGGATCTCTATGGCAGCTGGAAATTTGAAATCAGCAAAGGAGATGCATGGCCGGTCAGATGGCTGGGCCTTTTTTCACCCCACCAATACCTAACTTAAGGGTGTCCCCATTGGGAGTGGTTCCTAAGAAAACCCCAGGCGAATTTAGGTTAATACATCACCTCTCCTACCCAAAAGGGGCATCAGTGAATGATGCTATTCCAGCTGAGCTTTCCACAGTCAGGTATGCATCCTTTGATCACGCCATCAACATCATGCGGACTTATGGGTCAGGGGCCCTGTTGGCTAAATGTGATGTTCAATCAGCCTTCAGGCTGCTTCCAGTACACCCTGATGACTTCTGCCTACTGGGACTCCCTTTTCAGGGGAAGTGGTTCATAGAGAAGGCCATGCCTATGGGATGCTCGGTGGCCTGCGCAGCATTTGAGACCTTTAGCTCCTTTTTGGAGTGGGCAATCAGGGACAAAACGGGAGTGCAAACTATCACACACTATCTAGACGACTTTGTGTTGGTTGGGCCCCCAGGGACCAAAGGGTGCGGAGATTTATTAGCTGCCTTTATCAGTCTGGCCAGGGACTTGGGGGTGCCACTGGCAGAGGATAAGACTGAGGGCCCTGCTACCAGGCTGGTCTACCTTGGTATTGAAATTGACACAGAAGCAGGCACTTCCCGATTGCCGATAGAAAAGCTGCTGGCACTTAAGGCATTGCTAACCATGTTACTGAATAAGTCAAAATGCACTCTCAGGGAGTTACAGTCGGTTATTGGTCATCTCAATTTTGCCTGCAGAGTAGTATCCCCAGGTAGGGCCTTTTGTTCCCATCTAGCAAGGGCCATGGTGGGGGCCCACTCCCCACATCATCATATCCGGATTACCAGGATGATAAAAGAGGACCTTAAAATATGGCTAAAATTTCTGGAAGGTTTTAAAGGTGTGTCCCTATGGCAGGAACGCATATTAATCGGTCAGGATTTACAGGACACACAGATGCAGCAGGGAGCTCAGGATTTGGGATCTACTTTGAGGGCAAATGGTGCACTCAGCGCTGGCCTAACCACTGGATAGGGGAGGAAATCAGCAGGGAATCAGGAAATCAGCACCTTTTTGGAATTATTTCCTATTGTTGTGGCTGTGACTATATGGCAAAATGACTTCAGCAATAAGAAAGTCCGTTTCTGGTGCTATAATCAGGAGGTGGTAAGGGTGATTAACAAACAGACGTCAAAATCTGAGAGTTATGCGTCTAGTAAGGTATTTCATGTTACAGTGCCTATCATCAAACACAACGTTTACGGCACAACATGTACCGGGCGTTGATAACAGTATCGCTGAAGCGTTATCCCGCTTACAGCTGGAGAAGTTTCGCAGCCTGGCACCAGGAGCAGAGGTCCTCCCAGTACAATGCCCCGCGGAGATGTGGACGCTTGGCGAGGTGTCATAATGCAGGGCATATTTGATTCCATCGCCCCAGCCACCCTTCGGGCATACTCAGCTGTGGCAGCAAGGTTCCTGAGCTTCTCAGAAACTACCGGGGGTCCGGAAACTTGGCCAATTCCTAAGACTATGGTCTTGCAATACTTGGTATATTTAAAGGGGTGTGGGTTCGCACCCAGGACCATTGGAGTACACCTAGCTGCAATTTCCTTTTTCTCCCAGGCTCACGGATACAGGGATCCCTGTGCCTCCTTCAGGGCAAAAAAGGCCGTTATGGGTTGGCGGCGGGAGGCTCCTTCAGTCCCCGACAGCCGCAGACTAGTTAGTCTAGGGGTGTTGTCCAAGTTGATCAGTGGGCTCGCAGAGGTGTGTTGGTCACAGTTCAAGGTGGCCCTGTTCACAGCGGCCTATACGGTCGCCTTTTTTGGGGCCCTCAGATTGGGGGAACTAGTCGCGAGTTCTGCCAGGGATCAGTCGGAAAAGGCTTTGGCCCTCAGAGATATTGTGATAGTGGGGGACAATGTGACTTTAAATATTAAACGGTCAAAAACAGATCAGGCAGGTAAGGGTACCCAGTTGCGGCTTCACTCCATGGGTCAAGAGAGGCTTTGCCAGTACGTACCCTGCGACACTATTTAAAATTACACCCAGGGCAAGACGGCGTGCTGTTCATACATGAAAATGGGGCTCCTTTGACTCGCTACCAGTTCATCAGCATGTTTCGAAGGGGCTTGGAAAGGGCTGGACTGCTGTCCAGGGAATTTGGAGGGCACCCCTTTAGGATCGGGGCGGCAACTGTGACAGCCAGGGAAGGCTTTCAGGCTGGTAGAAATCAGGCAATTGGTAGGTGGAAGTCATCGGCCCTCAAAAGTTATGTCAGACCTGATCTGGCTATTGTTTAAACACTGTTATAAGTTTCAGGACACCTGCGGCAAGTTTGGATCCTCGGGCACAGCATTGTGCATTGGGCCGGACGTTATGCTGCTGATTCCAGGTGGGGCAGGCATTTGGGCCTGGACAAGCTGTTATGAATATATTGGATGGGGCGACGTGGTATGGTGTGGGCATTACTGTTGCCAACCTTCGCAAAAATGGTCGAGCGGAATGGAGCACCACAGGCATTGGTATTACAATTGGGGGGAAATGATTCGGGTAACAGGAAGAGTATAGATTTATTGGTCATGGCTTGTCAAGACATCAGCAGGGTAGCAGCCCTTTGCCCTAAAACTGTTATTATATGGTGTGATATGCTGGAAAGGCGTCGGTGGAAGGGAGCAATGAACTGGAGAAGGATTGACGATGCCAGGAGGAAGGTCACCAATAGCATTGGAAAGATAGTGATGGCAGATGGTGGCCTTATTGTGCGGCATTGGGACAGCTCATACTGACTAGAGCCCCTTTTCCGAAATGATGGGGTGCACCTTACGGAATGGGGGACAGACATTTGGCTTCAAGACATCAGGGGAGGCCTGTGTCATTGGCTGCAGCTGTAGGCTTTGGCGGAAGCAGCCCAGGGCCTGCTATACTGATTTTTGGCGGTATAGCATGGGGACTGCTGACAGTTTACTGGGGGAAAGCGGCTTGCATGCCCCTTTCTTCCATACTGGGGACCCCAATAAGGGGTTTTGGGTAAGGCAAAAGAAAGATAGGCCCTGAGGAAAGGGCAAGCAGCCTTTCCCAAGTGGCGAGGGTATACCTAGTGGCACGTGTCCAGGTGTTTACCCCTGAATTGCCATCCCTCGTTTCCCACAGCGGGACCGCTGTGGGAAGGCTCGTACGTTATGTCGTATTCCCTTCCTCTTCCCACAACGGACACCTTGTGAGATAGGTGGGACTGAGAGAGTTCGGAGAGAGCTGTGACTAGCCTAAGGTCACCCAGCAGGCTTCATGTGGAGGAGTGGGGAAACCAACCCAGTTCACCAAATTAGAGTCCCCCGCTCATGTGGAGGAGCAGGGAATCGAATGTGGTTTGATTACACTCATCCATTAGAGTCCTCTGCTCTTAACCATCACACCACAGTGGCACAGCAGAATGCCCAGAAGGGGTCCAGAGTCCAGGGATCGAAATGGCGGTCCCCTGTGAGGGGCATCAGGGGATTTGAACCTGGGTCCTCCACTTCCCTAATCTGACACTCTGACCACTATGTCAGATTGGCTTTTGTTGGCTAGACAGACTTTATCTCACCCTTGCATTGTCATTGCATTCTTTTGTTGCTTCCCAAACTGGAAATTTAAGTAGCACACGGGTCATAGATTCACACCAGAGGTCTTCAGCGTGGTGCCTGTGGATGCCATGGCGCCCGCCAACGCCTTTCCTAGTGCCCACCAAGTGTTTTTAGAAAGTGGGCTGGGACAAGTGGGGCTTCTGCACAGCCAGGCTTCGATGGACCATTAGAGAATTGATTGACTGTTTTGTGGCTGGTTCTGCCTCCTGTGGCAGCCATTATGTAACTGGTTCTGCCTCCTGTGGCAGCCATTTTGTGGCTGGTTCTGCCTCCTGTGGCAGCCATTCTGTGGCAGCCATTTTGTAGCTGGTTCTGCCTCCTGTGGCAGCCATTCTGTGGCAGCCATTTTGTGGCTGGTTCTGCCTCCTGTGGCAGCCATTTTGTGGCTCGTTCTGCTCCTGTGGCAGCCATTCTGTGGCAGCCATTTTGTGGCTGGTTCTGCCTCCTGTGGCAGCCATTTTGTGGCTCGTTCTGCCTCCTGTGGCAGCCATTCTGTGGCAGCCATTTTGTAGCTGGTTCTGCCTCCTGTGGCAGCCATTCTGTGGCAGCCATTTTGTGGCTCGTTCTGCCTCCTGTGGCAGCCATTCTGTGGCAGCCATTTTGTGGCTGGTTCTGCCTCCTGTGGCAGCCATTTTGTGGCTTGTTCTGCCTCCTGTGGCAGCCATTCTGTGGCAGCCATTTTGTAGCTGGTTCTGCCTCCTGTGGCAGCCATTTTGTGGCTGTGCCCAACAGGCTATGTCAGCGCTCCAAAGATGCCCACAGGATCAAAAAGTTTGGGGACCCTTGACCTACACTCATCCATAAACGACAGTGCATCGGAAATAATACATAATAATAAGATTCAGTTGTTACGAAATCTTGGTGTCTAAAAAGTATCTGTTAAAAAAAAAAAAAAGTCCGACTCTCTACCAGCACATCTTAGGCGGAGACAGCTCTTTATCCGTAAAAGTCACTGGCTTTTGTTGGCTCTCAGCATGACTGCACTTAGAGAGGGAAGGAAAAAGAGGTAGAATCCAAGTTAATGCTAGAAAAATTTAATGGCATCAGACAGAGACTTAGTCAGACCCTCTAGTGCATCTAGCAGAGGGTTGTTTCCTCTAACTAGCTGTGATTATAATGGTCTGAGATCAAGAAAGATCTTTCCAAGTAACTGACAGGCTTATAACTGGAGACTTCAGGAACTGAACTTAGAATCATTTGCATGCAAAGCATTCACTCTGCCACTGAGCTAAACACCCTTCCTTTTTCCCCCTTTTATAGGCCCAGAGAATAAAACGGTTGTTACAAACAGGACCAGTGTTTATACAGAAAACAAAAGCCTTCCCCAAAGCAGCCACTCATTCAATGATTGGCGACAATGAAAAGGCAGCACACAGAAAGGCCAAGTGAGATGGGAACATGGGCAAACTCTTCTGAATGGATGAAATCCCTGTAGGGTTGCCAACCTCCAGGTACTAGCTGGAGATCTCCTGCTCTTACAATTGATCTCCAGCTGACAGAGATCAGTTCACCCGGAGAAAATGGCTGCCTTGGCAGTTGGACTCCATGTAGGGTTACCAGGACCCTCTTTGCAACCGGCGGGAGGTTTTGGGGAGGTTTGGGGGCGGAGCCTGGGGAGGGCGTAGTTTGGAGAGGGGAGGGACTTCAGTGCCATGGCATCCAATTGCCAAAGTGGCCATTTATCGGCTCGAGATCAGTTATAATAGCAGTAGACCTCAAGCTAGTACCTGGAGGTTAATAATGGAAGTATAGTACTAAGCTCAAACAAAAAGATACAATAATACTCAAGCAAACTATGCAAACATATATTGTAAAAGACGTGTAACATCTACAAACAAGTGAAAACAACTATAAATATATATACAAGTGATATCACTTGTATATATATTTATAGTTGTTTTCACTTGTTTGTAGATGTTACACGTCTTTTACAATATATGTTTGCATAGTTTGCTTGAGTATTATTGTATCTTTTTGTTTGAGCTTAGTACTATACTTCCATTATTATCCCTGTAGTACTTGTGCATATTTTCTCCAAATAGTACCTGGAGGTTGGCAACCCTAATTCCATGGCATTGTAGTCCCTTCCCAAACCCCGCCCTCCTCAGGCTCCACCTAGGATCGCCCGCTCCGGATTGAGAAATACCTGGAGATTTTTTGGGGCAGAGCCTGAGGAGGGCGTGGTTTGGGGAGGGGAAGGATTTCAGTGCCATAGAGTCCAATTGCCAAAGCGGTCTCTTCTTAGACCCAAAGTGGAGAAGAGGGATGAGCATTAAACCAGTCTATTACACTGGGGATACCAAAAAGAGCTTCTCTTTGTTCTTCCCCTTCATCAAAAACGCCTCTTATCTCCCCTTCTGTAGCTCCTGTAGGTCTTTGCTGAGCACAAAAATTACCTCCATCTTCAGCATTACTGTTCCTCCTTCACATACCTGCAGGTTGTAATCATTTCCTTATCTACATGAAAGAGAAAGTGTCAATTTGGCAAAAAAAAAAAATTAAATGAAAGACATACTGTAGCTGCTGAACTAACATTTCCCTTTCTTTCATCCAATCTAAAATAGTTTCCAGCCCAGACCTGTGAGAGAGCAGTCTATCAAGGAGATGTCTGTAGAGAATTCAGGTTGGGGTTTTTTTCCCCCCAGGAAAAGAATATTGTGTAGATATGGTATCATGTAAATAAGATTCAATTTTTAATTGATTTCCTATGTGCAAGAATCTGGCCTACAATATCTAAAAGACATTAGTCAATAGCTCTTCGAAGCAATATATTATGAAACCGTTGAAAGGGGTTTAGTTTTCTGAGAAGACCTTTCTTGGATCAGATCAAGCTCCCCAGCACGTTGTTGCCAAGTGGGAAGTCAGATGCAGTCTTCCTTTTATTCAGTTTGGTATACTTCTTTTGAATGTGGGGGTTCTATTTAGGCATCATGGCTCATAGCTATTGAAGGCCCTATCCTTCATGAATGTCCCCACTCTTCATTTAAAGCCATCAAATTGAGTACCCCCACTGTGTCTTGTGGCCGTGAATTCCACAAGGGGTTTATCTACTATGATGCAGATCTTTTCTTCATCCTTCATCTAGTACAAAATTATTTCATGGAGTGACCCTCAATTCCAGATTCTTTGAATTTTTCTTTCTTTTAAAATATTGGTGTGGCAGAACTTTGATTTTTTTATTAACTTTATTTAAAGCCCACCTTTCTCCCAAATGGGAACCCAAAGCAGTTTGCATCCCCCCTCTTCTCTATTTTATGCTCACAACAACCCTGCGAGGTAGGTTAGGCTGAGAGTGGGGCTGGTCCAAGCTCACCCAGCAAGTCGCCATGGCAGAGGGGGAATTTGAATCTGAATATCCCACAGCTATAGACTGGGAAATACCTGGAGATTTTGGGGGTTGGGCCTGAGGAGGGCAGGGTTTGGAGAGGGGAGGGACTTCAGTGGGTATAATGACGCAGAGTCCACCTTCCAGAGTGGCCATTTTCTGCAGGGGAACTGATCTCCTGTCGTCTGGACATCAGTTTTAACCCCAGGGTATCTCCAGGCACCACCTGGAGATTGGCAACTCTGGTCTCCCAGTCTTCCTCACAACCACATTCCAATTCAGCAGACTCTCTATTCTTGCAGAAATGCCTGTATAATCCATTGGGATCTTAGTGTGAATACAAACTGTTCAGTGCCACCTCCCCACTCTCACACATACCAATGTCCCATCTTTCTCTCTTGCTCTCTCGTTCTCTCTCTCTTTGGTTTTATTCCACATTGCTTGATTAATGCTAAACTGCTGTTCCTTTCTGTCCCGAGAGGCAGAACAAGAAAAGGCTTTTAAAAGGGAGAAGAGGCTGGAAAGTGAAGGTCTAAAGGGAAACAAAATGTAGGACTAGATTTGTTTAGACTATGGCCAACACTTCAGGGGTCTCCAACTTGGTGGGCATCATGGCACTCACTGACAGCTTTCCTGGGGACTGCCAACCGTTTTTAGAAAATGGGTGGGGCCAGGTGGAGCTTTTGACTAGCATGGCTTCTGGTTGGCAACCAGAGATCTGATGGGCTGTGCGGATTTGTATGAAGTTGCAGCAGCTGCCACCACAGAACAAGAATCTTCACTGAATGACTGAAGATAAACTATGTGTAATGCAAGCACATATTTTTAAACACCTCAAACCTGTAAATCATTTACACCTTTTTGTATCACTTTTCCCCTGTAAAATGTACTCGTGTTTCAACACGATTAGCTCACCAATCAATCAGCATTGGACAGCACATGTGTATTATGTCTGGGTAGAGTGCCGTCACGTCATGAGATGACAAGAGTCACTGGAAAAGACAGTCATGCTAGGAAAAGTTGAGGGCTGAAGGAAAAGAGGAAGACCCAACAAGAGATGGATGGACTCAATAAAGGAAGCCACAGCCTTCAATTTGCAAGATCTGAGCAAGGCTGTCAAAGACAGGACATTTTGGAGGACTTTCATTTATAGGGTCGCCATGAGTCGGAAGCTACTTGAAGGCACTTAACACACACAAGAGTGCCGTCAAGCGGCAGCTGACTTATGGGAACTCAGTAGGGTTTTTCAAGGCAAGAGACTAACAGAGGTGGTTTGCCATTGCCTTCCTCTGCAGAAAAACCCTGGCATTTCTTGGTGGGCTCTCATTAGGGTTGCCAACCTCCAGGTACTGGTAAGTAACCAAACAATTTGTGCTCGGGATAAGCTGGTTGAGCCCTCGGTGGGTCTATTCCAATATTAACTACTGACTGGAGATTTACCCGTGGCAGTATACAAAGATGTTTTTTTGCACAAAGACATTGGTGCACATGAATTAAGCATCACGTGGCAAGTTGAAGAAGGAGATTCATTAGCCTCCCCTGCTCATGTGGAGGAGTGGGGAATCAATCCTGGTTCTCCAGATCAGAGTCCATCGCTCCAAAACCACCGCTCTTAACCACTACACCACGCTGGCAATGGCAAACTGCCTCTGAATGTTTCTTGCCTTGAAAACCCTAGGGGGTCGCCAGAAGTCTGCTGCGACTTGACAGCACTTTACACACACACACACACACACACACACCTTTTAAGCATGTTAACAGCAACCCATTTAAACAGGCAAGGGTCAGCTCTGAGTGACAGCTTTACTCCTGCACTAGGAATTACCAAGACCACCGGCCTTCCTCAGCTCAAACCCCCACTAGCATTTTGCCTGGGGAGAGAACGTCATTCATGCCTCCTAGCCACACAAACTTAGGACATCTATTAGGCTAAGTACTTTCTTCTGACTTTGGCCACATTGAACGCCTACAACTGTTGAGCGTGCGGTTTTTCATATTTTATTTAACTGAAAGGTCCGCTAAAAGCCTTCAAAATAGAAACAAATATTTGAATAATTTATCTGGACACAATTTCCCTGGCTTTTGGGGAGACCGGTTAAGTGGCTTTTGCTGCTTGCTTCTGGAAGGTGATAAGTGATGTTTTAATCGCAGGATTCCTGGAAGAAAACAAGAATGAACGTATGCTCATGAACCTGACTTTTTTAAAAAAGAAAGAAAGCCTGACATTGCTGTGGTTGTGCGCACACAAAGGTAGGCACCATCTCTGATGTGTAACAACCACTGCTTCAAGTAGAGGATGTGTATCGAAAAACACATCCATCCAAGCTCTTTTCTGATTTACATTGATGTCTGTGGGGCATCAGGCAACTGCATGTAGCAGAAGCTGGTGGTAGTCCCAATAGTCCCAATACTTGCAGTTGTCTGAACAGGGGTGATGCACATATTTTGCATGCATGCGCAGCTTTAGGTAATTTATGCATGGGGGGTTTACCTGAGGTTCATTGCTCGCTGGACCCACACTTTCCTGTTGGGAATCTGTGCACCAGCAGTCTCCTAGCTCAAATCAAGTCCTGACCCTTTAAATGCTGCTTTGTAATTAGCTTACTTGTAGTACTTGCTGTGAGAGAAAATCCGCCCCCCCCCCAAACCCAATTGCTACCTTAAAAAGTATTTTAAGGACAACATAAAAAAATGGAGCAATCTGAAAGGGGGGGGAGAAATCCAAGCCTTGGTTTTATAAAGATTTTCTTCTGCTCAGAAAGAGCTCCAAGGAAGCAGGAAGTATTTCAATCCCCACCTTTGGACATGCTGCTTTGTAATTGGCTGTGAGCGAAACCAAGCTTGCGTGCCCCGCGCTTTGCCTTATGCATGGGGATTTCACCCGGGCATTGCATAGAATTGGGTTAACAGAGGAACGGGAAATCCTGGGATTTGTGAGAGCTGGCAGCGAGGTCATCTCTAATGGACAGAATACTCATGCATAAATCCAAGGAACAACCGAGACAGACCGGTGGCGAATGTGATTGAAAGTACCCATGTATAAACAACCTTAGAATGCATGAACCAGAACCTGGAAAACCCAATATGTGCATGGAGAACACATGAGTTGCCCCTTTTCAGATGACACGGTGATTGCACATATTGGAAGGGTCTACATGGGGTTGGGGGAATCCTGGTGTGAGTGGACATAATGTCTGGAAAAGGTTCCAGTTCCATAAAGATTGCTTAAGCGTTTCAGTGCGAGGATATGTAGCGCACATTCAGATGAACAACTGTAACCACATTAACTGCATGAATAGAAGTTCTGAATATGGATCTCCCTTGCTGGATCAGACTGAACCGGAGGGAAGTTTGCCAAGTGCTCGGTAATGGTGGACAAACTTCTGGCAATTTTTGACACTCTTTGTTTTCCATATAGTTTTTTGGGCAAGTGCTAGAACAAAACCCTGGCACAATGCCAACACTTCCAGATTACACTGGAAGTGATGTCATCTCATGGAGATGATGAAAGCTGTCTCGCCCCAAGCAGAAGCAGAGGCAGAAGCAGCAGAAGCAGCAGAAAAGAAGAAGAAGAATTGGTTTTTATATGCCGACTTTCTCTGCCACTTAAAGGAGAATCAAACCGGCTTACAATCACCTTCCCTTCCCCTCCCCACAACAGATACCCTGTAAGGTAGGTGAGGATGAGAGAGCTCAAAGAGAGATGTGACTAGCCCAATGTCACCCAGCTGGCTTCGTGTGTAGGAGTGGAGAAACAAATCCAGTTCACCAGATTAGCCTCCGCCGCTCATGTGGAGGAGTGGGGAATCAAACCCGGTTCTTCAGATCAGAGTCCTCTGCTCCAAACCACCGCTCTTAACCACTATACCACACTGGCTATCTCAAACCAATACATAAACATTTTTCTCTAATTTACATTTAATCCACATTATTTATCTTATTTATCATTATGTTATCTTAAAACCTTAATACTCCTAGGTAAGGCTGATAATCAATATTTCTGAACTACCAATTAAAACCAAATATTTTCCCATATCAAATCTACTGTCATAAGAAAAGCCTTGCTGGATCAGACCAAGGCCCATCAATTTCCAGCAGTCTGCTCACACAGTGGCCAGCCAGGTCCCTCCAGGAAGCCCACAAACCACAATTGCAGCACCATCCTGCCTGTGTTCCACAGAACCCAAGATAATAGGCATGCTCCGCTGATCCTGGAGAGAATAGGTATGCATCATGTCTACTATTATATCTGTACATAGTAACCTACATGATCATCAAACTCTACTGATTGCTAAAATCTGTATGAATATACCCGTATATATGCATCTATATCTATATCTCAGAATGGACACTGTTGATCGCAGTATGTGGCTTACTCTCTGGTAAAACCCATTTTTGCAACGTTTCGGGGTGCTTTGTTCAGGCAGTACCCTCAAAAGCTGAAACTAGCTTTCCCCAAAGGCAGGCAGTTCCTATGTTATAGATGTATGTACATTTCAATGCAATTGTCATGGGTCCTTTTTGGATAGCAGTCACGAGAAGTAACTGGCTGCCCACGCCCGTGCCCAGGGCACTTTAGGAACTGCTTTTAAGCTTTCTAAATTATGCATTAAAACATGTGGAAGGATTGCTTGCATACCCATGTAATCACTCATGTAGCCTTTTAAGAAGAAATAGACTCGTGAAAGGCTTTCTACACTACTCAAGTACCCAAGTGTTCGTTTCCTGATACGTTCAGCAAGAAGAACCACCTAATGAATAGGGTTGCCAGCTCCGGGTTGGGAAACACCCGGAGGTTTTGGAGGGTGGAGCCTGAGGAGGGTGGTGTTTGGGGTGGGGAGGGACTTCAATGCCCTCCTTAGTCTCCACCCCAAAAACCTCCCGCCGGTGGCGACCCTAGCTCTAGGAACACATGATTGTAACACCAGAAAAAGATTTATAAGTACCTACAATTCAATAGGTAGGAAAAGTTGAGGGCAGCAGGAAAAGAGGAAGACCCAACGTGAGATGGATGGACTCAATAAAGGAAGCCACAGCCTTCAATTTGCAAGACCTGAGCAAGGCTGTCAAAGATAGGACATTTTGGAGGACATTGATTCATAGGGTCGCCATGAGTCGGGAGCGACTTGACGGCACTTAACACACACACTCAATTCAGTAATGTTTTCCTTTATGGTAGGTGTCCCCAAATGCGGGCACATTTGGAATTCTGACATGGCATGGTGGGCGCATAGGGTTGCCAACCTCCAGGTACTAGCTGGAGATCTCCTGCTATTACAACTGATCTCCAGCCATAGAGACCAGTTCATCTGGAGAAGACGACCGCTTTGGCAATTGGACTCTATGGCATTGCAGTCCCTCCCCTCCCAAAACCCTGCCCTCCTCAGTCTACGCCCCCCAAATTTCCCACAGGTAGGGAAGAGGGGCCTGGCACCCCTAAACAGAGCCCTGTGAGCAGCCTGTGTCTCTTGTTGCGTGCCCTCAGTACAAAATGTAACCACAATCTCAGAAAGAGATCTCTCGCCTTTCCAGGGAGCTCCCTCCCTAACAGAACACGCCGTCCAGTTCATGTGGTACGAAAGCAAACATCCCTCCTCCACATACTCACACACACACCACAAAACATCGGTTTCCCAGAGGCTCTTGATTTATGTAGCCAGGCCTTTGAAAATGTGTTGCTGAGTGGAAACCTTTGTGCATAATTTCCAGATGCTCCCAGGAGTAACTGAAGCAAATCAGTTCTGTCCCATTACTGATCTTGATGAGGCTCTGCCCTGTGGTTTTGCAGTCCTGTTGACAGAAGAGTCAGGGAAAAGGGGGATATTCTGTTCCTAATTAGGCTTCCAGAGACCCCGGCAGCCACATCAACCTCTGGAACGTCTCCATGCAAGCCCTCTTGATGTGAAAGGGAGTTTCGCAAGCTTTAGCGCCACTCATTTCCGCGGAGATTCAATATCTGGTGGATCAGGCCCATTCCAAGCCTTATTTGTCTCAAGAAAGACCAGTGGCCTACTTTCCCCAACCTTCAAGCTTCCACAAGAGAGGAAATTCTCTTTTATCTGACAAGTACGTCAGGGATTTTGTTTCTTCCCCTGCAAACTGAGCAGTCGATCTCTCTCTCTTCTTTTGCTTTACTGGTTTTAAAATCTTTCGAAGTGACAAGCAAATGATATCCTGCCTTTGCAATCAGCTAGACGTGAAAGATTTCCGCCCCCCCCCCTCCGCATGATGATTTTCTGCACTGTGCAAAAATGGGGTGGGGATGGAGGAGGTTGTGTTTCTGTATAATATTTGCATTTAAACAGATTGCCAGCATCACACACACGAAAGTTGGGTTGCTCTTTTGCGAGAGTTTACAGAATGACTTCAGTTAGGAGGAGGTGAGCCGATAGGGTTGCCAACCTCCAGGTGGGGACTGGAGATCTCCCAGAATTGGGGAGGGGCCGTGGCTCAGTGGTAGAACATCTCCTTGGCATGCAGAAGGTCCCAGGTTCAATCCCCAGCATCCCCAGTTAAAAGGACCAGGCAATTAGGTGATGCGAAAGACCCTCTGCCTGAGACCCTGGAGAGCCGCTGCCGGACTGAGTATATAATACTGACTTTGATGGACCAAGGGTCTGATTTAGTAGAAAGCAGCTTCATGTGTTTCATTACAGCTGATCTCCAGACTACATAGATTGCTTGTTTATACATCATTTATTTAAGACATTTGTTCCATTTCTCCTGGAGAAAACGGCTACTTTGGAAGGTGGACTGCATTACACACTACCAAGTTCCCTCCCCTCCCTAAACAGCAGCCACCCCAGGCTCCACCATCAAATTTCCAACACTGTGACATCACTTCCAGCGTGAACTCAGAAGTGATGACATCATGTCAGGTCAAAGCTGTAGAATTCACCCCAAGCCCTATGGTTTTACCATAGAGTTTTGGGTGAATCCTTGAGTGTTGCCCCAATTCAGTGACATCACTTTCAGGTTCACGCTGGAAGTGATGTCATGGCACTGCTGTGTGATACCAGTTTCATTTCCCCACCTGCAAGCCAGTCTTCCACTGGTTGCTGGAGAGTGAAGCAAGTTTGAAACAAGAATTTGATAGCATAGTTAAGAGTAGAGTTGCCAGCGGGAGGTTTTCACCACCAGCGGGAGGTTTTTGTGGTGGAGCCTGAGGAGGGCTGGGTTTGGGGAGGGGGGGACTTCAATGCCATAGAATCCAATTGCCAAAGCTGCCATTTTCTCCAGGTGAAGTTATCCCTATTGGCTGGAGATCAGTTGTAATAGCAGGAGATCTCCAGCTAGTACCTGGAGGTTGGCAACCCTACTTAACAGGAATTTGCTTAATTCCTCTTTTACCCTATTTCTCCCTGAAATCCAAAAATCAATTTATTTTCCTCTAGGAATTCGGAGCCTGTTTCTAATCAGTTCCATTTTGGTCAAAGAGAAATTCAAAGAGAAAAGAGGAAGGAGGGGAGGCTCCGTAAAATTTCAGAATTTCACTCTGTAGATGCTCAGAGGCAGGTGGTATCTTCCCAAACCTTCCTATTCTCCTGCTAGATGGCAGAGTGTAACATCAAAACAACTGCCAGGGCTGAAGTTACAAAAGAGGACATTGATTTGAGTTCAAATAGAAATTAATGAGAAATTAAAGAGAAATCCCTCCTTTGAAAGAGAAAGAAGAGAACAAGAGGAATCAGTGTCTGTATCTAAAAAAGTGAATTTTGGGAAAAGGAAGTCCCCTCCCCATAGCAATGCTAGCATTTTGAATGGTGGAGCCAGTGTGGTGAAGTGGTCAAGAGTGACAGACTAGTATCTGGGAGCCCTGGGTTTGAATCCCCACTCATGCTTGCTGGGTGACCTTGGTCCAGTCACATTCTCTCATCCCATACCTGACAGGGTTGTTTTGAGGATAAAATGGAGGAGAGGAGACCAATGTAAATCAATTTGGGTCCCCACTGGGGTGAAAGGCAAGGATACAAATGAATTAAATAAATGAAATACCTGGAAACTGACTGTTATCCAATGATGCTCTGGGGGCCAGAGCAACTGCCCTATCGGGAGCAGTTAAAACGTTTAAGGCTGTTTATCATGGAAAGAAGGCAGTTAAAGCCTGTTAAGGGGAGACATGATTGAGGTCTATACTATTATGCATGGTTTGGAGAGAGTGGACAGGGAGAAGCATTTCTCCCTCTCTCATAATACCAGGATGTAGGATCATCTGCTGAAGCTGGAGGGTGAGAAATTCAAAACAGACAAAAGGAAGTATTTTTTCACACAACGCATAGTTTGTGAAATGCCCTGCCGCAGGATGTGGTGATGGCTGCCAACTTCGAAGGCCTGAAGAGGGGAGTGGAGTGGACATGTTCATGGAGGAGAGGGCTATCTATGGCTACTAGTCAAAATGGATACTAGTCATGATACATACCTTTTCAGGATCAGAGGAGCATGCCTGTTATATTAGGTGCTGAGGAACACAGGCAGGATAATGCTGCTGCTTGGGGGCTTCTTAGAGGCCCCTGGTTGGCCACTGTGTGAACAGACTGCTGGACTTGATGGACCTTGGTCTGATCCAGCATGGCTTTTCTTACGTTCTTATGCTCCTTGTAGGACTGGAAATAAATCTTCTCAGCAGTCTGACCTGACCTGGATAGCCCAGGCTAGCCTTATCTCATCTGCTCTCAGAAGCTAAGCAGGGTCAGTTCTGGTTAGTTCTTGGATGGGATTCAACGGGAGTGCAGGGTTGCTGCACAGAAGCAGACGATGAAAAACCATCCCTGCTTCTCTCTTGCCTTGAAAAGCCTGCGGGGTCGCCATCCATCAGCTGTGACTTGACGGCCCTTTCCACCGCCGCATAAATGGTCATTTATGCTTGGTAATTAGCAGGCTGAATTGCCCCACGTATTTTTTTAAAAGTTTTTCACGCTAAACAGTTATTCAGGAAGTGACTGCGAAACCACCGCATACCTGCTTCGCATTTCTTAAGAACCCCTTTAACACGACCTTTTGTGTTTGTTCCGCCCTCGCCGCGAAGAATCCCCTCAAGGAAGCATGCAAAATTCACAGCCGCGCGTTAGCTATGCAAACGGAGGTTGCTAATGGAAGGAACAAAGGAGCAGGTGAGTGGGGGGGATTTCTCCTTTGGCATAAGGACGGTGAATAAGCATTTTAAAGGTTGCATTTTAAAAAACAGCGTTAAGCGAGTATCAAAACTGACCATGCATAAACGGCCACAGGAATTTGGTGAAACCAGTTTGAGACTCATTTCTCTGCAGCGCGGAAGCCATGAAGGTGCAGATCCCACGGAATAGCCTCATTTAGCATTTCCTTTTTGTTTATGACTCCCCAGTGGGGTTAATATTTGGCATGTTGCGCGGCATAATGTAACAGTTAATTAAGTTTCGCGGTGCCAAAGCAACCGTTCAGGGGGAAACCAGAGTGTTGAGTGTATGTGTGTGTGTGTGTTTGAGTGTGCTTTCCTTTCTAAATTGTAATCAATATTTCAGCAACTCCGCTTATAGCTATACTGAATGCAAATCACGGCCAAGCTGGAGATGTTACAGCCGAAGGAAGGAACCTTGCCTGACTGATGTTGCCGAGGGCTGTAATTCCAGGCGCTTTTTATTGTTGTTTATGAGAATCAAATGTTAGGTCTGTCTCTCTTAGGGATTTATTTTGCCAGTACCAATGGGAACCAGCTGGGTCAGTTGCCTACAGAGACAAAAGACAGCTCATCAGGAAGTTTGCAGAGATGTAGTTGCTCAGATTTGGGGGAACAGAGAATGTCAAATGGCAAGAATCAAGCACTGCAGTATCCAAAATAGGGCGTTTTACAAGTAGGGTTGCCAACCTCCAGGTACTAGTAGGAGAAAAAGACACCACTGTACTACTATCAGGAGATTAGGAAATCAGTACAGGGGCGACAAAAATGTACAATAACAATAACTGTTAAGTGCAACCACTATTTATCCTGTAGTGTCTAAATACAACTATACATCTAAACATACAGTGTTATGTACAAGCATACAAAAATAACAAGCACAACCAAACAAGTCCACATGTATGGTGACACAGACAATAACAAAAATATTCACAAAAATGCAAGGTCTTTTGCAAGGTGCTGCATTCTTCTATAAGTCCCATGCAGGTAAGTGTGCAATTCTAGCAGAAATACCAATTTTAGAGGATTAACTTGATGGAGGATACGGCCGTTTCAAATTCTTACGGGTAGAATTCTTCATCAGTCCTTCCTATTCCAATATGTAATATTTTAAAATGCAATAAATATAATTTGTTTCAAATATAAAATTACAAAAATAGTTCATTTAATAAATACAATAAATATAAAAATACTTACATATAGATTCCTCTTATATTGCACATCTTAAAGATTAAATTAAATTAAATTAAATTAAATTAAATTAAATTAAATTTCAAAATGCTGGATGCATGTTAGTTCCCACGAAGGGTAGTTATCATTAAAGCAGCCATGTATGCAATGTGAAACCTCCAGGTACTAGCTGGAGATCTCCTGCTATTACAACTGATCTCTAGCTGACAGAGATCAGTTCATCTGGAGAAAATGGCTGCTTTGGCAACTGGATTCTATGGCATTGAAGTCCCTCCTCTCCCCAAACCCCGCCCTCTTCAGGCTCCACCCCAAAAGCCTTCTGCCAGTGGCAAAGAGGGACCTGGCAACCCTATTTACTGTCTCTAAGGAATGTGGGAAAGGGATTGGTAACATCCTATGTTCTGGTCTCCCAAAGGGTTCTGGATAACTTATAAGACGTGAAAAGACCATTTTGGTAAACTTGCAGACAATGAGCAGATTGCAACAGGGACGGTTGCAAAACCTATGCAGAAAAAAATGGCAGACGGGGAGAGCTGGAGCTCTGGCCTGAACAGCCCAGGCTAGCCTGATCTCATCAGATCTCAGAATCTAGGAAGGGTTGGCCCTGGTTAGTATTTGGATGGGAGACCAGCAAGGAGGTCAAACCACCTCTGAACACCTTTTGCCTTGACAACCCTATGGGTTCGCAGGAAGAAGAAGAAGAAGAAGAAGAAGAAGAAGAAGAAGAAGAAGAAGAAGAAGAAGAAGAAGAAGAAGAAGAGGAGGAGGAGGAGGAGGAAGAGGAAGAGGAGGAGTTGGTTTTTATATGCTGACTTTCTCTACCACTTAAGGAAGAATCAAACCGGCTTACAATCACCTTCCCTTCCCCTCCCCACAACAGACACCCTGTGAGGTAGGTGGGGCTGAGAGAGCTGTGACTAGCCCAAGGTCACCCATCTGGCTTCATGTGTAGGTGGTTTCATGATTATGGTACAACTCTGGTGAGCACCCTGAGGCATCAGTTTGGAAGATGAAGGAGTAACCCTCAGACCAAGACTGGGGCCTCGGTGCCTGGCAGGGACCAGGGACAGGAACTCCTTGAGGGGTGCCGCTATCCTTTACCTATAGACCTTGCGGCTAGGGTGCATTGGACGTGGCACATCTCCCTTGAGCACTAAAAAGGCTTGGCAAGGAAGAGCAAGAGCTGTACCACACGTGACGGCTCAGAGCTCAGAGCCAGGTCTCGCCCTAAGAACAGGGATGCAAAAAACAAGAGGAGGCCTGACTCTTCAGCATCCCCGCAATGGCCCGCACTGCAGTCAGTTATTGGGAATGTTTTGGTTGTGTGCCCTGCAGATCCCTCTTGAACAATAAAAATAAAGTTGGCCCTTTTGATTATCCCAGCTCTGGTGTCAGCTCTCGTTATTACGCATCCGCGGACAATTATATATACATGCACTGGATGCAAAATAAGGCGTTGAAATAGATGCTAATAATTCTAGAGGATTTCACAAGGGGAGGGGGGATAGTTGCATTTTCATCCAAGAGGGAAGAGCCAATATCCAAAAGCTGGAATTTTCAACTCAAAACATGAAATTTGAAATTTGGTAGCTCCCTTGCCTGAAGAAGATTGCAGGTTCACACTTGAGCATCACAATCTTTTTGGAAACAGGGTTGAGAAAGATCTCTGCTACAGGGTCCATTTCCTGGCCATGAAGCTGCCTCCTTATACTGAATCAGACTCTTATCCATCAGAGTCAGTACTGGCTACTCAGACTGGCGGCTCTCCAGGGTCTCAAGTAATGTCTTTCACATCACCTACTGTCTGATTCTTTTAACTGGAGGATCCAGGGATTGGATTGGAGACTTCTGCATGCAAAACAGAGGCTCTTCCACTGTGCCACAGCCTTCCCCTAGATGTACGAAGGTGCCCTATAGAAAGTCAGATCATCATCGAGTTTTGCCCCATAATGCCTGCCCTAACTGGTAGCTGGATCCAGCTCTCTGGATCCTCAGGCAGAGATCTTTCTCAACCCTGTTTCAAAAAAAGATTGTGATGGTCAGTTTTGAACCTGCAATTTTTATCAATCAAGGTAATATTATTCTACCAGTACCGATGGAAACCAATCGGTACCAATGGGAACCAGCTGAGTAGACAATACTGACTTTGATGAACCCATGGTCTGAGTCAGTATAAATAGGGTTGCCAACCTTCAGGGTGATGGCTAGAGATCTCTTGGGATTATCACAACTGATGTCCAGATGACAGAGATCAGTTCACCAGGACAAAATGGCTGCTCTGGAAGGTGGACTCTGTGGTATACCCCATTGAAATCCCTCCCCTCTCCAAACCCCACCCTCCTCAGGCTCCACCCCCAAAATCTCCAGGTATTTCCCAATCAGACGCTTTACCAAAGCTGTCCATATTTAATTGCAAGCTTATAAGCTTCTTTTCCCATAAGGGTTATTGGCACACGGATACATTTGAAGCTTGAAAAAAGAATATGAAATGGGGACTTTACCAGAAGCCCATTGCGGTTTATAACTACTCCGTTGCCTGTGCATACTTACCAGTTGGATGTTTGGACTTTTTGCCTATTATACCTCTATTTACCTTTTAGAGAAATTGTATACTTACACTTACCTTTGGGATACTGTAACTGTGAATTTTGATTGGTTTTTGTCTCTTGCTCCTTGAGCACGTATTTATTCTTATTATTGAGGTTGTTCTTTTGAATAGACCTAATTGCATTTCAGTTTGAGTCTGTGCTTTTATTGTTAGCTGTACAAGTGCAATATTTTGATTCCGAACCTTCAGGTGATGGCTAGAGATCTCTTGGGATTATCACAACTGATGTCCAGATGACAGAGATCAGTTCACCAGGAGAAAATGGCTGCTCTGGAAGGTGGACTCTGTGGTATACCCCATTGAAATCCCTCCCCTCTCCAAACCCCACCCTCCTCAGGCTCCACCCCAAAATCTCCAGGTATTTCCCAATCTGGAGATGGCAACCCTAAGTATGAGACAGCTTCATGTGTGTTCATGAACCACTGCTTGCAGATGATCTTAAGGCAAGGATTTTTCCTGCGGGGGAGGGGGGCGGACCTCTTAAGGTGGATTCTGCATATCTCAGTGATTCAATAAGGGACCTAGGCTTCCATCTGAGAAACACATCGTATGCTTGTGGGAAAACAATTTCTCTACAAAAATTTGGAAACACAAGGCCCTGCGGGAATTTACTGAGAAAGGACAGCCATGTTAGAGCAGCATTAAGAATATTCACCCCCCCACACACCTACCCCCGAACAATTGGCTGGAAAAGCTAACAGAATATGCAGTGATGGCCAAGCTGACAAACATCGTGAAAAGAAGAGCTTTGGAAGAATTTCAAAAGAACTGGAAATTGTATTATGACTATGTGGCAGATTAATATATGTGTAAAGACCTTTTAAAATGAAATACCATTGTAGGTATTAAATAAGTTAAGCAAATTAATATATATAGATTAATGAGAATAGGCCTCTTTTTTATCTTAGATTAATATACTAGATATAAATGTTTAGAACTGCATATTTTATGTACTACATGATACTATATTGTTTATATTATACCATTTTGATGGGCAAAAGTATATATCATTAGACTTAAAAATAACAATTATACAGTGCTAATCAATTTTTGAAAGTTAAAAGAGAAAGTGCCAAAGCAGGACTACAGCTGAACATCAAGAAAACAAAAGTAATGACTACAGGAGAATTACACAACTTTAAGGTTGACAATGAGGAAATTGAAATTGTTGAAGACTTTCTATTCCTTGGCCCCACCATCAACCAAAAGGGAGACTGCAGCCAAGAAATCAGAAGGAGATTGAGACAGGGAAGGGCAGCCATGAAGGAGCTAGAAAATATTTTGAAGTGTAAGGATGTGTCACTGGCCACCAAAGACTAGATTAATTTATGCCATCATATTCCCTATTACTATGTATGGGTGTGAAAGCTGGACAGTGAAGAAAGCTGATAGGAAGAAAATAGATTCCTTTGAAATGTGGTGTTGGAGGAGAGTGTTACGGATACCATTGGACTGCCAAAAAAACAAATCAGTGGGTTATAGATCAAATCAAGCCTGAGCTGACCCTAGAAGCTAAAATGACTAAACTGAGGCTATCGTATTTTGGTCACGTCATGAGACGACAAGAATCACTGGAAAAGACAGCCATGCTAGGAAAAGTTGAGGGCAGCAGGAAAAGAGGAAGACCCAACAAGAGATGGATTGACTCAATAAAGGAAGCCACAGCCTTCAGTTTGCAAGATCTGAGCAAGGCTGTCAAAGATAGGACATTTTGGAGGACTTTCATTCATAGGGTCACCATGAGTCGGAAGCAACTTGACGGCACTTAACACACACAATCAATTTTTAAATGCGCTGATTGAGAGGCTCAGTACACAGTATCAGTACTATATAATAATAAAGTATTGCAATCCATTTAGTTCGTATGAAGGTATGCGAATATGTTTAGGTATCTTCCTCTTTGTTAAAGGCTTATTTTTTTCCCCTAAGATCTATAGATGAGCTATTAGAATAATGCAAGAAGGTATAGGATGATTTAGATCTGCTCCAAATATTATTTGAGGAAGGTCTTGTTGCAGGTATGGAGCATGGATTATGTACAAGGTGTGTATGTTGTCTGTTTTGTTTTATGTTTTATGTTGTTTTGAAAATAAAAATTTACTTTAAAAAATATTCAGCCAGCTGAATATGCAGAGATGGCCAGAATGACAAACACTGTCAATAAAAGAGAGCTGGAGATTATATTATGAATATGTGTCTAACTAACCGCAGTGAAACAAGCCTATAGAAGGGAAGCTTTTGTTATTATACGAAGCTTAATAACTGTAGTTTATCAGTAGTGGGAAGAAGAAGAAGAAGAAGAAGAAGAAGAAGAAGAAGAAGAAGAAGAAGAAGAAGAAGAAGAAGAAGAGTTGGTTTTTATATGCCGACTTTCTCTACCACTTAAGGCAGAATCAAACTGGCTTACAATCACCTTCCCTTCCCCTTCCCACAACAGACACCCTGTGAGGTAGGTGAGGCTAAGAGAGCTCTAACAGAGCTGTGACTTGCCCAAGGTCACCCAGCTGGCTTTGTGTGTAGGAGCGGGGAAACAAATCCAGGTCACCAGATTAGGGATTGAACCTGGTTCTCCAGATCAGAGTCCACCGCTCCAAACCACCGCTCTTAACCACAACACCACACTGGCTCTCTGAAAGCTAGCACGCTGAAAGCAATGATTTGTTCTGTTGCGAAGAATATTATATATATACAATTACTTAATTGTCAAACTTTAAAGTAGTTGAACCAGTAGTTGACGTAATTCAAAGTATAAAAATGAAGCATCATATGGCTAATTTTGTATAAGAGGGGATATGTGAAAAACAACAGTATATTTGTTTATTGGGATGCGAATGAAGAACTTGTTCTAGTTATGTTTTAGATAAGTAGCCACACATAGAATATGATATTGCAATGTTGTGTGTATGTTGTTGTTATGTTTGTTATGTTTTTTAAAAAATAAAAAATAAAAAAAATTATTAAAGAAAAATATTCAGCCCAGGGATCGTGGAGATGGTGTGCATTGCTAGTTTTGGAGCGAAACTGTTTCATACCTGCAGCATCACTTCTGGGCTGGGCCATGGAACAAACAACGCACTACCTGTTTTCTCCAGCTGAGACGCAGCCCAAGATCTCCTGCCACGTCTTATAGGAACTGGTGACAAGTTAATGCTAATAAATCAATAATGCTTTTTAGTGCTTTTTAAAAAAAAGTAAAGAACCGACTTCATCATTTACATTATCCGTCATGGTTAGAATTTATGGAAGACTCGTTCACTGGATTTTATGCTCAGTCAGAGAGCAATAGATTTGTTTCCCTATTCATATTTCATGAGGATTGATGCCATATGGCTTGATAGAATACAAACGTGGGGGCTGAATAGGAACTGGAACTAATGAAGGCAAATTCTGGATCATCAATTGACCCACATTTCCAAACCGTTGCAAAGACTTTGGTATCATAGGTGGATGAGATTATGAGAGACACGTGATTCTTCCCAGCTCTTTAAAGATGTAAATCGCAAACGTTTGTGGCCCTGATTCAGGTCTGAGTCATGTGGAGAGAGGAGAGAGAAGACAACAAAGAAGAAGAGTTGGCTTTTATATGCCGACTTCCTCTACCTTTTAAGGACAATCAAACCGGCTTACAATCACCTTCCCTTCCTCTCCCTTCAACAGACACCTTGTGAGGTAGGTGAGGCTGAGAGAGTTCGGAGAGAACTGTGACTAGCCCAAGGTCACCCAGGTGGCTTCATGCACAGGAGTGGGGAAACCAACCCGGTTCTCCAGATTAGAGTCCGCCACTCATATGGAGGAGTGGGGAATCAAACCCGGTGCTCCACATTAGAGTCCATTGCTGCTAACCACTACACCACGCTGGCTCTCGACTTACAGTTCGTAAACAGAGCTACACCATTTTAAGCCTGTTAACTTCAATGGATTTAGAAGGGTGTAACTCTATGCAGGATTGCAGTCATAACACTTCAAACCCTTCATAGTTTTGTTTATTGGTACCAACCATGAGCACCACTCCGTTATTAGCCATGGACATGAAAAAAGACAGGCAAATCTCTCTCTCTCTCTTTTTGCCTGTCTTCTTTCTTTCCATAGTGAGTAACAGCATAGTGGGGAGATCAATTTCAATAGGCAAAAGGGTACAGGAGTCATAAGATTGATCTCTGTCTTCCTTTTCCACACCCCTTGAGCAGAATCACAGCTAAATGTAGCTGAAGTACAGCAACCCAATATCTAACAGTGCGTGGATCCAGCCTGGTCTTTAAGACATTACGCAACTTTTGGTTGTTTTGGCTGTAGTGTAGAAACTACTCCCATTTTGCCACACAAGATATATCCCCTTGGCTAGTGAAGTCTTCTTTCCTTCCTTTCACAGAATCATAGAGTTGAAAGAAATCACTAGGATCATCTAGTCCAACCCCCTGCACAATGAAGGAAATTCTCAACTAGGAATCCCTGGCCAATCTGGCTTAGAGGAAAATTGCTTCCTGACCCCAAAGGGGCGATTGGCATTTCCCTGGGCATGCAAGAAAGGGCCATGAGAGCCAAACACTGACAGAACCCTTCCTGCCCTCCCTCCCTTCCTCCCTCCCTCCCTCTCTTTCTTTCTTTCTTTCTTTCTTTCTTTCTTTCTTTCTTTCTTTCTTTCTTTCTTTCTTTCTTTCTTTCTTTCTTTCTTTCTTTCTTTCTTTCTTTCTTTCTTTCTTTCTACTGTCCCCACTGCATGGGGCCCATAAAATAAAGAACAACGACAAAAAAGACCCATTAAATTTGAAACTTCAGTGATGGGGAACGTGCCACATATAGAATCATAGAGTTGGAAGGGGCCATACAGGCCATCTAGTCCACCCCCCTGCTTAACCCAGGATCAGCCTAGAGCATCCCTGACAAGGGCTTCTCCAGCCTCTGGTTAAAGACTGCGAGTAAGGGGGAGCTCACCACCACCCTAGGTAGCTGATTCCACTGCCAAACAACTCATAGTGTAAAAAACTATTCCCTAATATCCAGCAGCCGGTACCTTTCCGCCCTCAATTTAAACCTATTATTGTGAGTCCTATCCTCTGCTGCCAACAGGAACAGCTCCCTGCCCTCCTCTAAGAGACACCCTGCGAATGCTTAAAGAGAGCGATCATGTCCCCCCCTCAACCTCCTCTTCTCCAGACTGAACATTCCCAGCTCCCTCGGCCTTTTCTCGAAGGGCTTGGCCTCCAGGACCCTGATCACCCTCGTCGCTCTCCTCTGCACCCACTCGATTCTGTCCCCATCCTTTTTGAAGTGAGGCCTCCACTTCAAAACTATCTTAACTATCTTAAAATTATGGAATTGTTTTCAGTATGCTTTTAGAATGTGGGTTGAAAATCCAGAGTGATCAGAGGCCAGGCAGACCAGCCCCTTTCTCATTTTATTTATCTGCCTTTTTTTTTTTTTTTTTTTTTTTGGTTAATTATAGCCTTCTGTTCCGCCTAAACAGGCCTCTGGGGCAGCTCACTATAAAACAATTAAAACGACTCTAGCATATATAAATCCAGCAAAGGCGGTGGAAAACAAGAGAAACAGCTAATTGGACAAGCATCGCTAAGGGCTTTGGTAAAGTAATTTTTCAGTGTCTTCAACTAGGGTTGCCAACCTCCAGGTAATAGCAGGAGATCTCCTGCTATTACAACTGATCTCCAGCCGATAGAGATCACCTGGAGAAAATGGCCACTTTGGCAATTGAATTCTATGGTGCTGAAGTCCCTCCCCTCTCCAAACCCTGCCCTCCTCAGGCCCTGCCCTAAAAACCTTCTGCTGATGACAAAGAGGGACCTGGTAACCCTATCTTCAACTGATACTTAATAATACCAATGTGATAATAATGGTTAAAGTGTTGAACTAGGATCTGAAAGACTTGGGCTCAAAATTCCACTCTGCCAAGCAGCTTGCTGGGAATGGTTGCCAACCTCCAGGTGGTGGCTGGAGATCGCCTGCTATTACAACTGATCTCCAGCTAATAGAGATCAGATTCCCTGGAGAAAATGGCTGCTTTGGCAATTGGACTCTATGGCATTGAAGTACCTTCCCTCTCCAAACCCCACCTTCCCCCAAAATCTCCAGGTAATTCCCCACCCAGAGCTGGCAACCGTGTTGCTGGGTGATCTTGGCCAATATCTCTCTCTCTCTCTCTCTCTCTCTCTCAATCTCTCTCTCAATCTCTCTCTCAATCTCTCAATCTCAATCTCACCTCACAGGGCTGTTGTGAGGCTAAAATGAGCAAGGGTTAACCAAGGGTACGAGGGTTATAATGTAGGTGCCTGCTGGGTAAGGTGTTCCGAAGTTTTGGTGTCCCCACCAAAAAGGCCCTGAACACTATGGCTTGAAGTCAGATGGAAGGAGGACCTCAGCATAGGGTTGCCAGGTCCCTGTTTGCAACTGGCGGGAGGTTTTTGGAATGGAGCCTGAAAAGGGTGGGGTTTGGGGAGGGGAAGGACTTCAATGCCATAGAGTCCAATTGCCAAAGCGGCCATTTTCTTCAGGTAAACGGATCTCTATCAGCTGGAGATCAGTTGTAATAGCAGGAGATCTCCAGATAATATCTGGAGGTTGGCAACCCTACCTCAGCAGGAGATCTTAAAGTGCAATCAGGATCACCTAGGAGCATGTGGCCCTCCTAACAGGGTTGGTGTGATGATAGGGTTGCCGGATCCCTCTTCGTAACCGGCGGGAGGTTTTGGGGGCAATGACTGAGGAGGGCGGGCTTCGGGGAGGGACTTCAATGCCCTAGAGTCCAATGGCCAAAGCGGCCATTTTCCCCAGGTGAACTGATTTCTATCGATGGGAGATCAGTTGTAATAGCAGGAGATCTCCAGCTAGTACCTGGAGGTTGGCAACCCTATGTGATGATCAGATATTGTCAGTTGTTCACCTTGACTTTGTACCTTGTACAGAACCCCCTCGTGCAGCGTCTACTACTGCAAACCCCATGATATTCATTTGCATCCATCCTTTGGATGGGCTTCCCATTCAGGCAATGCCGCCCTCCCCGCCTAACATGATTTGCCATTTCACTGCAGTACATCTCATCGAGAGACAAAAGCTCGGGCTCGAGGAAACCATCTGGAGAATGTCACGGGGATAAGTTACGGCTACCTGCAATCGAGCTCCTTCTCACCTCCTCCTCCGACTGTATGTCTTGGATGCTGCAGGCTGTAAATTAGGAACCTTTCTTCGGTGCAGGCAGAAGTAAGGGCCCGAGGAAGGCAAAGAGACATCACTCATAGGGACGGGAAGCTGCATTGCAGGGTCCCTTTTTGATGGAGAGTGGCTCTGCCGGTTCCTGGGCAGAGAAAGCTTGGGGCAAAATGCCTCGCTGGGTATGGACACACAAATAGTCCTCTTCCCATGCCCGGCTTTAACTAACCTTGATCTACCTTAGTTGTGGCCGGTTATTTGCTGAAGAGAACACTTACCTGACCATTTTGGCGATTACCAATTGCAAGAAGATATTTTATCATGGAGCTTATTACGTAACTGTTGGATTTGGATCTGCTTTACCTCTCTTGTGGGGTTGGGTTGGTGCATTTGTGTTTATTCTATGTTATTTAGTATAGGTACACTAGAACCTTACATTGTCACTATGTACATTTTTGTTTATATAAATTGTTAAGTTTTCATAGCCTGGTGTTGTTCTGTTCGGGTTTTGGCTTTAACTAACAGCATCAGCGTGGGGTAGTGGTTAAGAGCTGCAGACACTGATCTGGAGAACCGGGTTCAATTCCCCACTCCTCCTCTCCTGCTGGGTGACCTGGGGCCAGTCACAGTTCTCTCCGAACTCTCTCCGCCCACATGGAGGCAGGCAACAGCAGACCATCTCCGGACGTCTCTTGCCTTAAAAACTCTACGGGGGTCGCCATAAGTCAGCTGTGACTTGAAGGCACTTTCCACCACCATGCAGTGCATGAGGGGCTATGACTCAGCGGCAGAGCATCTGCTTGGCATGCAGAAGGTCCCAGGTTCAATCCCCGGCATCTTCGGTTAAAGGGACCAGGCAGGTAGGTGATGTGAAAGACCCCTGCCTGAAACCCTGAGTAGAAAACACTGACTTTGATGGACTGATGGTCTGATTCAGTATAAGGCAGCTTCATGTGTTCATGTGATCTTGCAGTAGGCGAAAGACCTCTGCCTGAGACCCTGGAGAGTTGCAGCTAGTCTAAGTAGACAATACTGACTTTGATGGACCGAGGGTCTGATTCAGTATAAGGCAGCTGTCATGAGTGTTCATGTGAGACTCCAGGAGAAGACTATGTTGGGTTTGATGCATCACTAGGCAAAATTATGGAGAACTCCTAAGCGGAGTTACACCTCTCTCTAAGTCCACCAAAGTCAGTGGGTTTAGAATGGTGTCTCTCTGCTTGGGATTCCCCTGTGCAGTGATTGATCATAACAGCTGAAATGTTATTGTTCTGAGCCAATATGTCTTTAGCGCTTGCGGTGAACAATGACAGAGGAAAGCCATTCACACTGTGCTTCTTGTGAGCTCCCAGAGGCAGTTAGATAATGACAGCTGGACAAGAAAGATCTTGGTAGGAACCAGCCAAGCTCTTGTGCTCTTCTTCTGATGACTCGTTCAACGTTCTACACACCATTCAAAAGGCTCAATGGGTTGGACCAAGGAGCGAATTTTTGCCAGAGGAGGAGGGGTGATTTTTGGTGATTTCCATCACCACCAATGCAGACGTCCAATTCCCCCGTGCTGATCTTTCTCTCTATGAATGGCATGGAGTTTGGCAGCTGAGGTTTTCTGATGAATGTGCCCTACAAATGCACAGTATTCACCACCCTAAAGAGAGTTTCAGAGGGAAGACATGTTGGTCTGCAGTAGAACAGTTAGATTTGTGATCAGTTGCACCTTAGAGGCCAACAAGATTCTGGGGGTATCAACTTTCGAGAGTCAAAGCTCCCTATCTGATACAGGCAGCTTTGAGTCTTGAAAGCTCACACCCCCATAGCGGGCTTACTCACTCATGTGGTTTTGCCTGTTCAGTTTCAGCAGCCACCATTCCACCTGTGATTTCATCAACTTAAAGGGGGTGTAGTGAAAGATTCCAGAGTAACCTCTATCCAGTTAATGTGTGTGCGCTCCATTCTATCAAAGGAGAAGCAGCAATATGAAAAAAGGCCACTTCAGATATAAGAAAGTACCACGTGAGAAAAGGTTTTGTAGTTGTCATCTTAAAGAACCAGACTCTGTCCATCATATCCTCTTGCGCTGCCCATTTTTCACTCAACAGCATTTACAATTAATTAATCCTCACCTTCAAGTCCCAAAAAATTCAGCAGACAAGAGTATAAAATTATTACTGATGGATAAATCCCCGGAAGTCACCAAGCATGTCGCTGAATTTCTTGCAATTGTCATAAAGACAAAAAGAGAGAGAGAGAATTATGGTTTAGGACAAAAATGATGACCATAGGGATGTAATAGTGTATTTGTTATTAATGGGTCCATATTAAATGGGTTTTATCAGCTTGAAATATGAGAACAAGATTCTTTTTAATGTTAGTTATATACTGATTTTAACTGATTGTCATTTTATGATGGAACACGTGTTTTTTTTTTCCTTTTAAAGCGGCTGTATACTGTAAATGCATCTGCCAATATGGTTATTATGCCAATAAAGGTTCATGTATGTATGTATGTATGTAAAAATGCCACTTTGTTATCCAATAGAGCGATTTCTTTTCTATATTCAAAGCCAATGCTGAGACTCATCTTTTCAGCATCCAGGGCTAGACGTTCCACAGCCATGTTGGGGCCAGTAAGTATACCAATCTACATGAAGCATTAATTTGCCCAGACTTGTGGCCCACTTCGCCACCAAGAGATGGGCCTGAACAAACCCTCCAAAAGAAGCCCGTTTTTTTTTTTTTTTTTTTTGGTATCCTTTTAATCTCTACCTCTGTTGTCAAAGCTTTATTATTGCAAGCTGTCTTGAAGATTGATGCATGAAAAGCTGGGGTAGACATCTTCATGCCAAAGCAGACAATGTCTTCAGCCACTGTTCAGCTTACTTAGAATCATAGAATTATAGAGTCCAACCCCCCGCACAATGCAGGACATTCACAACTACCTTCCCCACACACACACACACACAGTGACCAGAGGATGGCCAAGATGCCTTCCCTCTCATCATCTGCCTAATGTCACAGAATCAGCATTGCTGACAAATGGCCATCTTGGTTTATACTTTACACTGAGCAGGGAGGGGAATACAGCCCGTCTTTTTTCCAGAGTGTTTCATGGAGAAAAGTTCCCAAGCGGGATTGGCAGTGGCAGCTTTCCCTAAATTATGCATTCATCCCCATCCACTGCTCCAGATCTTCTCCTGGAGAATGCTATGCAAAACCGGGCAGTGGGGGGGAAATGGTACCCAGCTAATTTGCAGGAGTACATTAGACTCTCTGGAGGTTGCCTAACAATTAGTGTCATTCTCCCTTCGGGCTGTCCTTTCTCCCCTGCCTCCCAGCAAGAAAATCACTACCTGCATCAACTGTCTGGGGTGTTCTTGGCAGCTACATGACCCAGTTATAATACAGGAGGTATTTTCAGCATTAAGAACCCAGTTCGTCAGGGGCTCTTCTTGGATCTGGCGGTCTGCGCCTCTCTCTTTCTCTCTCCTGCTCTGCCAGCAATTTCAGCCAGTGGGAAGGGAAAGCACAAGTTAGACTTGCCAGGAGTTAGATACTGATGTGGGAATCAGATGGTTCTGGTGCCTAGGCTAGGGTTGCCAACCTCCAGGTGCTGACTGGAGATCCCCTGCTATTACAATCTCCAGGCGACAGAGATCAGTTCACCTGGAGAAAATGGCCACATTGGAAGGTGGAAGGTGGAAGGAAGAAGAAGAAGAAGACAACGACGACGATGACAGCCACCACTTAAGGAAGAATCAAACTAGCTTACAATCACCTTCCCTTCCCCTCCCTACAGCAGACACCCTGTGAGGTAGGTGAGGCTGAGAGAGCTCTAAGAGAGCTGTGACTAGCCCAAGGTCACCCAGCTGGCTTCATGTGGAGGAGTGGGGGAACCAATCTGGTTCTCCAGATTAGTGTCCGCTGCTCATGTGGAGCAGTGGGGAATCAAATCTGGTTCTCCAGATTAGAGTCCATCGCTCCTAACCACTGCACTTAACCACTACCCCAGGGAAGTCCCTCCCTTCCCCAAACCACACCCTCCCCAGGCTCCACCCCCAAAATCTCCAGGTGTTTCCTGAACTGGAGCTGGCAACCCTAGCCTAGATTGATATCTGCTGACTAAGGAGATGACTTGAGAATCCAGAAGTTGGGTCTCTCTGGTACGACTAGGGTTGCCAGCTCCGGGTTGGGAAATACCTGAAAATTTTGGGGGTGGAGCCTGAGAAGGGTGGGGTTTGAAGAGGGGAAGGGCTTCAATGCCATAGAGCCCAATGGCCAAAGCGGCCATTTTCTCCAGGGGGACTGATCTCTGTCGCCTGGAGATCAGTTGTAATAGCGGGAGTTTTCCACCCACCCCCTGGAGGTTGGCAACCCTAGGTCCAGCTTCTTCTCCCTCCTTGGCCAGGGTACCCAGTTCGCACCAGCAGCCTTTGCCGAACAAGCCATCCATCGACTCAGAACTTCCAATCAGCTGACAACTCCGGGGCCCTGGCCTACTCGTGAGAAATGATTCCTCAGCAGTGTTTGAAGCTGAATGATGGATGTGGTTTCTTACAGACGATGCTCTGCATTAAAAAGGATCCTCCGATGTGCAGCCCACTTAAAAGGCCTCTGAGACAATCTGCAGCACTTGCCAAGTGGTCTTACCTTTCTTTTAAAAGAAAAGCGTTCCTCTTGTCTCTTTCTCTCTGGAACAACAGCCTTGGCTGTACAGAGAGCAAACGGCCCGCAGAAGCTCTCGACGCCAGAAGACGATCACAAGCCCAGAAATGAAAGTGTTGCCGGTTAACAAAGCGCAGAAGTTTTTCTTTTTTCCGAGCCACCTATCGAGACCCAGATGTACGTCTCTAATTCCCTGACAACTCAGGAAAGCGAGAGAGAGAATACCTTTGACAATCACAACAAATAACACTTCCTCCTCCACCCCACCCCGCAAGCCTTTTTGCCATGCCCTCAAAGAACTGCTGGCGCAGATAAAAGATAAATCTTCCCTGGGATCTCTGAGGCAAACAACAAGAGCATCATCGGGTGCAGATTAATCTTAGAATCACAGAGTTGGAAGGGGCCATACAGGCCATCTAGTCCAACCCCCTGCTTAATGCACGATCAGCCTAGAGCATCCTTGGCAAGTGCTTGTCCAGCCTCTACTTAAAGACTGCCAGTGAGGGGGAGCTTACCACCTCCCTAGGTAGCTGATTCCACTGTCGAACAACTTACGGTAACAAACAAAAAAAATTCTTAACATCCAGCCGGTACCTGTCGGCCCACAATTTAAACTAGGGTTGCCAGCTCCGAGTTGGGAAATACCTGGAGATTTTGGGGGTGCAGCCTGAAGAGGGCGGGGGTTTGGAGAGGAGATCTCTAGCTAGTATCTGGAGGTTGGCAATCCTATCTATCCCCTGTTTTTCCCAGTCACTACAAAAATAGGACAGAGCTAGGAGCTGCTTCAAAATGGCAGACCTACGCTCTGCATTTCCTCTCCTCCCCTTTCTCACCTATAAAGGACAGTTTGCTTGGGAAAGGGAAGGGAAAAGGGTGCTTGGGGGTGTGTGGGGGCACTGAAATCACTGTTCAAAGTAAGGATGCTGCACAGTTCACCATGAATGAGTTCATCAGACAAACTTACCATATTCGATAGGAGCAATTATGGTGTGCTGATTCTGGACTTAGTGTTGTTGGCATGGCAGTTGGGGGGTGTTTAAACAGCAGAAACAACCATGAATAGACATCCCGTGATTTTCTCTCTCTCCAGGAACAGCACCTGCAGGAGGCCATAAAAAACTGTAACATGGAAGGAGATTTGTAGTGCAGTCCTAAGCAACCTCCAGGTACTAGCTGGAGATCTCCTGCTATTATAACTGATCTCCAGGAGACAGAGATCAGTTCCCCTGCAGAAAATGGCTTTGGAAGGTGGACTCAATGGCATTATACCCTACTGAAGTCCCTCCCCTCCCCAAACCCCGCCCTCCTCAGGCTCCACCCCCAAAATCTCCAGGTATTTCCCAGCCTGGAGGTGGCAACCCTAAGCAGGAAGCTTGCAATGCTAGAAGAAATGTCTTTCCATTACACGTTTCTCACTTGAGGGATTCCATGTTTAAATTGCCGTATAAATTACAGTGAGAAGCAATATCGAGGACGGGAGAGGCAAACGAAACCAGAAATTGGCCTGAGCGATCGGCAAGGTTAATACTTGCCCCAAATTGGAAGAAGAATATAATCCCGAAGAACGAGGAGTAGTTGGAGAAATTAGCGGAGTGCATTCGTCTGTGTAAACTAACCTGTCTATTATGCAGCCAAGTGTCCGGAAAGTTTGACATATTGAATGCTTTTCTGTCCAGAATGAGAAGCGCAGTTCGAGCTTGTATAATTTGATGCCAATAGCAGCTCTGTATTCAGTCATTTCCACTTGAGATCCTTGATTATATCTGTTTAATTTTTTGATTAATTTATTTTTTTAAATTAAGGGGAAAAGGCAATTGGTGTGAGGAAAGGAAGACTGAGCCTTCAGCTTTGCTGGAAGAATGAACCTCGAGATTTATTCCCCTCAGCCGCTCAACCTCAGCTTCAGGTTAGGTAGGGGTGAGGACCCAAGAGCTTCGAGTTTCAAGGAGAAGTTTAGTTTTCTGAGAGGAATTGAAAAACTTCAACAGGAGGCCATATTGGCACTCACTGGCCATTTATGCATGGCCGTTTCCTTCGCGGTCACCCTGCTGACTACTTCGGGGCTTTGCCTTGGTTATGCTTGCATTTTCCAACCATCAGAGGTCGCCTTGCTCTCCCCGCGTGTTTCCCACGTTTTGCCCGTGTTTTCTGGATCCGTGTTTAGCCAACGTCCAGAAAACCGAGGGGGGGGGACGCACAGAAGTGCGCGGGGAGAGTGAGGCGACCACTGATGGTGGGAAAATGCATGCATAGTCAACGCAAAGCCCCGAAGTACTCGGCGGGGGGAGCTGTGAGGAAACAGCCAGGCATAAATGGCCACTGAGAGAGTTCCAAGAAAAAAGGAGCAATACAGGCGGAATAAAGGAAACCAGCAGGTTGGCACTAAGATTGCCAACTGTAGTTAGTTCTGTTGCCTATATGTAGGAATGCTAAACCACAGCCGAATCCTAGGTTTTTTGCCATCTTCTGGATGTGGAGTAGGGGTCATTGCTAGGGTTGCCAGGTCCCTTTTCTCCACCGCCGGGAGATTTTTGGGGTGGAGCCTGGGGAGGGCGAGGTTTGGGGAGGGGAGGGACTTCAATGCCATAGAGTCCAATTGCCAAAGCGGCCATTTTTCTCCAGGTGAACTGATCTCTATCGGCTGGAGATCAGTTGTAATAGCGGGAGATCTCCAGCTATTGGCAGTTGGCAACCCTAGTCATTGGGGTTGTGAGGGTAGTTGTGAATTCCCTGCATTGTGCAGGGGGTTGGACTAGATGACCCTGGAGGTACCTTCAACTCTATGATTCTGTTATTCTATGATGACCCTTTACTGTCCTGACTTTGCGGGTCTTGCATAAAATGCCGTAGTCTGACTACCGTTTTCCCTTTTCCCTGTTTGAATCAAAGCTCTTCCATCAGGCTGAAGTGCTCCATTTCCTTCCTAAATCTGTTTGTATTTCCCTCCTCCTCCCTTTGGTGCACTCATCATAATGACAAAATTCGGAGGGGAAACTGCTCTCCCCCCCCCTTTTAAACCATCTGGAAGCAGCAGGAAGCCCCAATTACCTGCACACACTTGAACCGCGAGCGCATTACGCTGGAATATTCCTTGCATTTTATGAAAAGTAAATCCTATAAAAAGACTCAAATTGGTGCAGCGTGTAATTAAATGCAGCACGTGGCAAGAGAGGAGGCCGTTCTTTCAGCAGCTTGAAGTTCAGGGTATATCCAATTAAAAACAAAGGGAAATGGCGGTACCTGAAGTCCCAGCCTATGTTCTGGCACCACCTGGCAACATGTCAATTAAAGCCACTTTCTAAAGCTGAAAACTTTAGCCTAGAAGTTGCACAAGAAACTTTTCAAAACCAAAGGGAACTTGCTCCCATTTGGATCAAAGGAAGCCCTGTGTGTTTTCCCCTGGCTTCTCCTTTGTGTTCTGTTCTCTGATTCCAGGGCCTGAAAAACAAAATCCATGTTTCTTGCCTCAGTTTAAAAAAACCCCAAAAAAACCAAAAAACTATGCACGTGTGTGTGTTTAAGGTGCCACTTTTCTTATTTAAATTAATGGAAATGGGGCTTTCCTGACATTTTTACTGAAGCGGTCCCTTTTGCCCTGAAAAAAGGACTGAAAAGTATTGTATCAATCAATACCTTTAATACGGTCCAAGACCAGCAGATAAAAATATATATACATAGTAACAGGATAACGACTATATACACCAATAAATATTTGATTAAAATAGTCACTCACTCATGGGGGAGCCATTAAGAACATGATTTTAAAATATGATACATAATTGCAGTCAATATAAATAAAAGTCACTCATCCATTAAGTTCAACCCAGGCTCCCCTAGTCTTCATAGCTCGCCATCCAAATTTGGCCACTTTAAAGGTTAGCTCCATGTTCTTATCTGAGAGCATGTTAGAAAAAGGCAGATTGCTCTGGATCTCCCTGGGAAGCCATCTATTACAGAGGAGATAAGTATTGTATAGGATAGCGCACTTTTACTGCATCTGACCTGGATGGCCCAGGCTAGCCCAATCTTGTCAGATCTCAAAAGCTAAGAAGGGTCAGCCCTGGTTAGTATTCGGATGGGAGACCACCAGGGATGTCCAGGTAGGGTTGCCAACCTCCAGGTACTAGCTGGAGATCTCCTGCTATTACAACTTATCTCCAGCTGATAGAGATCAGTTCACCTGCAGAAAATGGCCACTTTGCCAATGGGACTCTGTGGCATTGAAGTCCCTCCCCTCCCCAAACCCCACCCTCCTCAGGCTCCGCCCCCAAAACCTCCTTCTAGTGGTGAAGAGGGACCTGGCAACCCTATGCTCAGGGTCGCTGCCCAGAGGCAGGCAATGGGATCCACTTCTGCTTGTCTCTTGTCCTGAAAACCCCATGAGAGGTTGTCATAAATTGGCTATGACTTGACGGCGCTTTCCACCACCAAGATGAAACACTTGCCTGGCTCAGTATTTTCTTGTCCCAACCGAGAAAATTCATTACCTACTCTTGCCTCACTTCAAGCCAAGTGGCATCGTGGCTCAGTGGCAGGTCATCCGCTTGGCATGCAGAAGGTCTCACATTCAACCCCCAACATCTGTCATTAAAAGGATCAGGTAGTAGGTGATGTGAAAGACCTCAACCTGAGATCCTAGAGCTCCGCATTTTCAGGGTGACAGACAGTTATTGGTTCATTGTTTGAAAGAAAGGTGTTTTGGTGCTGAAGTGCACCAGCAAACGCTTGGAACTGCTGCAAAACTTACCTTTAAATCGGCATAACGCAGCAATCGGAAAACCCGGGAAAGTCGACGAAGGAGAAGGGTTGTTCACGCGTGTGGCAGATGAGCACCCGCGTCGACCTCTGAGATTTGCAACATTTGCGGGAGAACAGCTGGACAAATCGGCCATGTGTTTTTGGCCTTGGAAAGGGGAGAAGCGCCATCCTTTGGAAGTCTATGCTGAAAGCAGCTAATAAAAAGCACTTCTCACCACCAGGGCTGTCTTTCTTTTCTTTTTTTCAAACAACAGCTCCGTTTTAATGCCCAATCTCTTAACTGGCTCAGATCAGGGTAAAGGCACCCGATCTAATGTGAGCAGGGCCCCATCACTAAAACTTCAAACTAGCCAAGTATCATCCCTCCATCATGCCTTCAGACAGCCTCCCTTCAGAGGTCTCTTCCAACTGTGATGCGTCTATAGCAAATTCAGGGTCAGGAACGCCTGGGAAAGCTGATCAGAGGTTGCCACCTGCTGTCCGATTGAAGTATTGCATGTCATATCCACCCAGGGTCTCTCTCTCTCCCCCCCATGACAATAAAGAAGCCTAAAACTTTTTTCATGGGTAATGCATAGGGTTGCCAGGTCTCTCTTTGCCACTGGCGGGAGGTTTTTGGGGTGGAGCCCGAGGAGGGTGGGGTTTGGGGAGGGGAGGGTCTTCAATGCCACAGAGTCCAATTGCCAAAGTGGTCATTTTCTCCAGGGGAACTGATCTCTATCGGCTGGAGATCAGTTGTAATAGCAGGAGATCTCCAGCTAGTTCTTGCAAGATGGCAACCCTACACAACATGTCAACCACAGATATCAGGAGCACCAGCATTAATGCATGTTCCTGATACATGCAGTTGGCAGACTACTGAATACCACAGACATTATGTTCGAAAAGAATGAAAGAATAACAGCCAAAAGTCATTCCCCTGTCACAGGAGGAGCTGGAGAAAGAAGTAAATCTGAAACTGACGGGACTATATCTTACCATCACATAGGGTAGTGAGCTCCCTCTTTGCCACTGGTGGGAGGTTTTGGGGGCGGAGCCTGGTTTGGAGAGGGGAAGGACTTCAATGCCATAGAGTCCAATTGCTAAAGCGGCCATTTTCTCCAGGTGAACTGATCTCTATCGGCTAGAGAATAGTTGTAATGGCATTGAAGTCCCTTCCCTGACCAAATCCCGCCCTCCTCAGGCTTAGGATGTGGTGATGGCTGCCAACTTGGAAGGCTTTAAGAGGGCAGTGGACTTGTTCATGGTGGATAGGGCTATCCATGGCTACTAGTCAAAATGAATACTAGTCATGATGCATACCTATTCTCTCCAGTATCAGAAGAGCATGCCTATTCTATTAGGTGCTGTGGAACACAGGCAGGGTAATGCTGCTGCAGTTGTCTTTTATTATAATCGCAGTTGTCAATTATTAACAATCATTCTAAGGCATTCTTTCAAAATTCAGCATCTTCCAGACAAACATCAGTACCTCTTGTGGCAGGGAGCTCCACAGCCTGGGGGTGGCAGCTGAGAGGGGCTTCTCGTGAACCTCACTTTAGGCAATGCAGATTCCTTCAGGAAGGCCTCACCCACTTTTCTCAAAAGTCTTCTTTAAAAAATCAAAAGTGGATATAGGGTCATGCAAGAGACCAAATACCATTCAGTGTTAAGATTGCCAGGTCCCCCCGGCCACCAGCTGGGGATGGGGGGGGGGGCGTAGAGTTGCCAGATCCAGGTTGGGAAAGTCCTGGAGATCTGGGGATGGAGCCTGGGGAGGACATTGTGGTATAATGCCATTGACTTCACCCTCCAAAGCATTCATTTTCTCCAGGGGAACTGATCTCAGTAGTCTGGAGAGGAGCTGCAATTCCAGGTAGGGTTGCCAATAGGGCTGTTGAAAAAAAATAAATTTGGTAAAATTCGGATTCGGCAAAATTCAGCCCGTTTTATTCAGGAAATGTTGAAGTCCGAACTCCCCCTATTCGGATCTGTGGAATTCAGCTGAAATTCGGCATTCCCGAATAAATTCAACCGAATAAAGCCATTTAAAGCACATTTGAGGCTTACCGCGGCTCCGGGGGAGCATTTTTGGAGGTAGAGGTCCCAAACTTTCAGGGTAGCTTGGAGGGATGCTACTTGCAAGAACCCACAAGTCTGGTGGAGATTTGGCCAGGGGGTCCCGAGTTATGGGGTCTGGAAGGGGTCCCCCATCCGCCCATTGGAATGAATGGGAGCAGGCAATCCTTAATGTGCATCTAGAGCAGGGGTGGGGAACCATTTTTGTTCTGAGGGCCATTTGGATATTTATAACATCATTGGTGGGCCATACAAAATTATCAACTTAAAAATTAGCCTACTATATTTGGTCAAACATTTAGCCAAGAAGCACGTCCGAAGATGGCTCCGAGTGTCTGCCACATACAGCGACTCACTTTTGAGCTCTGCTGTCCCCAGCTGGGCCCAAGAGATTCAGGCAGGGCAGCATCCTTCTGAGCTAGAGATCTGGCAGGACCCATGAAGGGCCAGACCAAATGATTTCCCAGGCCTTATATGGCCCCCGGGCCTGAAGTTCCCCACCCTGATCTAGAGAGCGGCAAATCCAAGGCAAAACCTCCCATTGTTTCTCGTTGGCTATTTATGCATGGGAGGTTTTGCTCTGGATTCGCTGCTCTCTAGATGCACATTTCCCCCATCTGAATTCTCAAAACTCTGCAGGGGGGCTTATTGTTGAGATCTGGAAATTTGGATGGGTGAAATGTGCATCTAGAGAGTGGCAAATCCAAGGCAAAACCTCCTATTGCTTCTCGTTGGCTATTTATGCAGGGGAGGTTTTGCTCTGGATTTGCTGCTCTCTAGATGCACATTTCCCCCATCTGAATTCTCAAAACTCTGCAGGGGGGCTTATTGTTGAGATTTGAGAATTTGGATGGAGAAAATGTGCATCTAGAGAGTGGAAAATCCAAGGCAAAACCTCCCATTGTTGCGGACTGATAAAAGGCAGCATTGTTTACAAGTTGCTCTGCTTTACCTTGGGAGCAAAGCCCCACTGCAGCTCTTACTTCCGAGTAAACAGGACGAAGGATCAGGACTGCCTGCCCTTTCCTCTACATTTCGCTTCCCCCTGTCACCGCTTCCTCAGCCTCGGGGGCACCCAAAAACAACGAAGACCAGGGTGGGGGGGAGTTGAGGGAGGAGACAACGTGGCTGAGCTGTCACTGTCAGGGGAAAGGAGAAATCCTGAGCAGGGGGCTGGGAGGGGGGAATAAGCAGGATGCTGCATTGTACGGCACACAATACCACTGGCGCATACACACATGCATGCCCGCTACACGCCATTCCCTCCCCCCATCGCACAAAAGAAGGCAAAAGCTCGGATTCTACGGACACGGCCCACAGAGACAATCAACACCCCCAAGCAGAACAGCCCCCACCCCGCAACAAGAAGACGCAAATTCCAAACGAAGGAGAGCAACGGGGCAGCCAGAGAGAGAGACTCACCGACCCACACTAACCGCCAGGCAAAGGTGGCAACCAGTGAAAACAGCAAAAAAACACTAGCGCAGAGGCAATCATCCCCCCCCCTTTGGCTTCCCACACACACACAGAATCTCCCCCCCACACACACACACACATACACACACACAGGAAAAAAGTTATAGAGAAAAGCCCCAAAATGGGTCAAACTGTGGATGTCTTCTCTTCCAGCAGAAGCAGGGGTCAGGAGGAGTAATCCAATCTAATTCCAGCAAGCAGCAGCAGGTCACCTCAGCTCAGGATCTCTCAGGATCTCTCATGATCAGCACAGGAGCAGCACAGGAGCAGCAGCAATGGAAGGAATACAGACTCACACACAGAGACTCTCTGGCCATTTATGCACGGGAGGTTTTGCCTTGGATTTGCCGCTCTCTAGATGCACATTTTCCCCGCCCTGATTCTCAAAACTCTGCATGGGATCTTATTGTTGACCCTGCTGGATCAGACCAAGGCTCATCAAGTCCAGCAGCCTGTTCACACAGTGGCCAACTAGGTGCCTCTAGGAAGCCACAAACAAGATGACTGCAGCAGCACCATCCTGCCTGTGTTCCACCGCACCCTAAATAATAGGCATACTCCTCTGATACTAGAGAGAATAGGTATGCAGCATGACTAGTATCCATTCTAACTAATAGCAATGAATACCCCTTTCCTCCATGAATATGTCCACTCTCCTCTTAAAGCCCTCCAAGCTGGCAGCCATCACCACATCCTGGGGCAGCGAGTTCCACAATTTAACTATGCGTTGTGTGAAAAAATACTTCCTTTTATCTGTTTTGAATCTCTCACTCTCCAGCTTTAGCAGATTACCCCGTGTTCTAGTATTATGGGAGAGGGAGAAAAACTTCTTCCTGTCCAGTCTCTCCAAACCCTGCATAATTTTATAGACCTCTATCATGTCTCCCCTTAGCCACCTTCTTTCCAAGCTAAACAGACCTAAGCATCTTAACCGCTCCCCATAGGACAGTTGCTCCAGTCCCCTAATCATTTTGGTTGCTCTTCTCTGCACCTTCTCAAGCTATGTAATATCCCTTTTTAGGTGTGGTGAGCAGAACTGTACACAGCATTCCAAGTGTGGTCTCACCATAGATTTGTACAAGGACAGTATGATATCAGCAGTTTTATTCTCTATTCCTCGTCTAATTATGGCCAGCATGGAATTTGCCTTTTTTACAGCAGCCGCACACTGGGTTGACATCTTCACTGAGCTATCCACTACCACCCCAAGATCCTTTTCTTGGTCTGTCGCTGCCAGCACAGATCCCATAAGTGTATATGTGAAGTTGGGATTTTTTGTCCCAATATGCATCACTTAACACTTACATTGAATCTCATTTGCCATTTTAATGCCCATTCTTCCAGTATGTAGAGATCCTTCTGGAGCTCTTTACAGTCCAATTTTGTTTTAACCACCCTTAATAATTTGGTGTCATCTGCAAACTTGGCTTCTTCACTGTTTAACCCCAACTCCAGGTCATTGATGAATAGGTTGAAAAGCACTGGTCCCAACATAGATCCCTGAGTTGCTCACATCCCACCATTGGGAGAACTGACCATTGATTCCTACTCTCTGCTTCCTATTTTTCAGCCAGCTCTCAATCCATAAGAGGACTTGTCCTCTTATCCCATGACTATGAAGTTTGCTTAGCAGTCTTTGGTGGGGGACTTTGTCAAAAGCTTTTTGGAAATCCAAATACACAATATCCACAGGCTCATTTCTGTCCACCTGCTTATTGACGCTTTCAAAAAAACTCTAATAGGTTAGTGAGACAGGACCTACCCTTACAGAAGCCATGTTGGGTTTTGCCCAGCAGACCTTGCCCTTCCATATGCTTGACAATTCTATCTTTAATAATGCTTTCTACCAATTTACCCAGAACAGACGTTAAGCTAAGGTTGGGAAATACCTGGAGATTTTGGGGGTGGATCCTGAACAGGGCAGGGTTTGAGGAAGGGAAGGACTTCGGTGAGGTATAATGCCACTGATTCCACCTACCAAAGCAGTCTTTTTCTCCAGGTAAACTGATCTCTGTCACCTGGAGATCAGTTGTAATAGCAGAAGATCTCCAGCTACCACCTGGAGGTTGGTAACAAAAATGCTGGGGGATCCCCAGGTCCCACCTAGAGGCTGGCATCCCCATTCAGTATTCCATACACCTCCTCCAACCTTTGTTTCCTGTCTCTTATGTGTTCATTAGTTTTGCCTTGTGCTTTAATTGTAGAAAGTACAGTTAGGAAGTCCCTGTGTGCTACAAGGAATGGGTTAACTCGCTGCAAAAAAAATTTTGCATTGCATTTGGAAAAATAAAAAGGTCACTATAAACAATTCATTTTAAAACATGCGAATCAGCAGTTTTCTTTATTGCTGGAAGATATTTTAAGATTTTTCAGTTCTAATCAGGTTTGTTCATGTAACCCCTGCGGATGTAGAGCATCTTCCTCTTTCCTTATAATATTTTCTCTGAAGACTGCAACAACTACAGCCCCTGCAGATAAGGAAAGACTCGTTCACCCCAATCCAGATAGGAGGCTGTCCTTTTAAAAATACATAGGTATGAATTTAAGAAAAATACAAATGTGCCAAAAAGGGGAGAAAAACCTGACTCATACAAAATAGACAGAAAAAGAAAAGAGATTAGCCAGCACTTCCTTTTCACAGGCACTATACTAGGGCTGTTGGGGAGGGGGGATTCAGTAAAAGTAGGGTTCAGGTTTATTGGCCATTTTTTCTCCAGGAAAACCCGAATGCTGAATTTCCTATACCAATAAAGGTAGGAATTCGGCTTTAAATTCAGGTTTCCCGAAAAATTCGGCTATTTAAATCCTATGGGGGCTTTTCAGGGCTTCGGGTGGGGCATTTTTGCAGGTAGAGGTCCCACATTTTCATGGTAGCTAGAAGGGACTCTCCTTGCAAGAACCCACAAGTTTGGGTCAGGGGATCCGGAGTTATGAAGTCTGGAAGGGGTCGCCCCCATTCTCCTCCATTGAACTTCATTGGCAAAGTTCAGATGGTTTAGTGTGATCTTTGCAATGTATCTCAATGGAGAAGCCGGGCTTTAAACGGAGGGAAAGTTCGCCCCGTGCCTCCATAGAGACACAATGTATCTGAATTTTCATCCTGGTTTTTCAGGAATGGCAAATCCAGCTTTGCCAACCTCCCGGATTTTGCAGGCTCAGTAAACCCAAACCCGAATTTTACCAAATTTGCATTTTTTGGTATATTTTTGGTTTGGTTTTTACCAAATCAACAGCCCTACATTACACATTGAATCCAAGGATCAGTTCTATTCCAATCAATATTATATATCTCCGAGTGACAAAATTAATACAAAATAGCCTGCATGAAGAAAGGCTCAACCTCCCATCTAAAGGCCAAACTGTACAAGATGGTGCATCTTAGGGTTGCCAACCGCCAGGCACTAGCTGGAGATCTGCTATTACAACTGATCTCCAGGCAATAGAGATCAGTTCACCTGGAGAAAATGGCTGCTTTGGCAATTGAACTCTATGGCATTGAAGTCCCTCCCCAAACCCCACCCTCCTCAGGCTCCACCTCAAAAACCTCCCGCCAGGGGCAAAGAGGGACCTGGCAACCCTAGTGCATCTCCAAAGAATGGCAGATAACTCCCCCTCCCATGAGGACATTTAATTTCAGGAAGGCAGGGGTCCCTCTTCCCCACATGTAGCTGCTTTCCATTAGGAGCAGTGCAGATTTCCACAGGTGAGTGTTTTTTTCCTCAGCTTTTGTCCTGACCTTGGTAGCCCAGGCTAGCCTGTTCACGTCAGATCTCAGAAGCGAAGCAGGGTTGACTCTGGCAAGTATTTGGATGGGAGACCTCCAAGGAATACAAGATTATGACACAGAGGTAGGTAACGGCAAACCCCCTCTGAATGCCTCTTGCCTTGAAAGCCCCACCAGACAACCAGGTTTCCATAAGTCAGATGTGACTTGACATACAACAAACAAAAAAGGATGGCCTAGGCTAGCCCGATCTCATCATGTCTTGAAAGCTAAGCAGGGTTGGCCCTGGTTAGTACTTGAATGGGACACTACCAAGGAAGAACCGGGTTGGTCCGCAGAGGCAGGCAATGGCCCACCACCTCTGAACCTCTCTTACCTTGAAAACCCTACGGAACCACCATAAGATGGAAGTGACTTGATCACAATTGTCACCCCTAGGGTTGCCAAAGTCCAGGTAATAGCTGGAGATCTCCTGCTATTACAACTGATCTCCAGCAGATAGAGACGAGTTCACCTGGAGAAAATGGCCACTTTGGCAATTGGACTCTATGGCATTGAAGTCCCTGCCCACCTCAACCTCCACCCCAAAAACCTCCCACCGGTGGTGAAGAGGGACGTTGCAACCCTAGCCACCACCAGCGTCACATTAAATCGAGCCTAATAATTAGGGATAGTTGCAGAAACTCCTTGAGAAATTGCTCTCGCCTTATCCAAGGGCTTTTTATCTTAAAATCACTTCCTCCATCACCACATGAACCTTCACATTTTCTCAAAATGTAATCCCTTACTGCTTTCAGGTCTGGACAAAACATTTCTCCCATTTCTGCCTCAGCTGGACTCATATTTCACACACTATGGAATATCCCACTGCAGATATGAGTCTCATCCCCCATCCGAGGGGCTCGGAGTCACCTCCGTTGTGTTTCCCTCAAGGTTTTGACAGATAGTATCCATGATGGGTTTTAAGTGGTCGGCTCCACTTTCCGGCTTCCTGCTCTCAACACTGACAGTTGCAGCAGTTGAGACTGTGATTTAAAATGATTAAAATTATTATAAACTGTTAAAACGCAAATTGTCAACACCACATGTCAAAGTAAGCACTCTTAAATCAAGGCGGGCAAAAACAGCGACCCGGGCCTGATTTGACTACGGAAATGAGAATGTTCCAGGGAACAGACTTCTTGGTGAGCTAAGAGAGATTTTTGGATGTGGAAGCACCAGGGAATACTGGCCTATGTATAGGGTTGCCAACCTCCAGGTGGTGGCTGGAGATCTCCTGCTATTACAACTGATCTCCAGCCAATAGATCTCAGTTCCCCTGGAGAAAATGGCCGCTTTGGTCATTGGACTCTGTGGCATTGAAGTCCCTCCCCTCCCTAACCCCTGCCCTCATCAGGCTCTGCCCTAAAAACCTCCCGCCGGTGATGAAGAGGGACCTGTCAACCCTACCTATGTGGAGGCCAAAGGTGTGGCAATTGAGGACCCCTGACAAGAGAAGCCTGTGAGAAAACAAGTCAGAAAACCTAGATCACTGGTGCTTGAAACAAAAAGGAAAAAAAAGTACAAATAGTGAATTTAACTAATTATGACTATTGCCTTCAACTTCATTGGTGCCAAGTTAAGATTTATTTTTTTTTAAATATCCCTGGATGTCAAATTTGAAAAAGAAAATGTAAAGATGTTCCAGGTTTGTTTTTTTAATGAAGTGCAATTTGCAAAAAGTTAAGCATGGCTTAACACTGAAGTCAATAAGGGCAGAGCTAGATATCACGGATTGCATGGAGCTGCCAATGCTCCATCTCTCCTTCTTTCCTCCCTTCTTCATAAGCTCTGACTGAAGATGACAGTTGAAATGACGTCATCTGAAATGATGCCATCTGACATGACATCATCATGCAACAGTGAATGACAAGGTGGGGGCAGGACAACATGGAGTGAAATTAAGTCATCTCGTGCAATGGGTTAAACTAGATGTTATGAGGAACTGAGGGGAAAGAGCCAAGAAGTTTGGGACACTTGGTGTGCCCTGGAACCTCTAGTTCTGCCTTACAAAAAACATTTATATAACTTTGGCAGGGTGATCCTAGTCAGGGATAGAGGGCCTACAGATCAATAAAACACTGCATATGAAGCACCTTAATTCAAAGAAATATCTAATCACATCAGGATCTCTTTTTTGCAGTGTTTTAGCAATGTACCCATGTGCAGTTAGGAAGCCCAAAAGGAGGAAGGTTGAAGACGAATGGAAGGAGAAGAAAGCTGTGGCAAGCTGCCCATGAATCAATTCCAGAATTCATTTTAGAAATGCTCCCAATTAAACTGGGATTTCAGATAAGAGTCGTTTATGCATGGGACTTTCACTCACATTCGCCCCAGGCCTGTCTTGGTTGTTCCTTGGAGTTATGCATGAGTTTTCGGTCCATTAGAGATGACCTCGCTGCCAGCCCTCACAAATCCCAGGACTTCCCGTTCCTCTATTAATTTGACTCTTCCATCTCCCCTGAGCTCAGCCCAGGTGAAATCCCCATGCATAAGGCAAAGCATGGGTCACGGAAGCTTTAGGGTTGCCAGGTGCCCGCTGGTGGCAGGCAAACCCCTGGCAATTGACCCCTCTGCCTGCTGACCACCTGAGGGTCGGCGGGCAAACGTGCTCACACGCGCACATACTGCGCTCATCACTTCCAGTTTAGAACCGGAAGTTCTGCCTCGCAAGGGGCCTTATACCTCTTAGTTTGAGTGATAAAGGGCACATGCATGGACACACGCACTTACACAAAAAAACCTCCTGACAGAGGAGAAGAGGGACCTGACAACCCTAAGAAGCTTGGGGAAATGACGTTTCTCTCACAGACAGCACTACAGCCAATTACACAGCAGCATGTCAAGGGGCGGACATTAAAATGCTTCCTGCTTCCTGGGAGTTCTTTCTGAGCAGAAGAAAAGATTGTAGAAATGAGGCTTGGGTCCCCCCCCCCCCAAATTCCTTTTAGAAAGCTCCGTTTTTTCAAATGCTTTTTTATGCAGTGATTGAGTTTTTTTGGGGGGGGAGGACTTTTCTCTCACAGTAAGCACTACAGCCAGTTACAAAGCAGCATTTCGGGGGGGGGGACTCCAATGCTTCTTGATTTGAGCTTGGAGACTGCTGGTGCATAGATTCCCAACAGGAAAGTGTTTTACCTGAGCAATGAACCTCAGGTAAAACTCAGGTAAAACCAAAGTGGGAAATTGCATAAAGAGAAATTCTGAAACACTAAACCAATGGAATTGGGTAATCGACTCATCCTTATGTTCTTTTCCCTTTGACATGCATGTAGCCTTTCTGAGTGGAGCACTTCTTCATATTCAGAGCTACTGCTGGCCCGAATACTAGGCAAACCCAGGTGATTGCCTAGGTTACCAAATTTTGAGGGGTCCCCAAAAGGGGAGAGGCGCCACCTCTGCTGCCTGGAAGGGAAGCCTGCTGTTAACAGGCTTCTGGGATCTCCATATCTGTTGACTGGTCTTCTGTAGCTGCCAGGATGCCTGTTGGGCTTTTGAAGAACTTCCCTATTTTTATTTTTACATTGTTTGCGCCAGCGTGGTGTGGTGGTTAAGAGCGGTGGTTTGGAGCGGTGGACTCTGATCTGGAGAAGCGGGTTTGATTCCCCACTCCTCCACACGAGCAGCGGACGCTAATCTGGTGAACCAGGCTGGTTTCCCCACTCCTACACATGAAGCCAGCTGGGTGACCTTGGGCTAGTCGCACTCTCTCAGACCCATCTCCCTCACAGGGTGTCTGTTGTGGGGAGGGGAAGCCAGTTTGAGTCTCCCTTAATTGGTAGAGAAAATCAGCATATAAAAACCTTCTTCTTTTTCTTCTTCCTCCTCCTCGTCTTCTTATTATTATTAAATGCCTAGTAAGTAAAACATTCTAGACTTTTCTCACTATTAAACGAGTACGCAAAAGTCATAATTCAGCTAGGGCGTCAAAAAACCTGGGGCCAGCCCTGTTTGGAGCATGTTCCAGCATATAAAAATTAGCATCTGAAAACGGAATAAAAGGAGGCAAATAGGTCATCTTTATTCAGTAGGTATTTCAGCTTCTGGGGATGAGAAGGGAGCATAGCATAGCCCAATCTAGCCAGATGTCGGGAACTAAGCAAGGTCAGTACTTGGGAAGGGAGACCACCAAGGAAGGCTCTGCAGAGGAAGGCAATGGCAAACCATCTCTGATTAATCACTTGCCTTAAAAGCCCCTTGCTGGGGTCGCCATAAGTTGGTTGCATCTTGACTGCTCTTTACGCATGCATTTCAGTTTCTCCCCTCTTGACTGTAGCGCTGGTGTCTGCTCCACTGGGGTAGCACAGAGAGGCAAAGATAGGGTAGCCAGATCTCCCCTGGTCACCGGTGGGGGATAGGGGATATGGTTGCCAGAGCCAGGTTGGGGAGGGGCTGTGGCTCAGTGGTAGAGCTTCTGTTTGGCACGCAGAAGGTCCCAGGTTCAATCCCCAGCATCTCCAGTTAAAGGGACCAGGCAAGTAGGTGATGTGAAAGACCTCTACCTGAGACCCTGGAGAGCCGCTGCCTGTCTGAGTAGACAATACTGACTTTGATGGACCAAGGGTCTGATTCAGTATAAGGCAGCTTCATGTGTTCATGTGAGAAACTCCTGGAGATTTGGGGACGGAGCCTGGGGAGGTCAGGGACCTCAGTGGCATACAATGCCCTAGAATCCACCCTCTACAGCAGCCATTTTCTCCAGGGGAACTGATCTCTGTAGTCTGGAGATGAGCTGTGATTCTAGGGGGTCCCCAGTTCCCACCTGGAGGCTGGCATCCCAAGGCCGGGATCAAGAATGCAGCTGCAGTACCACCATCTTCTTTGCAACTGTTACGCAGTAGAGGGTGGGGGGAAAGAGGCAGCGAAGGAGTTGGTTAGCTTCCAGGAGTCAAAGGCTAAGCGTTTGCTGTGAGCCCAGCTTGACAAACTACACTGTGTCCGCTTTGCTCTGTGTGCAGCCCCAGAAACTGCAGAGAGTAAAGTGACAGTAGTCACCTGTGGTTCCTTCCTTGCAAAGATGAATGCAAACAGAAGAGGGCGCCAAAGATTGAAGAAAGAAGTCTTAACTAGGCTGGTGGATTTGCAAACCTTCTGCCTTCTGGAATCCCTTGTTTGCCAAGGAGTGCCTGATTGTATCAGTTTGCAGAAACGCAGGAGCAGGTCTTAATGCGTGTAAAGTAGGGCTACCAACCTCCAGGTACTAGCAGGAGATCTCCTGCTATTGCTAGTGATCTCCAGCCGATTTAGGTCGGTTCACCTGGAGAAAATGGCCACTTTGGCAATTGGACTCTATGGCATTAAAGTCCCTCCCCTCCCCAAACCCCACCCTCCTCCGCCCCAAAAACCTCCTGCCGGTGGCAAAGAGGGACCTGGCAACCCTAGTGTAAAAAGTACACAGGCAAACACCTGTGTTTTCAAGACAAGAGACGAACAGATATGGTTTGCCATTGCCTGCCTCTGCATTAGGGTTGCCAGTAGGGTTGCCAGGTCCCTCTTCGCCATCAGCGGGAGGTTTTTGGGGTGGAATCTGAGGAGGACAGAGTTTGGGGAGGGACTTCAATGTCATAGAGTCCAATTGCCAAGGCGGCCATTTTCTACAGGTGAACTGATCAGTTGTAATAGCAGATCGGGAGATTTCAGGGGTGGTGCCTGAGGAGGGTGGGTAGGGTTGCCAACCTCCAGGTAGTATTCAAAAAGACCCTCGTGCTTAATAATGAGTTATCATAAAAGAGAAAAAGCACTGATGGCTGAAGCAAACCAGAATTATCTATTAATTTGATACAATGCAATATGCTACTATACGAAAAATTATTAACAATACTATATAAAAAAATTCACAACATCATACACCCAACATTGTTCCTGTAAAGTCCCGAAATAATGAAAAAATCAGCCTAGGAATCCTAGGGCTGCCACATAAATGACTCGCAGTTCCTCTCGCAGGAGTGAGCTTGATCCGGGGGCGATTCCCGTCAACCCGGCAAAAGCGTTGCTCCTTACGTGTAAAGAAGTGCAAAATCCTTCAAACAGGAGCTTCCTTTCAATATCCCGGAGTGGTGAGAAATCTTGTTAATTCCCAAAATTGACCCTGGTGGTCCCTTCCAACTCTATGATTCTATGATTCTATGGTGGGAGACAGCAAGAAAATGGCTGGCACAAAATGGCTACCGCAGGAGACAGAGCCAGCCACAAAATGATTCGCACATTTTAACTTCAGTAACACCGTGTATATCCTTTTAAAAGAATCTGCCCAGCTAATCAAATCTTCAATAAAGTCTTGCTGGACAAAGCCCTACCTGGTCCTCCCCCGGCCCCCACTTCCTATAAACGCTTGGCCGGTGCTCGAAAAGACGTTAAGAACATAAGAAAGGCCATGTTGGATCAGACCAGGGCCCATCAAGTCCAGCAGTCTGTTCACACAGTGGCCAACCAGGTGCCTTTAGGAAGCCCACAAACAAGACAATTGCAACAGCATTGTCCTGTCTGTGGTCCAAAGCACCTAATATAATAGGCATGCTCTTCTGATCCTGGAGAGAACAGGTATGCATCATGTCTAGTATTCATTTTGGCTAGTAGCCATGAATAGCTCTCTCCTCCATTAACATGTGCACTCCTCTCTTAAAGCCTTCCAAGTTGGCAGCCATCACCACATCCTGGGGCAGGGAGTTCCACAATTTAACCATGCATTGTGTGAAGAAATACTTCCTTTTATCTGTTCTGAATCTCTCACCCTCCAGCTTCAGCTGATGACCCTGAGCTCTAGTACTATGGGAGAGATAGAAAAGCTTCTCCCTGTCCACATTCTCCATACCATGCATAATGACCTCTATTATGTCTCCCCTTAACTGCCTTCTTTCCAAGCTAAACAGCCCTAAGCGCTTTAACCGTCCCTCAAAGGGCCATTGCCCTAGCCCCCTGGTTGCACTTTTCTGCACCTTCTCAAGCTCTGCAATATCCTTTTTGAGGTGTGGGGACCAGAACTGTACACAGTATTCCAAGTGTGGTCTCACTCTCACCATAGATTTGTACAAGGGCAGTATGACAGCAGTAGTTGTTGGTGGGTACCATGGCGCTCACAGGCTCCACATGGGGAACCCTGCCACACAGACTACCATCTAAAGCAGCCATTTTCTCCCAGGGGAATTGTTCTCTGTCATCTGGAGTTCAGTTGTCATTCCAGGAGTTCTCCAGCCCCCACCTGGAGGTTGGCGGTCCTCGGCAGAATTCCTCCTTCGACTGCCTTTGTGCACGGATATGCACTTGTTCATGTACAGCTGCAAGCGGGGGGAAGAAAATTGCTGCTCTTTCCCACATTTGATCAGCCGGCACAAATGAATGACATGTACGGCTGGGGGAAAATTTTAAGTCTCCGCATTATTTGCATTCTTGCCGCTATGCCAGATTTGCCAGCGTTCGGATTCCGAGCCGGCTACCAGACCCCTCTCACTTTCCTGTGAGCGCGCAAAATACATCTCACGATTTTACTACAGAGGCTTGGCCTCCCGGATCATCCGATCAGCTTTCATAAACCTTCTCTCCAGAACACCGGCCGCCTAATCTGGGCAGGAGCCAAACTACAGACTACTGAGGAAACAGGCGCTTAACAGACAGGAGTGGACACATTGTATGCATTCATTGCCGCACCGTTCGACCCTGGAATCGTTCTCTTTCAAGGGAGTATTCTCAAAGGGGTAATGTAATGATGCAGCCTGACCTTGAGGCGGGGTCTCTGATGTCTGTTTCAGAGGATGAGAGAGAATCCTAGAATCATAGGCCGTTTATGCAGGGTCGATTTTGATGCTCGCTCAAAGCTGCTTTTTTAAACCTGCCCTTTAAAATGACAATTCACCGGTCCTGATTCAAGAGGAGCAAGTCAAACAAATTCCACCCCCACCCCACTCGCCTGCTCCTTTGTTCCTTCGTTTGCATAGCCATTAACAATGGTCGTTTGCATAGCTAAGCTGTGGCTGTGATTTTTCATGGTTCCTTAAGTAAATGCTTCGATGCGGGGGCGGAGCAAATACAAAAGGTCGCATTAAAGGGGCTCTTAAGAAATGTGAAGCAGGTATGCGCCGGCTTCGCAGTGACGTCTGGAATGACGGTTCAGTGTGAAGGAATAAAAAAAATATGCGGGGCACTTCAGCCTGGAATGCGCTGATAATTACCAAGCACAAACGGCCATAGAGTTGGAAGGGGCCACACAGGCCATCTAGTCCAACCCCCTGCTTAATGCAGGATCAGCCTAGAGCATCCCTGACAAGTGCTTGTCCAGCCTCTGCTTGAAGACTGCCACTGAGGGGGAGCTCACCACCTCCCTAGGGAGCCCATTCCATGGTCGAACAACTCTGTAAAAAACAATTTCCTAATATCCAGTCGGTACCTTTCCGCCCGCAATTTAAACCCATTCTTGCGAGTCCTATCCTCAACTGCCAACAGGACTGGTTTACAATCACCTTCCCTTCCCCTCCCCACAATAGACACCCTGTGAGGTCGGTGGGGCTGAGAGACCTCTAAGAGAGCTGTGACCAAGGTCACCCAACTAGCTTCATGTGAAGGAGTGGGGAAACCAACCCGGTTCACCAGATTAGCATCCACCGCTCATGTGGAGGAGTGGGGAATCGAACCTGGTTCTCCAGGCTCCACCGCTCTTAACTACTACACCACGCTGGCGTCAAACCACAGCTGAACATCTCTTGCCTTGAAAACCTTACAAGATTGCCATGAATCTGTTACGATTTGACGGCACACCTAGTCCAAGGGGGTACTTTTTCTCAATATTAACTCGGCCTGAGGCCTGATTTAAACGTGACGCTAGTGAGACAAGAGCTCTCGCCCGTGGGACTTTACATTCACACAGCAACTTGTGGAGCCTGGGCCAGTCCTGGCGCAAAGCAGCTACTGGCTCTTTCACTGAATTATGCCCTTTCAATCCAATTTGACGCTGGACTTTGCCGTGTGAAACGTGTTGGGTCTTAGATAGCGAGATTCGTTACATGTCAGACAGTCAAAGGGTTAATTAGCCAAATGGTCAGGAAGAGCAGATCGCCATTGCTTCCATGTCATATGGTCACGTAGGCAAAGTAATCTGCATTTTACTGCTTTGGTATATCCTTTGTTTGAAAGAGAAACTGTAGCCCAGTTACTTGTAAGTTACCAACCTGCAAGCATGGAGGAGCACATTCTCCTTGTGAGAATGGCTACTCGTGAGTAAGCGTAGTAACTGCTAAAGGAGTTTAGCAAGTCTAGGAAACTTAGAGATGTAGGATGTTTATTGTTTAATCCATGTACCCTACCCTTGAGATTAGTTAGTAAAGAATTGATTTGATTAAGAAAACGACTCTGTGGTATTTTTGTGTGTGATTAACCTTTATTATCAATAAGCAAAAACCAAGATTCATCGCCCTGAATGGTAGCAGATTAATTAAGTGAGTTTCAGATCCTAACAAGTGGTAGCAGAGGATGGTTTATTCTTGGCTATTGATATAAAGTCACACAGAACAATTTTTGATTTTTGAATCGTGTCCCATCGGGGAACTGAGGAATACAAAGGACCTTACAGACGCCTGAGGGAATTCCTGTAAAGAAGCCGAGCAGCCGAGTCTGTGGGGACGACAGGAAAACTCAACCCTCACGCCTGTGAACTGGAGGAGGAGAGCGACAAGCTGCAAGAATGGGAGAGGACGCGAACCGGGCAGCCACGCCAGTAACATCGAGCACAAACGCAGGAGCCGTGAGTGTAAATGGGAAAGGGATCCAATCAGTAATAATTCCCCACATAAGTCAGTCATCCTTCCCAATATGGAAAAGATCTGTTGAATTAGCATTTAAGGCACTGGGGATTAAACACGTACTAAATGAAGATCCCCCAGATGAGACTGACAGAGATAAGTTTAATGCCTTTGATAAAGCTGATGCCCAGGGGATGTGCCTTCTGGTGGGAGCAATATCACCAACAGAATCATCCATCATTTTAAATAGTAATTCAACGAAAGATATGATGAAAGCACTCAATGAAAAGTATGGTGTTTTGTCCAGAGGTCAGAGGATGAGCCTCAAGGCGAATCTACTCTCATATAAGATGCCTGAAAATGTAACTCTCTTACAACATTTAAAGCATATGCAAGATTTGGAATCAGAGGTGAAATTTGCAGGAGGGGAAGTGAGCTCAGAAGATTTTTTAACAATATTCATTGCCAGTCTCCACCCACGCTTTAATGCAGAGAAGCGAAACCTCCTAGCCAGAGAGGATTTAACCCTTAATAAGCTGATCACAGCCTTGAAAGAATTTGAAACAGACAGAGCACGCGAAAATGAACTGTCTAATGGAATACAGGTATTGCATGTGCATGAGAAAAAGTTCCAATGTTTCACCTGTCGCAAATTTGGCCATAAATCGTATCAATGCAAGCAGAGGGAATCAAAAGGGGGAAAACCCCCCTCTCCGGGGGAAAAGCCCGCGAATTTTAGACAAAGACCAGATTCAGCCACAACAGGAAGTCAAGGCTATAGCAAGCCCAAGAGACCAGATCAGATCGCTACGCTTTTGCTAAAAGATCAATCAACTCACATTTTACCAATAAAAGATGACCCAAAGCGTGTACAAAAATTGCTTTTAGATTCAGGGTCAAGTAACCATACATGTGGGATCATGGAAGCCTTTGATTATTTGGAACCATGCGCTGAAACATTCATAATGGCCAATGGTGAGAGACAAATATGCACCCAGAAAGGACAAATTTCTGTTTCTATCCAGTCTCTCTGTGGAAATGTAATGGGCTTAAGATTACAGAATGTGCTTTATATGCAAAAATCTGAACATTGTTTACTGTCTGTGAAAAGGCTAGCAAATGCTAAGTTCCAAGTGACAATAAATGAGAACGGTTGCTATTTGTTTGATTCTCAAGCAAGGGAATATGAAGTTTTGTCAGAAGGTTCTCATTACTACTTGGAGAACGTTGCAGACCAGATTGTGGATTATACTGAGGACAGTGTTAATTCTGATGAACTGTATCAGTGTGAGAAAGACAATGGACTTTGTGCAAAGGAAAATACTGTTGTTGATGAGAAGGAATGCTTTGTTGACTGCAATAAGGAGATTAAAGGTTTAAATACTGAGAAATGTAAACATGAGAATTGCGTGTATTTCTGGCATTTGAAATTGAAACACAGAAATATGGAGTCTGTGAGGCAGCAACTACATGAGTTTGGCTTGCCAGTAAAGGACTGTGTGAAGAGTTATGAGCAATGTGAAATTTGTATTGAAGCATCAGAGCATGTGCAGAGTGATTCAACAGAACTTCTAGCGCCATCTACTGATGAAGGAAATGTTAGCATCTCGGGAGACAAAAGGGGAAAGGAAATTTCCATTGTAAACGAGATGAATGCAACTGAGAGAATGAGTGATGCAAAGGTTGGAAGAAGGGAAACCGAGCCGGTTACATCCTCAGCATGGGAGCTTAGGCCGCCTGGTGCAGCAAAGTGTCTACAGGATACAGCATCAGAAGAGGGAAGTCCTGAAGCTGATGGAGATGTAAAGGTTTCAACCACCTTAAACCATTCTGAAGTGAAAAGTAACTTCTCAAGCTGGGAGAACAAAGAGCAAAAGTTTCTCAGTGGGGAGAAGAAATCACTGCAACAACTTACAGCGATAAACATTCTTTTAAACATTGCCACTTCAAAGAAAATGACAGTGATGATGTTTACTGTTACAGATAGCCAAAAGCTTACTTCACAACTACAGAAGCAAGGCTTCAAAAGGGGAAATAAAGAGAAATGTCTACTCAGCAGAAAGGAAAATGGCCTATTGCAATACATTTTAATAATAATGGACAATGTTTTAATTTGCTGTGATACTGAGTCAAATGCAAAGAAAATTGCTGAACAACTGGAGAAATCAGCAGGATCCAAACTCTTTGAAGAAAGACACTGTTTTGATATGGAAACAGAAAGAGACAAAATACTGGAATTTCTCAAGCAAAGAAAAGTGCAAGAACGCAAGTCAAGCAAGACAAGGAAGAAATCTTCAACTCAAGATTAACTCAGTGAAAGACAAGAAACAAAAGGGACTTATTGATATGATATGATATGTTAATAAATGTGATGAATTATGTTTGCATGTCTGAATGTAACTGAACCTCGAAAAGGGGATTTGTTGGGTCTTAGATAGCGAGATTCGTTACATGTCAGACAGTCAAAGGGTTAATTAGCCAAATGGTCAGGAAGAGCAGATCGCCATTGCTTCCATGTCATATGGTCACGTAGGCAAAGTAATCTGCATTTTACTGCTTTGGTATATCCTTTGTTTGAAAGAGAAACTGTAGCCCAGTTACTTGTAAGTTACCAACCTGCAAGCATGGAGGAGCACATTCTCCTTGTGAGAATGGCTACTCGTGAGTAAGCGTAGTAACTGCTAAAGGAGTTTAGCAAGTCTAGGAAACTTAGAGATGTAGGATGTTTATTGTTTAATCCATGTACCCTACCCTTGAGATTAGTTAGTAAAGAATTGATTTGATTAAGAAAACGACTCTGTGGTATTTTTGTGTGTGATTAACCTTTATTATCAATAAGCAAAAACCAAGATTCATCGCCCTGAATGGTAGCAGATTAATTAAGTGAGTTTCAGATCCTAACAAAACGGCCGGATCTGCTTGCAAGCGATGGTTAAAATGCATTGAGATGGGATTGAAAGGGCCGCACGGCTGCTTTGCAACGGGAGTCAGCCTGGTGTAAACAAGACACGGTGCACATGTGAAGTCCCACAGGGGAGTTCTTAGGCCTCATCAGCAGCGGGTTTAAATCAAGCCTCCGATCAGAACATTGAGAGCGATGGCTTACATTTTTAACAACATCCAGATGAGTAAGAGTGATGGAGAGATAGAAGCACCTGGTGACTGCACACCTGAGCACATTATGAGTATGTGACCTTTAGTAAGTAGTCAGACATGAATATGCAAAAGTGAATCACTCTGGGTTGCAGATCTATACAAGAAAAGCAGTGTTGGGGGACAGCAGACATAGACATCTCTGCCTGCTTCTCAGGTGTGGACGTGAAGGCTATCACACTGCCTTCTAGCAGGGCTGGTTCCAGATTTTGGGGGGCCCTGGGCAGAGAGTATTCAGGACCTGCCTTCCACCCTCTGCATTACCACCAGGCCCCTCTCTCATGCCTAGTGTTGCTAGCTTTGTGCTGGGAAATACCTGGAGATTTTGGGGGTGGAGCCTGGGGAGGGCAGGTTTGTGGAGGGGAGGGCCCTCAGCAGGGTATAATGTGGAGTTGCCAACCTCCAGGTACTAGCTGGAGATCTCCCGCTATTACAACTGATCTTCAACTGGTAGAGATCAGTTCATCTGGAGAGAATGGCTGCTCTGGCAATTGGAGTCTATGGCATTGACGTCCCTCCCCTCCCCAAACCCTTCCTTCCTCAGGCTCCACCCCCAAAACCTCCCACCAGTGATGAAGAGGGACCTGGCAACCCTAGTATAATGCCACAGTCCACCTTCCAAAGTAGCTATTTTCTCCAGGGGAACTGATCTCTATCAGCTGGAGATCAGTTGTAATAACACATCTCCAGCTACTGGAGGATGACAACCCTATGGGAGACGTAGATTCAAATACCTGCTTATCATGAAAATTACTGGGCTAATCATTCTCCCTCAGCATAAGATATCACACACAGATGAAATGGGTGAACATTGAATAATTTATGCTACCCTGAGATCCTCGGAAGAAGGGCAGGATAAAAATGCATTAGATAGATGCATTTTGACCATCAGGTCAAATTCATGCTGCATACCTATTCTCTCTAGTATCAGAGGAGCATGCCTATTATTTTGGGTGCGGTGGAACACAGGCAGGATGGTGCTGCTGCACTCGTCTTGTTAGTGGCGTCCTAGAGGCACCTGGTTGGCCACTGTGTGAACAAACTGCTGGACTTGATGGGCCTTGATCTGATCCAGCAGGGCCTTTCTTATGTTCTTATGTTCAAACGTAGGGTTTTGGAGAATATTTCCTGAAAAGATGCTTCCTTAGAAGACTGTGTGTGTGTGTTAAGTGCCGTCAAGTTGCTTCCAACTCATGGCAACCCTATGAATTTACGACCTCCAAACTATCCTGTTGTTAACAGCCTTGCTCAGGTCTTGCAAACTGAGGGCCGTGGCTTCCTTGATTGAGTCAATTCATTTCATATTGGGTCTTCTTCTTTTCCTTCCACCTTCAGCTTTTCCTAGCATTATTGTCTTTCCTAGTGACTCTTGTCTTCTCATAATGTGACCAAAGTACGATACCCTCAGTTTTAGGCACTTTAGCTTCTAGGGACAGTTCAGGCTTCATTTGATCTAGAACCAACTTATTTGTCTTTTTGGTGGTCAACTTTCTTCCCGTCAACTTTCTTCACTGTCCAACTTTCATGCCTATACATAGTAATGGGGAATACTATGGCATGATCTTGGCTGCCAGTGACACATCCTTACACAAGAAGCTTTTCTAACTCCTTCATGGCTGCCCTTCACAGTCTCAAACTCCTTCTGATTTCTTGGTTGCAGTCTCCCTTTTGGTTGATGATGGAGCCAAGTTATGGAAAATCTTGAACAATTTCAGTTTCTTCATTGTCAACCTTAAACTTGTGTAATTCCCCAGTAATGATTACTTTTGTCTTCATGATGTTCAACTGTAATGCTGCTTTGGCACCTTCTGCTTCAACCTTCATCAATAGTCAATACATGAACACATGAAGCTGCCTTATACTGAATCAGACCCTTGGTCCATCAAAGTCAGTACTGTCTACTCAGGGGAGGGACTTCAATGCCATAGAGCCCAATTGCCAAAGCGGCCATTTTCTCCAGGGGAACTGATCTCTATTGGCTGAAGATCAGTTGTAATAGCAGGAGATCTCCAGCTAGTACCTGGCGGCTGGCAACCTTAAAAGCAGCCCCTCCCCAAATGCTGCGATACAAATAAAATAACATTTAGCGGGGCGGTGGGGGATAAAATCAAGATATTGTCCTCAACAGTAGCCATGGCAGCAGCAGAAAACCTACCGACAATTTAAAAACCCCGACTTTTGAGAGAATTGTATGCTTATCCTAACGCAAGAGCAGCTTCCTGGTGGGGTCAGGGTGGCAGCGAGATACAGCAACCCAGAGGGGCTTTGCCATAAACACCCACTGGCTCCGATTCCCTCCGACCCGGACTCCGCCTGCATAAGGCGAAAACATGGTTTAGAACCTGAGGTTCACTCTGGAATGCCGGCAGCCCGGGCTTGACATTCTTTGTGTAGGAAGAACAACAACAGGAAGCTTAAACAATGGCCCCTGAAGCGAGAACGTTTTCCTTGAGTTTTCAGGACGGCCCTTTTGCTTTCCGTGGCGGAATCACACCGCTGGGGCTCCAGGAGAATTCGGGTCCTTGCAGCAGTTTTAAGCCCAGGACGTTGTTGCAGTGAAACTCTTTAGAAACTCCAAGCCCTTTCCAGGTCTTCCACAGTGTGCTTAAGTTAGGGTTGCCAGGTCCCTCTTTGCTACCGGCAGGGGGGTTTGGGGGGGCAGAGCCTGAGGAGGGCGGGGTTTGGGGAGGGGAGGGGCTTCAATGCCACAGACTTCAATTGCCAGAGCGGCCATTTTCTCCAGGTGAACTGATCTCTATCGGCTGGAGATCAGTTGTAATAGTGGGAGATCTCCAGCCAGTACCTGGAGGTTGTGCAACCGAAACGAAAGCTAGTGCCCCAAAAGTGACTACTCCAGTAGTACCTGGAGGTTGGCAACCCTAGCTTAAGCCTCAAGACAGTGAAAAGCCATGGCCAGCCTGGCCATAGTAGAGGCAGGGGAGGCACCTGGGTGCTGAATTGCTGGGCAGCTGCTGAAGGCTGGACAGTCCCTTCCACCCCATCTGTTTACTGTGGCTCAGCTAGGGTTAGGGTTGCCAGGTCCCTCTTCATCACCAGCGAGAGGTTTTGGGGGTGGAGCCTGATGAGGGCGGGGTTTGGAGAGGGGAGGGACTTCGATGCCACAGAGTCCAATTGCCAAAGCGGCCGTTTTCTCCAGGGGAACTGATCTCTATCGGCTGGAGATCAGTTGTAATAGCAGGAGATCGCTAGCTAGTACCTGGAGGTTGGCAACCCTACTTAGGGTTGTCAGACCCCCCCCCACCGGGGGCAGGGGATCCCCCGCTTTGGGGGCCCTCCCCCAGTGCAGTTCAGCTGGCCGGTGGGGGGATTTATAGTGTTGCCAGCTTGGGGTTGGGAAACACCTGGAATTTTGTGGGGGCGGAGCTTGAGGAGGGCAGGGTTTGGGGAGGGGAGGGACTTCAATGCCATAGCGTCCAATTGCCAAAGCTGCTATTTTCTCCAGGTGAACACCCCCCCCCATCTACTGAATAACTTGGCAAGTAAATTAACCCTCTAAATATTTCCCCACGTCTACAGAGTGTGATCCATTGCTGTTGTAATAAGATTACCCATAGAGCTTTTGTGAATCCTAGAGCGTTTCTCTCTTCTCGTTTTCTCCGGCAGCGAAATCAGCGCACTCCAAATGCTCCCAGGGGTTGCAGGCTGCAGCCCGGCAATCCTACACCTGGAGACAGGTAACGCGAACACCTTACCCTCATCAAACAGATCAAAGAAAAGTTGAGGAAGTGCAGGCCAATTGCCTGCCTACTAAAGCGGGCAAACAAACAAGCAGCTGGAAGGAAGAGCAGCTGCTCCTGCCAGATGAGCCCCTGCTGATCCCAGCCGCTATAGCTGCTTGCCTGAGAACACTGCAATCACCTTTCACCAGATAGTAAAAGCACCAATCATCAACAGTTGCTGTCATCTGAAGTTAAAGTTATCAGTTCCTGCTTGTAGGGTGGCCAACCTCCAGGTAGTAGCAGGAGATCTCCTGCTATTACAACTGATCTCCAGCCAATCGAGATCAGTTCACCCGGAGAAAAAGCTGCTTTGGCAATTGCTCTACGGCATTGAAGTCTCTCCCTCTGCAAACCCCGCCCTCCTCAGACTCCACCCCCAAAATCTCCAGGTATTTCCCGACCTGAAGCTGGCAACCGTAGTGCCATCTGAGAAAATGGAGCTGAAGAGGGGGAACTGGCAGCAGCATGTGTGGAAGGGCATCTTCCCCCAAAGCAATCCCCCCAAAACCTGGAGCCATTCCTGATCCCGTGTCTGCTGTTTCTCTGGCCCTATGATGGTTGCCAGGCTCATTTATTTATTTTGCTTATGTATTTGCGTGTTTATGAGAAGACAAGAGTCACTGGGAAAAGACCATCATGCTAGGAAAAGTGGAAGACCCAACATGAGATGGATAGACTCTATAAAGGAAACCATGGCTCTCAATTTGCAAGATCTGAGCAAGGCTGCTAACACACACACATTTGCTTATTAAAACATTTATATCCTGCCATTCCCTTGTGGTTCAAGGTGCTTTTGACTAAGCAACATGGAGAAAAATGCTCACATTACTACACATCAGTGGTTTGCCATATGCTGAAAACTACCGTGCATGTAGAGCCATTTGAAATTGGCCTCCTAACAGCAGTAGAAACAATGGGTATAAATTACAAGCAGAAAGATACTGGCTGGATATTAGAAAAAGAATATTTTTTACTGTAAAAGTAGTTCAGCGGTGGAACCGGCTGCCTAGGGAGGAGGTGAGTTCCCCCTCTATGGAGGTTTGGGTGTTCAAGCGTCCCGTCGCGATGCGGGGCTTCTCGGTTTACCCTCGGAGGCGATGTAATCGTGTCATGCAAGGCTGCATGGCCACGTTCGCCGCTCCAAGCAGCACGGCAGATTGCGGGCAATTGCCCACCGAAAACGCCAACCTGGCAACCCTATATTACCTCCATATTATATGGATAATCCTATACACCTCCCCACCACCACACAGAGATTCAAAAGACTGATAAAAGGAAGTACCTCTTCACACAACGCATAGTTAAACGGTGGAACTCCCCTGCCCCAGGATGTGGTGATGGCTGCCAACTTGGAAGGCTTTTAAGAGGGGACTGGACATGTTCATGGAGGAGAGGGCTATCCATGGCTACTAGTGAAGTGCCTGTGTCATAGTCTTAAGTCCCAATAACTATAACACAGGAAGAGGTTGATAATTCAAAGCAGTTTGTTTATTAAGCTTAATAATACATACCGGGTGGGAGCTTCCCAAATGCGCAGGACAGCTCGCACACCAGAACAAAGGATTGCCACAACATTTATAACCTCTGGTCGGGGGTGTTACAAAATACGTAATATAGTGCATAGATACACAAAGACCCAATGATGGACACCTTTGGATTAGCATAGGCCTATCAGTGGAAGTTGAGGCGGCACCTTAGCTGGTTACATGATCTGGGGCAGGGAACATTCCTTAGGCCGTAGGTAATTTTGGACCGTGTCTTGGTGGATGGCTGTATCAGACACCGACAGCCTGATTTCCTGACTCCTGGCTCCTGGTTGCCACCTTCCCAAAGCCCTCATGTGTGTGTGCACATGAATGCATAGTATTCCAAACCTGCTCTTATACTTTAGGCCTAGCCTTTCCAGAAGAGCAATTATGCAAACTGAACACAAAAGCATACAATAATGATTACAGGCATTACACTAGGAAAAAGGGATGCTAGTCATGATGCATCCCTATTCTCTCCAGGAGCAGTCAAAAAGGGCAAGAGTCCAGTAGCACCTTAAAGACTAACAAAAATATTTTCTGGTAGGGTATGAGCTTTCGTGAGCCACAGCTCACTTCTTCAGATACAGCTAGAATGCTCATACCCTACCAGAAAATATTTTTGTTAGTCTTTAAGGTGCTACTGGACTCTTGCCCTTTTTGACTACTGCAAACAGACTAACACGGCTACCCACTGTGAATTCTCTCCAAGAGCAGTGGAGGATGCCTATTATATTAGGTGCTTTGGAACGCTTTTGCAACTTTGTATGTATTCGTGTTGTCCGTGTTCATGGAGGAGAGGGGTATTCATGGCTACAAGTAAAAATGGATGCTAGTCATGATGCATACCAGGATCAGAGGAGCATGCCTATTATATTAGGTGCAGTGGAACTCAGGCAAGATGCTGCTGCAGTCGTCTTGTTTGTGGGCTTCCTAGAGGCACCTTGTTGGCCGCTGTGTGAAAAGCCTGCTGGACTTGATGGACCTCGGTCTGATCCAGCAGGGCTTTTCTTATGGCTGCCAACCTGGAAGGCTTTAAGAGGGGAGTGGACATATTCATGGAGGAAAGGGGTATTCATGACTATTAGTTAAAATGGATACTAGTCATGCTGCATACCTATTCTCTCTAGTATCAGAGGAGCATGCCTATTATATTGGGTGAGATGGAACACAGGCAGAACAATGCTGCTGCAGTGATCTTGTTTGTGGGCTTCCTGAAGGCCCCTGTTTGGCCACTGTGTGAACAGATTGCTGGACTGGATGGGCCTTGGTCTGATCCAGCAGGGCCTTTCTTATGTTCTTATGTTCACATGCACACACACGCCATTTGTACAGCACTCCAATATTCCCATCTGTGTGAGCCAACCCTGCATCTCAAGGGACGGCTGCAGAAAACTTCCCACCCTTTACCAAACCTCATATCAATGCAATCGCAAGCCGCGGCAAAGCCTGAAGGGTGCTATTCATGAAATCAGAATATAGATGGCCATCAGCCTGATAAGCAGTATCGGTTTTCCCACAGCTCAGCCTAACCCTATGAAGCCTTAAAAAAAAAACACCACCCCACAATAAATTTGCTGAAGGCTTTCCCAAAATAGGAGGAAATTATTACTCACTGCACTAAAGTCAATAGGCTCTCCCCTCCCCATTCCCCGGCACTGATTGTTAATATTAGATGAAAGGACATTTCCTTTGCATTGTACTTACAGCAGTAATAGCCCAAGAAACAGTACAAGCCGCGCACATTATACACCCGAAACGTTTCTGGCCTTCACATTGTTGGACGCTTAGGGCATTAGTAATTTTCCTTTGACCTTTCAGCTAATAATGCCAGACTCTTCCAAATGACAGGTAACAAATGGAGGAACCGAGGGGCAAGGAGACAGGGAGGGACTCGGTCCCGAGCACACAGGAAACCTGAGGTGGTGCCCCAAAACCGAACACAAGCCGGCGAGGCCTGATTAATCAGGTTCCCTCGAGAAACGTTAAAGCCCCGGGCTCTGAAAGTAAAAAAAGACAGACATAACAGAGCAGTTTCGAAGCACCCTGTGTCTACTACAAATGTACCTTTTCTGTTCTGGGAATGGGAGGAAACAAGCGGTTCTGAGCATTTTTGGGGGGGGGATAAAAGTCAGCTGTGCACAGCGCTGATTGGCCAGGACACGTGTCGTCACCAATACCATTCTCTGTTCGCCACCAATACTATTCTCTGTTCAACCACCATTGCAATTATTCTTACAACGATCTCTAAAAAAAAAAGGTGAAGTTGACTGTACAAGCACAACCAGGCTGGTGTACTGGTCAGTGTCAGACTAGGATCTGGGAGACCCAGTTTCGAATTCTCACTCTGACATGGAAGCTCGTGGGGTGACCTTAGGCCAGTCACATGCTCTCAGCCTACCCTGCCTCAAAGGTGGTGAGGAAAAAGTGGAAGAGAGTAGGACAATGTAAGCCACTTCGAAGAAGAAGAAGAGGTGGATTTTATACCCCACTTTTCTCTGCCTTTAAGGAGTCTCAAAGCGGCTGACAATCGCCCTCCCTTCCCCTCCCCACAACAGACACCTTGTGAGGAAGGTGGGGCTCAGAGAGAGTTCGGAGAGAACTGTGACGGGCCCCAGGTCACCCAGCAGGCTTCATGTGGAGGAACGGGGAATCGAACCTGGTTCTCCAGATTAGAGTCCACTGCTCTTAACCACTACACCACGCTGGCTCTCCCACTGAGGAGAAAGGCAGGGTATAAATAAAGAAAACAAATAAATAAATCTGTAGGGTTTTTTTTTTTTCAACAGATGAAACATGAGGAATGGACCAAGACTGACAGCAGGTTTAGCATTCAACTAGTTGGGAATACATCCCCTCCACATGCAAAAATGGGAAACTGGGAAGAAGCCAGGCTCATCTTATCGACAGACAACCCCACTGTGAGGTCTCTTTAAATATTACACATTTTTTTTCTTCATTACAATGGCTCCAGAGATGCAAAGTTAGCTGTTCTTTTGGCAAAATGGTTGAAATCCTGCAGGCGGGCAGGGGAAGGGGGGCAGTAAGAGGAGAGAACGCAACTGAGGTGCATAATATCTCTGCCATTTCCTCTTTTTTTATTTCATTTGCAATCATTCAAGTTTGCTTTAAAGTGTGAAATGCACACGGCGTGACAATATCGCCTTTGATAACTTCCAAGGATTTGCATTAACACGTCTCCACAGCCCGCCTGAGGGTCCCCTCTCATCTGAATTAGCTGCACATTCTTTCCTTGACTCATCTTTTGTCAGGGGGGAAAAATTGCCCATTTATTTTGTATCTCTTCAAATAAAGGTCTTCACTAATCTCTGCGTTGGAACATGCAGGTTCCTAATTTATCTTTTTTTGAAAAAGTATCAAGTTTGTCACGGCATGTGCATACACATAATAAACCCATCCTCTTTATCCTTATACGTACATGCATCAACACAAGGAAGTGATAAACCAGCTATTCATCTCAAAAGGAATTTGAATTCCACATGTTGGCTTCCTATTCCGACAGCAGAATACAAGCCTGTCTACTAGGGTTGCCAGGCCCCTCTTTGCCACTAGCAGGCAGTATCCGGGGCCGAGCCTGAGTAGGGCTGGTGTTTGAGGAGGGACTTCAACCCCATAGAGTCCAATTGCCAAAGCGGCCATTTTCTCCCGGCGAACTGATCTCTGTCGGCTGGAGGTCAGTTGTAACAGCAGGAGATCTCCAGCTAGTACCTGGAGGTTGGCAACCCTACTGTCTACATCTAGATGTATCAGTAAGCACAGCTCCAGTTCCCCTTACCCAAGTTCCAAATATTTCTCATTGCTCCTAAACAAGCACAAATCCGCCTTTGGTTTCTTATTTAATCCACAGCTTAAAACAAAGGGTTTCATTCCGCACTGTCATTCCGCACTGGGCGGTGGGGGAGTCCCTTGCCACTAGCAGGGTCTTCCCCGCCACTGTTCAGCTGGCTGGTGGTGGGAGGAATAGCTGGAAATGGGGGGGGATCAGCAGTGTCCCAATGCACTGACATTGTTCCCCATGTGCCTGGAAGTAGGGTTGCCAGCTCCTGGTTGGGAAATACCTGGAGATTTGGGGGGGGGGTATAGCCTGGGTGGGGTGGGGTTTAGAGAGGGGAGGGAGTTCAGCAGGGTATAATTCCATAGAGACTGTTCGACAAGCAGCCATTTGCACCTGGAGAAATGTTCTCTGTCACCTGGAGACCAGTTTTAATTCTGGGAGATCTCTAGACAAGTGCCGCAAATCTTACCAACAAGAAAGAACTGGCTTTGGGCACATTCCCACCAAATATTGCAGGGCAAAGATAGTAAAACAAAACAAAAAAACAATCAAAACACTGCAAAACGGGCAACAGTGGTGTGAGAAGGTGTGGGGCAAGACCCAAATCGGTCTGGAGGCCAAGTCACAGCAAAAACATCATCTGGAAATGGCTCTTTTCGCCAAACGGGAAAGCCCCACACTGGTGTGTGTTTTTAATTTATTTTATATTTTAGGGGTACCAAAACGAAAAAGAAGGGAAAAGGGGAAAATAAAGTTAAGCATACTTCGTCTTCCGAACCTTGACATATTTAATACATAATAGGAAATATAAAATATTATCAAATATTTAATCCCTAATCCTGAACCCAAGTACGCCTTAAAGGTCACAATTCATCCTCACTATCAAATGTCCTAAGCATGGCTTCATTTAGTAAATCACTATGAGTTCTCTACAAAATAACTACCTAATAGATTAAGTTGCTTGTCAGTCTCCTGAATAATAATCATAAAAAGGCTGCCATTTCAACTCAAATTCTTCCGCTGGTTTCATGTTGACTAGTTGGGTAAATTTGGCCATCAAAGCAAAGTCTGACAGTTTGTTAATCCACTCTGTAATATCAAGGATGGTGTCAGATTTCCAATATTTAGCATAGACGATTCTAGCAGCTGAAACTGCATATTCTTTGTGAATAGATTTTAGTTGAGGAGGGACCATTCCCAACAGCATATATTTAGGATCTAGTTCAAAATTCCCGCGAAGCATTAAGCCCCGGACTGTTTAACATTTTCTCAAGGGTTCTTGGTTCTTGTGGAAAGTGCCATCAATTCACAGTCGACTTATGGCAAGAGAGGTGGTTTAGAGGTGGTTTGCCATTGCCTGCCTCTGCATAGCAACCCTCAACTTCCTTGGTGTTCTCCCATCTAAATACTAATCAGGACCAATCCTGCTTAGCTCCCAAGATTGGAGAATATCAGACTAGTCTGGGCCGTCCAATGTGCTATGTCTGTCCTGATTAAAAATGTAATTATTCTTGTTGATGTGCTATGGAGATGGCACCCAACCGAGACTGGAAACCATGATCTTCAGGTAGAAGAAGAAGAAAAAGGAGAGCTGGTTTTAATATCCTGCTTTTCTCTACCTTAAGGAGTCTCAAAGCTGCTTGCAATCGCCTTCCTGTCCACAGAACAGACACCTTGTGAGGTAGGTGAGGCTGAGAGAGTTCTGAGAGAACTGTGACTGGCCCAAGGTCACCCAACAGGTTTCATGGGTAGGAGTGGGGAAACCAACCCGGTTCTCCAGATTAGAGTCCGCCGCTCTTAACCTCTACAACCTAACCTATTGAACAACCTAATCAAACGTCTCCATGGGAAGTATCAAAGGGAGGTTGTGTGTGTGTGTGTAAAATGCCATCAAGTCGCAGCCGACTCATGGTGACCCTGGAGGGTTGTCAAGATTTACTCATTCCCAAATTATTAATTCCTTCATGCTGTCCACCCCAATAGTTGCTTTTGTGCCTTGGGATAAATTGGGGGAAGGGGTCCTTGTTTAAAATACACTGCCCTTTAACCTCTTTGCCCTTTCTCTTGTATGGTGACAGGCATAAAGAATTCATCAGGGCGGCTTTGACTAGATCCATCGAAGAGAAATGAAGTAGGAACAGCTGGGTGGGAAGAGGGGGAGAGTCGGGGTCAGGTTGCACGGGTCTCGTCGAGAAGAGCCAGTGGTCTGACCTGCAAGAATGAGGAGGACAGCTGAGTGGGGGGGGGGAGAGCTATTTTGAGGGTAGAGACCATCTTCTCCAAAACGTTAAAACGAGAGGGGTTTGATGACCTGACAAAGCAAAGCAGAGTTGCATTTTTGCTCTCAAGGCATCTATATACTAATAGCAATGTGTGGCTTCTCCATCTGCAGATACCTAAATCCATGGATAAGGGTACGTAGACACTAAACAGACTTTTCTGCAAACTTGGGGGGCTTCCCAGGTTTGCAGAAAAACCTGAAATGTTTAAATTTCCCCCACATCAAACTTAAACAAATTTAAAAATAGTTGTCTGTGCATGCGCTGGGTTCGATTCCCCACTCCTCCATATGACTGGCAGACTCTAATCTGGAGAACTGGGTTTGATTCCCCACTCCTCCACATGAAGCCTGGCAGGTGACCTTGGGCCAGTCACAGTTCTCTCTGCTTTGCTTCTGCAGCAGCAATTGGAAGAAAAAGAAGAAGACGACAAAGAAGAAGAGTTGGTTTTTATATGCCAACTTTCTCTACCACTTAAGGGAGATTCAAACCAGCTTACAACCCCTTTCCCTTCCCCTCCCCATAACAGACACCCTGTGAGGTGGGTGGGGCTGAGAGAGCAAAGAAATCTTTCTGGAAACAAAAAAAGCTTTCTGGAAGGCGGGGGAATGCCAAAGCGGGGGGGGGGGGGAAGCCGAATTCATTCGGCTTTCCCCCAAAGCCGCGGAGTTCAGCTTTGGCGTTTTCCTGCGTTTTTTGCCTTCAGCTAATTCTGAACTGGGGAAAGCCAAATCAATGTTGATTCGGCTGATTTCCAGTTTGGAATTAGCTGAATCGATAGCCCTAGGCTAGTCACACTCTCTCAGCCCCAACTACCTCACAGGGTGTCTGATGTGGGGAGGGGAAGGGAAAGTGATTGTAAGACGGTTTGATTCTTCCTTAAGTGGTAGAGAAAGTTGGCATATAAAATCCAACTCTTCTTCTTCTAGATGAGTGGCAAAAAGGGTTGTCAGCTTCAGGGCATGGAGACACCGGAAACTAGCATCACAAGATGCCACAACATCACCTGTGGGTACATCCCTGGAAGTGATGTCACAGTGTTGAGTAATGCTGTAGGAATTCCCCCTCCCAAAATACTAGAACTTGAGGGCATCTAATGAAGCTGGTGGGCAGTAGATTCAAGATGAACAAAAGGAAATAAGTACTTTACGCAATGAGTTATTTTAAAAATGTGGGATTTGCTACCAGAGGATGTAGCAATGGCTACGAGCTCAGACATATTTAAAAGGAGATTAGACAGATTCATGGAGGACAGGTCTATCAGTGGCTACTAGCCTTGGTGATAAAAGGGAACCTCCACATTCAGACACTGTAAAACTCTGAATCCCAGTGCCAGGAGGCAACATCAGAAGAAGGCCTGGGCCTCTATGCCCTGATGTTGGGCCTCCAGAGGAACTGGTTGGCCACTGTGTGAGAGAGAATGCTGGACTAGATGGACCGCTGGTCTGATCCAGCAGGGCTCTTCCTATGCTCTTATGTTCCCAACATATCGATTGGGATAATTACTAGAATGTCACACAACACTAGCCTTCCCCCATTTTTTCCCCTTGCAGCTCCATCAAACAGCAGTGGGAGCCTGGGGGGGGGGGGAGGAGGGCTGGGAGAGTGAGGTTGCCCTCCATAATGGGCAACCTGGTCTCCCTAGTGGAGGCCCAAGAAAGGGCCTTCTCAGTCATGTCACCAAAATTATGGATTTCCCTCCCCTGGGAGATTCATTTGTCCCCCTCTATTACTGTCTTCGGCCGGCAGGTAAAGACTTTCTTTTTTGTCGAAGGCTTTCACGGTCAGAGTTCATTGGTTCTTGTAGGTTATCCGGGCTGTGTAACCGTGGTCTTGGAATTTTCTTTCCTGACGTTTCGCCAGCAACTGTGGCAGGCATCTTCAGAGTAGTAACACTGAAGGACAGTGTCTCCTGTCCTTCAGTGTTACTACTCTGAAGATGCCTGCCACAGTTGCTGGCGAAACGTCAGGAAAGAAAATTCCAAGACCACGGTTACACAGCCCGGATAACCTACAAGAACCACTTTCTTTTTTATTTGTCCTTCCCACACTGACCCTCTTTCCCGTTTCTGTATGTCACTGAATTGTTTTTAATTATTTCATATATGCATGCGTATGTTGAAAGTTCACTTTTGACTATGAGCTGCCTTTGAGGACCCTAAGTTGGAAGGAAAGGTGCCATAAAAGTGTTTTAAATGCAATTAAATGAAAATAAATATGCTGAGTAGCAGTGGCTCTCCAAGATCTTAGGTAGAGGTCTTTTTTGTGGGTAAAGTGCTATCGAGTCACAGCCAACTTATGGTGACCCCGTAGGGTTTTCAAGGCAAGACACATTCAGAGGTGGTTTGCCAGTGCCTGCCTCTGCGTAGCGACCCATCCAAATACCAATCAGGGCCAACCCTGCTTAGCTTCTGAGATCTGATGAGATCAGGCTATCCTGGGCCATTCAGGTCAGAGGTCTTTTACATCACCTGTTACCTGACCCTTTTAATTTCAGATGCCTGCGGTGAAACCTTCTTTATGAACAGCAGATGCTGTGCCAATGAACCATGGTTCATCCATCATCTGATGCAACGGGCATCCTATCTGTGAAGGAGTTGAGGAAGATCCTCTCTCCTGTTGTAGGCAAGTTGTATTATTACACTGGTTGCCCAAGCAACTGAACTCGTTCACATGTACTTTTGATTTATATACTGCTTAAGAGTATTAGTATTTGGCACATTTAAGTCATTCTTACAAGAAGCTGGTAAGGTAGGTCTGAATTGGTGTTGGAAAGTTCCCTCAAAACACAACCAATTTAAGGCAACCTTTTAGAGTTTTCAAGGCAAGGGGCCAATAGAGGTGGTTGCCTGCCTCAGCATAGGGACCCTGGCATTCCTTGGTGGTCTCCGGTCTAAGGATAAACCAGGGCCAACCCTGCTTTGCTTCTGAGATCTGACAAGGTTGGGCTAGCTGGGGCGCTCCAGATGGGGCAGAGATGAACAGAGGTGGTTTGCCCGTTGTCTTCCTCAACGTAGGAATCCTAGACTTCCATGGTGGTCTCCAATCCAAATACTAACAAAGGCTGACCCTGCTTAGCTTCTGAGATCTGACAAGACTGGGCTAGCTGGGGTCCTCCAGGTAAGGGCAGAGATGAACAGAGTTGATTTTCCCACTGCCTGCCTTGGTGTAGAACCCTAGATTTTCTTGGTGGTTTCCCATCCAAGTACTAACCAGAGCCAACTCTGCTTAATCTCCGAGATCTGACAAGATCAGGCTAGCCTGGCCCATCAAGGATAGGTCTGAACTACTGTCCCTGTATTTCATAGGGTTTCCTGCTGCGGGTTGGGAAATACCTGGAGATTTTGGGGGCAACACTGAAGTTCTTCCCCTCTCCAAACCCACCCTCCTCAGGCTCCACCCCCCAAAATCTCCAGGTATTTCCCAACCCAGAGGTGGCAACCCTAGCCTTAGACTCCAATTGCCAAAGCGGCCATTTTCCCCAGGGGAACTGATTTCTATCACCTGGAGATCAGTTTTAATATCAGAAGATCTCCAGCCATCACCTGAAGATTGACAACACTATACTTTATCCTGCTGGTGGACTCTATGGCACTGAAGTCCCTCCCCTCTCCAAATCCTGCCCTCCTCATGCTCCACCACCTAAATCTCCAGGTATTTCCCAACCTGGAGCTGGCAACCCTAAAATAGCATCACATGCCCACTGAACTCCCTCCCCCAGGCACAGCTTCCAAATCTCCATAAATTTCCCAAGTTGGAATTGGCAACCCTAGGATATGGGATCCCTGCTGAGATCTCTCCCCTCCCCCAAAATCTACCTTCCCCAGTCTCTGCCTCCAAGTCTCCGGGAATTCCCCAACCCAAGTTGGCAACCCTACCCAGGACATAGGGTTGCCAGGTCCCTCTTGGAAACCGGGTTTGGGGAGGAGAGGGACTTCAATGCCGTAGAGTCCAATGGCCAAAGCAGCCATTTTCTCCAGGTGAACTGATCTCTATCGGCTGGAGATCAGTCGTAATAGCAGGAGGTCTCCAGCTACTACCTGGAGGTTGGCATCCCTACCAGAACAGTAAAAATTACTTCACATCACCAAGTTGGGGGAAGCTAAGCCAGTCAGTGGATAAGTGGAGACAATCTTTCTTAGGCCTTCACATCCAGGAATCCAGAGCCCTTGTTTATGTCCAAACGTGCTTTTATTGCAGGCAATATGTATGAGCCTCCTCCGTACAAACGTCAAAGTGACGTGTACTGAACGGCCTGAGGAAAACCTGAGTTCAAATCCCTGCTCAGTTATAAAACCTCTGTGTGTAGCCTCAGGCAAATCACGGTCTCCACGCCCTACCCTCTCTCACTGGGTTGCCAGAAGGTGAAAACAGGGTCCCTCTATGCATACCGCCCCAAGCAATTTGGAGAGAGTACAGAATACAAGTGTCAAAAAACGAAATAGTTTCCTCTTTTTCTTTTTTTTTTGCCCCGGGCCACAGAAAACCTCTGGGCGGCCTTCACAATAGGATGTTTACAAAGGGTTTCACCGCCCTCATTCTGCCACCGTGAGTCACTCCCAGTTTGGGAGCAATAAATGTCTTCCATATATCACGGGGAAGGAACGGAAGAAAACATAAAGAAAGGAACGGGGCCAGATGTCCGATTCTAGTTTTATGTAACCACAGCGGCATAAAACGGCCCTCTGTGTAACTGAAACTTTCTAAGCAAATACATTAAAACAACTCCCAAGTCCCCGTCCAACAGCTGTGCCCCAAAAATGTCTGCAAGGCCATATAACTACGACTGGGTACACAATGTCACCTATGCCCTCCATCAAATACCGAGGACTGTAAGACAGGATCCCCAGAGAACAATGGGGCTTTCCCCGCCTTCCTCTGGGACAAGCACCTGCGACAACCTAAGTCAGAAAGCCTGGCTGGCACAGGCATACCTGGGGATGACTAAGCCTCCATGCGTCTTTGGAGCCTGACGGATCACCATAATTGGGGCAAGGAAGGACTCTGTCATCAGTCAGCCTGCAGAGACCTCCTCTGACGAAGAGGAAATAGAAGCCAGAACAGAGGGACATCCGCAGGTAGAAGTCACACAGGACCAACCCTAGGGTCTACAGCCAGCCAGAACAGAGGTTAGATGGCCATCTGTCAGCAATGCTGATTCTATGACCTTAGGCAAATGATGAGAGGGAGGGCATCTCGGCCATCTTCTGGGCATGGAGTGGGGGGTCACTGGGGGTGTGTGGGGGAGGTAGTTGTGAATTTCCTGCATTGTGCAGGGGGGTTGGACTAGATGACCCTGGTGGTCCCTTCCAACTCTATGATTCTATGAACAGCCAAAGTCAGGAGATGACTCACCATTCCTGCTGGCTCAAGGACTCCAGCCGGACCTGACACCTTGCAACGTGCAGTGTCCCCAGAGGCCTTGCCAAGGCCACTGGATCAAAGAAGGAGATGGGTTCGTCTGACAGTGCAGAGCAACAGCAAAGTGCGAGACTGAAAGCCCAACACAGAGACCTCCTTGGCAGCAGTGCCAAGAAAGAGAAGGGCTGAAGAACTACCTGTGAGAGCAGCCTAACTGCAACAGCTGGCTCTGCTACGGCAGCAGGAGAAGGAATTTAAGCCATCAGTTAGGCTTGGCTGTTGTGCAAACAACTTGTCACCAACCTCTAGGGTCGCCAACCTCCAGGTACTAGCTGGAGACCTCCTGCTATTACAACTGATCTCCAGCCAATAGAGATCACTTCACCTGGAGAAAATGGCCGTTGTGGCAATTGGATAGGGTTGCCAGGTCCTGCTTCACTATCGGCGGGAGGTTTTTGGGGTGGAGCCTGAGGAGGGCAGGGTTTGGGGAGGGGAGAGACTTCAATGCCATAGAATCCAATTGTAGGGTTGCCAACCTCCAGGTAGTAGCTGGAGAACTCCTGCTATTACAACTGATCTCCAGCCACCTTCTTTCCAAGCTAAACAGCCCTGAGCATTTCAACCGCTCCTCATAGGGCAGTTGCTCTAGACCCCTGATCATTTTGGTTGCTCTTTTCTGCACCTTCTCGAGCTCTGCAATATTCTTTTTTAGGTGTGCTGACCAGAACTGTACACAGTATAAGACAGCTGGTTCCGTGTCTGCAAGGAGAGATAGGACTTTCTCTTTCATTGTACAATGATCCAACTTGGCCAAGATTGTCCCTATGAATTTTTGTCTTGGAGCGAGACATAAAGGGCGAGCTCTTTTGTAAACAGAGGCCATTGATGGGAAGCAAAGCCTTGATGGAACGGCAGAAGTCAAACCAGTGGGAACAGTCTGCTATTTTGAACATGTCGACAGGAATCAAGGAGTTTTTTTTTTAAGGCAGCAATAAAGCAGCCTGCCACACAAAGCTTCTTCTGATGGCAGAATTTTAACAAATAGATTAAAACACACCTATATTTTTTAATAAGGGGAATTAATATTTGTTTTAGGTTTTTGCTCGGCTCCTTTCTGCTCTCCCTGTGCCGCACATTACTGTGTGTGTTCATTTAAAGTAAGCACATTAAATGCAGCATCTGCTAATGCAAACTTTATAAAGTGAGGCCACAAGACAAAGGAGCAAACAATCTTTAGGTAGAGCCGTGCAATGCTCACCGGAGCCAGTCTCAAAACAGCTGCTACCCTTGTCTTCAATCTGCAACTTGTTTCCTGCAAACTGCTTCTGTTCACAAATGTAGTCATGGCACACGACCCTTGCTACTGTGATATTGGTCGTTTATGCATGGGTACTTTCACTCATGTTTGCCCCTGGTCTGTCTCGGTTGTTCCTTGGAGTTATGCATGAATTTTCCATCCATCAGAGATGACCTTGCTGCCAGCCCTCACAACTCACAGACCTTCCCGTTCCTCTGTTAACCCGATTCTTCCCTCTCCCCTGAGCTCAGCCCAGGTGAAATCCCTGTGTTTAAGGCAAAGCGCGGGACACGGAAGCTTGGTTTCTCTCACAGCCAATTACAAAGCGGCGTGTAAAGAGGCGGGGATTCAAATGCTTCCTGCTTCCTGGGAGTTCCTTCTGAGCAGAAGAAAGGCTTTTTAAAACCGAGGCTTGGATTTCTCCCCCCGCCCTCCTTTCAGATTGTTCCTTTTTCTGTTTTTGTTTTTTGTTCTTAAAATGCTTTATTATGCAGCAATTTGGTTTTTTGGGGGGTTTCTCTCACAGTAAGCTCTACAAAGTAAGCCAATTACAAAGCAGCATTTCAAAGGGCGGGGACTTGATTTGAGCTTGGAGACTTCTGGTGCATAGATTCCCAACAGGAAAGTGAGCAATGAACCTCAGGTAAAACGCCCAGGCATAAATGACCTATGTCTCCCCTGTTGGGTTTTCAGTTCTAATAGCCCAAACTAGCCCAATCTCATCAGTGCTTGGAAGCTAAGCAGGGTTGGCTATGGTCAGTACTTGGATGGGAGACCACCAAGGAAGACTGGAGTGCTATGCAGAGGAAAGCAATGGCCAACCCCCTCTGCTCATCTCTTGCCTTGAAACCCCTATAAGGTGGCATTTCATGGGATCCCTAGGGTTGCCATATCCCCCTTGGCCACTGGCGGGGGGAGGGGGGTGGTATGGTTGCCAGCTCTGGGTTGGGAAATACCTGGAGATTTTGGGGGGTGGAGCCTGAGGAGGGTGGGGACTTCAGTGAGGTAGAACGCCATAGAGTCTACCCTCCAAAGATTCATTTGCTCCAGGTGAACAGATCTCTGCCACCAGGAGATCAGATGTAATAGTGGGAGATCTCCAGCCACCACCTGGAGGTTGGCAACCCTAGGGGGTAGGGACTTAGGGCTGCCAGCTCCAGGTTGGGAAATATCTGGAGATTTTGGGGGTGGAGCCTGATGAGGGCAGGGACCTCCGTGGGGTAAAACGCCGTAGAGTCCACCCTCCAAAGCATCCATTTTCTCCAGATAAACTGATCTCTGTAGTCTGGAGATCAACTGTAATTCTAGGAGATCCACAGGCCCGACCTAGAGGCTGGCATCCCTAGTCCCCATGAGTCAGCTGTAACATGACGGCACATTTCAACTCTGTCTCCTGATGTCGCAACAGACATATCGGTATATTGTCGAAGGCTTTCATGGTCAGAGTTCATTGGTTCTTGTAGGTTATTCGGGCTGTGTGACCGTGGTCTTGGTATTTTCTTTCCTGACGTTTCAGCAGCTGTGGCAGGCATCTTCAGAGGAGTAACACTGAAGGACAGTGTCTCTCAGTGACAAGTGTGAAGGAAGAGTAATATATAGTCAGAAGGGGGTTGGGTTTGAGCTGAGTCATTGTCCTGCAAAGTATTAACGGTAATGTGCGTAATCATTGTCCTGTAAGTATCAAGATAATGTGCTAATGAAGGTGTGGTATGTTAATGTGGAACCATTGTATCCTGAAGTGATCTGTTAACATGTGGAATCCAAAGCTAATCCGCATGGCTATAGTGGACTGTAGTCTTTGTTAGTCTGGAGGTTTTCAGGACAGGAAGCCAAGCCTTATTCATTCTTAAACTCTCTTCTTTTCTGTTAAAGTTGTGCTGATGTTTATGAATTTCAATGGCTTCTCTGTGCAATCTGACAAAATAGTTGGTAGAATTGTCCAGTATTGGAATAAGACCCTGTGTCCTGTTTGGGTCAGTCCATGTTCAGCCACTGCTGATTTCTCAGGTTGGCCAAGTCTGCAGTATCTTTCATGTTCTTTTGTCCTTGTTTGTATGCTGCGTTGTGTGGTCCCGATGTAAACTTGTCCACAACTGCAAGGTATACGATATACTCCTGCAGAGGTGAGGGGGTCTCTTTTGTCTTTTGCTGATCGTAGCATCTGTTGTATTTTTTTGAAAAAGCTTTTGAAAAAACATAACCTACAAACAGTGTTTAAACCCACCAAGAAAATACAACAGATGCTACGATCAGCAACCCTACCGAAGGGGCTCAGTCCAGTTAAAAGCCACAGTCTCGGCACTACTTCAGGTTTCAAGTTGTCTTCAAGGGCTGCTCCTGACAATGCATGGGTCCCCCAGTGGGGAGAAAGACAGGGTTTAAATGAAATAAAGAAACAAACAAAATCCAGGTAAGTGCCTCGACATCATACAGCATGATTTCTGTTCCCCCACCCTGCCCGATGTATCGAGCATTTTTCTTTGCAGGCCAATCGCTCTCCCTTCCCTTTTGTTGGAGTACAAATTTACAGAAGCTTGTTTGCACACTGTGTGCTGGATTTGAATCAAGTTCGCTGTGCGAAGAGATAATAGTTGAAGAAGAAAAGGAGACCCACAATTACTTCGCAGCTGACTTCCTCCGAAGAAAAGAGCTTCTCTCGGTGACAGATGGTCAGTGGGGGGCATCTCTGTCCACCGCCATCCGTGAGGCTGTGTAATCGCAAGGAGGTGCGCGCCACACCGCAATCTGTGGATTCAGACACGTCTTATCAGTGGCCATGTTTTATTCATTGAGGAAAACTGGATCCTGCCTCATTTTTTATTCAGCAGAAGGGGTGGGAGAAAGGTAATGGAACAACGCCGAAACTTTCGAGGATCTCTTAAGGGTTTGCCGGCTAACAGGAACGCCAGGAAGGTTTTGAAGTCAAACACGCCACTTGATTTTTTGGAGAAAGGGGCTTATTTCGCCACTTAAATTAACCTGTGGAACACAACAGAACCACTGGATTGCTACCTGGAGGCCGATGCCAACTTCTACAAAAGAATGTCTGTGTTGGGCAGGGGAGGGACCTCAATGCCATAGAGTCCAATTGCCAAAGCGGCCATTTTCTCCAGGTGAACTGATCTCTATTGGCTGGAGATCAGTTGTAATAGCAGTTGTAATAGCTAATAACTGGAGGCTGGTAACCCTACCTATGACACTGAAGTCCCTCCCCTCTCCAAACCCTGCCCTTCTCAGGCTCCACCCAAAAAATCTCCAGGTATTTCCCAACCCGGAGCTGGCAACCTTAAGCACAGGGCCTTTCTAATGTTTTGTTTTTAATTGTTGTTTTTTAAACATTTTGTAAGCCACCTTTGGCAGCTTTCCTGGAGAGTGGCATAAAAATTTGCTAAATAAATAATAATAATAAAATAGGTGCCCTGTCCTCTGGATCAGAAAGTGGTAATCCTATTTCGATTTCTGAATGCGCTATTGTGTCTTCCTTCATACAAGCCCCATTGGCTCACGTACTAACCTCTTATTCTGTGCCTAAGGATGCTGATGGATCACAACCAAACAGTTCCCTGACTGTTTCATTGCTGCAACCTTAGAATCATAGAATCATAGAGTTGGAAGGGACCACCAGGGTCATCAAGTCCAACCCCCTGCATAATGCAGGAAATTCACAACTACATTCCCCCCACACACACACACACACCCAGTGACCAGAAGATGGCCAAGATGCCCTCCCTCTCATCATCTGCCTAAGGTCACAGAATCAGCATTGCTGACAGATGGCCATCTAACCTCTTCTTAAAAACCTCCAGGGAATGAGAGCTCACCACCTCCCGAGGAAGCCTGTTCCACTGAGGAACCGCTCTGTAAGAAAATTCTTCCTAATGTCTAGATTTATAGTTCTGTCATAAACGTAGAGGCGGGTGAATCCCTGGAGGCTTTCCGTGGTACGCTTTATAGATAGAATAGAATCATAGAATCATAGAGTTGGAAGGGACCACCAGGGCCATCAAGTCCAACCCCCTGCACAATGCAGGAAATTCACAACTACCTCCCAGCCCTGCTTTTTAGGAGAGGAAAGGGATAGCTATGTAATGTTGTAAAACAGAGTGAGTGCTCTCATTGTCTTACGTTTTAGCGATTTTTACTGGGAGTGCCAGTAATTCCAGGTAGCCGACCCCCATCCTCTATTTATCTCAGGTCATGAGTCTGGAAAAATTCCACCACTCTTCTAGCTCTGACTGGCAGAGTCTGCCAGATTCAGCATCTGAATCACCCTGACCAGACAATACTGTCTGACTTCTAACCGGAAACCATTGCATGCAGGAAAACGGAGACAAACAAATACCGTACATACAGAGAGACTGGAGCAGCAGAAGGAAAATGGGCTTATATCCAGCTCCACCAGTATAACCCTGACCAGGTACTCAGACTAACTGGGGAGGGGGCAGTTGTGGGAACCCATGCTTTCAGAAGTTTGACTGATTGGATTCATAAGACACCGAAAATATGGATCTTCCATCCCCAGAAGGTCCATCAGTAGGGTTGCCAACCTCCAGGTAGTAGCTGGAGATCTCTATGTCATTATACCCCATTGGTCCTTCCCCTCTCCAAACCCTGCCCAACTCACACTCCACCCCCCACCCACCCCGAAACTTCAAGTTTTTCCCAACCCAGACCTGGCAACCCTACTGGTCTTGTTTGCCTTTGTTGGTATCATTGCTTTTAGCAAGGCCAAGATAAGGACTTAGATTAGGGTTACCAGGTCCCTCTTTGCCACCGGCAGGAGGTTTTGGGGGCGGAACCTGAGGAGGGTGGGGTTTGGAGAAGGGAGGGACTTCGATGCCATAGAGTCCAATAGCCAAAGCGGCCATTTTCTCCAGGTGAACAGAGAGGGTTGCCAACCTCCAGGTCCTGAACTAAGTACAGGAAAGGCTGATGATATTCAATCAATCAATCACAAGTTTACAAAAACAAGGTGTATTAAGTGCAGTGAATGACATACAACACACAAATCTATAAATCTTGTAGTATTTGGCATAGCTGCTTTTTTCATCCCTATGGGAGAAAGGAAATATGAGAATTTTGAATGCATACAAATTGGCTTTGACTGTAAGTAATGTACTATCTTGCTATTCATTATGAAATGTGTACCTATAAGGAAATTAAGTTATAAAAAGTTATAAATGGATTTTTGCATACAGAAACGGGGCTGAGGAAGAACAGAAACGATCGTCCCCCTTGCTACTCTTCTATGAAGATTTGTTGCAGTTCATTGTTGGATACTTGTACCTGTATGGGACTGTTTATACCAAATTCCCTCACCATTCTTCTATGAAGATTACTCATAGTGGAACTTTTGAGACTTGTACCCTTTAGGACTGTTAACATAGGATTGTATATAGATTTGTGTGTTGCATGTCATTCACTGTACTTAATACACCTTGTTTTTGTAAACTTGTGATTGATTGATTGATTGAATATCATCAGCCTTTCCTGTACTTAGTTCCTTACCTGTGGTAGTAGTACAGAGGTATTTATTTTGGTTGCTTAACCTCCAGGTACTAGCTGGAGATCTCCTGCCTTTATCACTGATCTCCAGCCAGTAGAGATCACTTCACCTGGAGAACCTTATCTATCAGACTTCATTGATACAGGCCTTTGGGCAATCCAGAAGGCCTTTGATTGGGATGCCAACATCCAGGTGGGGCCTGGAGATCTCATAGAATTACAACTAATCTCCAGACCACAGAAATCAGTTCCCCTGGAGGAAACGGCTGCTTTGGAGGGTGGACTTTATGGCATTCTACCCCACTGAGGTCCTATCTCTCCTCTCCCCAAAGCCCAGCCTCCCCACACTCCACCCCCAAATGTTCAGGAAATTCCCAGCCCAGAGTTGGAAACCTTACCTTTGAAAGAATATCACTATTGGGCCTGTGATCTTCGTGATTGCATTTTATTGAAAATTTTAAAATTATTTTTGTACTTTATGTTTTTAATCTGTGGATCTTGAACATCCATAGAAGGTAGGGTGCCAACCTTCAGGTAAAGCAGAATATTTCCTGATATTACAACTGATCTCCTGCTGATAGAGATCAGTTCACCTGGAGAAAATGGCCGCTTTGGCAATTGGACTCCATGGCATTGAAGTCCCTCCCTTCCCCAAACCCCATCCTCCTCAGGCTCTGCCCCCAAAATCTCCCGCCGATGGCAAAGAGGGACCTGACAACCCTAATAGAAGGGAAAGGTGACATTCTAAGCTAAATAACATAGTTTCAGAGGGTAGCTGTGTTGGTCGGCAGTAGAACAGTCCAGTAGCACATCAGAGACCAACAAGATTTTTGTGGTATAAGCTTTCACGAGTCAAAGCTCCCTTCATCAGATATGGTATGGAAAAGGGAACTTAGGCTCTCGAAAACTTATACCCCCCCAAAAAAAATCTTTTTGGTCTCTAAGGTGCTAAGGACTCGGATCTAGCTAAATAACATAAGAAAATCAACCAGCCTTGTTCCACCAGTCCTTTGGCAGTAGGGTTGCCAGGTCCCTCTTTGCCACTGGTGGGAGGCTTTTTGGGGCAGAGCCTGAGGAGGGCAGGGTTCAGGGAGAGGAGAGGCTTCAATGCCATAGGGTCCAATTGCCAAAGCGGCCATTTTCTCCAGGGGAGCTGATCTCTGTTGCCTGGAGATCAGTTGTAATAGCAGGAGGTCTCCAGCTAGTACCCAGAGGTTGGCAACCCTATTTGGCAGGTTGGATCAGAACATGAGAAGAGCCTTCTGAATCAGGCCAATGGTCCATCTAGTCCAAAGAGTAAGGTCTTTTATGCAAGGCTGTTTCCCTATTTTTTAATGTATAGTTATAGTATATTGTCAACAATATTATTCATATTTTTGATTGATGTTTTCAGAAATTTTCATATTGTTGAAAAACTGGATTGAGATGTTTAAGAAAAATAATAAAAAATTCTTTAAAAAAAAAAAAAGTCCAGCAGTCTGTTCACACAGTGGCCAACCAGGTACCTCTAGGAAGCCCACAAACAAGACGACTGCAGCAGCACCATCCTGCCTGTGTTCCACAGCGCCTAATATAACAGGCATGCTCCTCTGATCCTGGACAGAATAGGTATGCATCACGACTAGTATCCATTTTTACTAGTAGCACGAAATTCATAGCATCCCTAGTGTTTAGGCTGATGGGGCCATGGCTTGGTGGTAGAGCCTCTGCTTTGCATGCAGAAGGTCCCAGGTTCAATCCCTGACATCTTCAGTTAAAAGGACCAGGTAGCAGGTGTTGTGAAAGACCTCAGCTGGAGACCCTGGAGAGCCACTCCATCTGGGTAGGCAATAGTGATCTTAAGGGGCCAAAAGTCCAACTTATACTAAGGCACCTTCATGTGTTCATGCATCCAGTCCAACACTCCCTCTTCAACAGTGACAACAGGTGGTCCTGGAGAATGCACAAGAAAATCAAGGAGATAAACTCACATCACAGATGTGTGTGTGTGTGTGTGTGTGATATCACAGCTGACTTATGGCGACCCCATAGGGTATTCAGGGCAAAACACATTCAGAGGTGGTTTGCGGTTGCCTGCGTTCCAAAGGTATATTGCCCCCTGAATAAAGAGATGGCAAAGCCACATGATCTAATTGCCGCTTGTGGCAGCACATCAAATGGGGAAAACCTAGTTCGGGGTGTTCCAGGTAGGGGCTGGGTTACGGATACCAATCAACCACCTCTCCTCTCCTTAAGAACATAAGAAAGGCCCTGCTGGATCAGACCAAGGTCCATCAAGTCCAGCAGTCTGTTCACACAGTGGCCAACCAGGGGCCTCCAGGAAGCCCACAAACAAGACGACTGCGGCAGCATTGTCCTGCCTGTGTTTTACAGCACCTAATATAATAGGCATGCTCCTCTGATCCTGGAGAGAATAGGTATGCATCATGACTAGTATCCATTTTGACTAGTAGCCATGAATAGCCCTCTCCTCCATGAACATGTCCACTCCCCTCTTCAAGCCTTCCAAGTTGGCAGCCATCCCCACGTCCTGGGGCAGGGAGTTCCACAATTTAACTATGCATTGTGTCCAGTCCTAGGTTTACCACCGAAACCTTGATTCAGCCCACAATTGCCCTTGTTTTTTGCCCTACAGTCTTCATTTTAAAGAGACCGGAATGCCTCCCAGCCTGTAAATGGAACGGCAGCATCTAGTAACTTTGAAACCCAAGAAGGGCCTTTTTACTTATTCATGGGGAACGACACATCTTCTCCAGTGCATTATTGATGTGCAGGTAGCCTGCAAGGCTGTTGGGCACATGGAAGGTGTGCTGCTGGCAGCACAAAACAAGCCATGCGCTACACAGCCTTTATTTGGCATGCATTAAATATGCAAATGTTCAAACAGGTTCAGACACTGTAGCTAAGGAAGAAGTATCATTGCATATATTTTTTCCATTTTGGTAACCTCTCTTATTAATAATTAGAAATGACACTTACAGCTCATTCCTGAGCTTTGCGAAGGCCGGGGACTGCATAGCCAAGGTGCTGCCACAGCACTCCTGAAGAGGTTCCCCAGCAGCTGAAAGACTAAAAAGAGCCTTTTAAATGCAAAAATTCAAAAATGGGGGGTTTCCCCCCATAGAGAACAGCAAGACTGCGCCAGGAAAAACCTGTCACAGCGATGCTGTTTTGGGGGGGGGGGTGTTCCCGGGCTGGAAGGGGTTAGGAGGCAGCCTATCAGCAGCCCCGCCCCCCAGAACGCCCTGGGAATGCCTCCCAGAACTCCAGCGCAAGCAATTGCACTGGCAGGGTGCCGGCGGGAGGCTGAGCTGGCATCCATGGGCTGTGCTGCTGCGCCAGTCCTAGGGCGCCGCCGCAAGTGGCACTAAGCCAGAGTCTGTGCCACTTTGCAAGGCGCAAGTGACACGGATGTTGACGTAGGAAGCTGGTCGCCTCCTAAACCCGTTTGACCCCAGGCTCAGAAATGAGCTCATACTCTAGCATCTTCAAAGGATTTCACCATTGGTGTTATCCACCAAATAAGTATCTTTTATGCATGGGTTTTTACAAAGGAGGTCACCTACCCATTATAATGTCTGTTCTTTGTTAAATAGCAGGATGCCAACCATATGATGGGATTGGGGTAAATGAGGAACTGAAAAGTGTGAAGTAAGACAAGGGAGAGTCTATTTCGCTGGGAGCTGTTCAGCTGGGCTTCCCGATTGTGTAAGGGAAAAAAATGGCCTCCAAAGTAACCCTCTAGGAATTTCCCCAGTATCTATGGTCTTTACCATAGAGATTAGAAACATTCTTAGAGTATCACCCAGAAGTGACATCACATCCTCCCTAAACTCCATCCTTCCCCAAACATTGCCCCCCAAATCTACCAACATTTGCCTGGGCAGTACTGGGAAACTATGTTTAGCTGGCTTGTTTTTTTATTGTTTATTGTTCAGATTTAATGTTAGTTGATGTGAAATGGATAAAAGACTAGTTAGGGAGAACAGACATTTTGAATAAATAAGTAAGAACATAAGAAAAGCCCTGCTGGATCAGACCAAGGCCCATCCAGTGCAGCAGTCTGTTCACACAGTGGGCAACCAGGTGCCTCCAGGAAGCCCCCAAACAAGACGACTGCAGCAGCATTATCCAGCCTGTGTTCCACAGCACCCAATATAATAGGCATGCTCCTCTGATCCTGGAGAGAACAGGTATGAACCGTGAGTAGTATTCATTTTGACTAGTAACCATGGATAGCCCCATCCTCTGTGAACATGTCCACTCCCCTTCAAACCTTCCAGTTGCCAGACATCACCACATCCTGGGGCAGGGAGTTCCATGTGTACATGACCGTGAAGAAGAAGCTGAAGCATAGTTAGGCTTTGTAGTGAGGTTATGTGAAATTGGCTGTTCCAGAGGGTCCAGGGTCCCCCAGGCAGCTTCCATGGCATACTAGCTGGAGATCTCCCACTATTACAACTGATCTCCAGCCGATAGAGATCAGTTCACCTGGAGAAAATGGCAATTGGACTTTATGGCATTGAAGTCCCTCCCCTCCCCAAACCCTGCCCTCCTCAGGCTCCACCCCAAAAACCTCTCACTGTTGGCAAAGAGGGACCTGGCAACCCTATTCCCAACCCAAATTTGGCAACCCTAGTTACTCTCCCCTAGGGTTGCCAGTTCAGGGTTAGGAAATACCTGGAGATTTTGGGAGTTTAGTCCGAGGAGGGAGTGGTTTTGGGGGGAGGGACTTCAGTGGGGTATAATGCTATAAAGTCCACCTTCCAAAGCAGCCATTTTCTCCAGGTGAACTGATCTTTGTCACCTGGAGGTCAGCTGTAATCCCATGAAATCTCCAGCCACCACCTGGAGGTTGGCAACCCTCCCCTCCCCCCAACCACCCCTCAACCCAAAGCAATCCCAGAGAAAGTAATGTTCTAGCCATTGGCAATTCTTCTGAGCCAAGAGGAAGCTTGTTTGTTGAGAGGAGCCTAATGTGGAACGCCTAACAACCTGAAATTAAAATGCTGTATTGTACAGTTAACAGGGAGAGAGAGAAAAAACCTAAACTGATTAATTGCAGGCCTAGCAGCTTATGAAGCTACCGAGATATTGCTTATTAACTAGCGCCAGAGGTGAAATGAAGAATAGAACTGCACGGAATAAAGAGTGGAGAAGATTTATGCAATTCTGATGTATGCTAAACACCAGCCACGTGTGGCTGCTCAGCGTGGAATGTGCTGGGAAGCAATGCTCAGCGGCTCTTAGAGGCCTGGAGGAAGACCACCAGGGCAAGCAGAAGCAATAAATATACATTACCTTTCAAAACACCAATTAGACATATTCGTGTTCCATGTTCTCGTAATTCATCAACAAACTGCAAAACTTTGCAGGATTTCCTGGATGATCTAGGGTTGCCATCTCTGGGTTGGGAAATAGCTGGAGATATTAGGGGTGCAGCCTGGGGAGGGCAGTGTTTTGGGAGGGGAAGAAGAAGAAGAAGAAGAAGAAGAAGAAGAAGAAGAAGAAGAAGAAGAAGAAGAAGAAGAAGAAGAAGAAGAAGAGGAGGAGGAGGAGGAGGAGGAGGAGGAGGAGGAGGAGGAGGAGGAGGAGTTGGTTTTTGTATGCCAACTTTCTCTATCACTTAAGGAAGAATCAAATCGGCTTACAATCACCTTCACTTCCCCACAACAGACACCCTGTGAGGTAGGTGGGACTGAGAGAGTTCTGAGAGAACTGTGACTGGCCCAAGGTCACCCAGCTGGCTCTAATCTAGTGAACTGGGTTGGTTTCCCCACTCCTCCACATGAAGCCTGCTGGGTGAGCTTGGGCCAATCACAGTTCTCTCCGAACTCTCTCAGCCCCACCTACCTCACAGGGTGTCTGTTGTGGGGAGAGGAAGGGAAGGCGATTGTAAGCCAGTTTGAGACTCTGTAGAGGTAGAGAAAACCAGGGGGTAAAAACCAACCCTTCTTCTTCTGTAGATAGTAAGAGCAGGTCTTCTTCTTGCTCAGACTAGTGAGCGATCTTGATCTGGAAGCTTAGGAGCCAGGAAGCATCACCCGAACCATCCTGGTGTATTGTTCTAAGGAGGTTCGCTTGGGTGGCGCGGCCGCGCTTCCCTCCTTTGGCTGAAGGTGGAGGTTGGCACGCAGATGGCATTCCTGCCCACCATCCCTGAGGTCACTGGTTCAAGGCCCGCGGCGGGCTCTCGAGTGTTGGCACGCCCTCCTTTCGGCAGGAATGTAGGAGTTGGTTAGGATCGTGGGTACCCTTCATTCTGTGCTAAGGCTGCCCTTTGTGCTTAGGAACACAACTGGGCTACAGGCAGGGTAACAAGTAAACAAGTCTTTGTAAGAACACCAGGCTGTTCACAAAAGCAAATGGAAATGATTAATGGCGATCAAAGAAAGAAAAACAAGCAGGCAGGCAAGTTCGAACAGCTAAGCTTTCTGCTGGGAATTTGAATAAGCGCCAGTGCCGTATTGGAGCTAAGACAGCAGTCTGGGTTGGAAACTATAGGCCAGGTACTCACCTGAAGAAGCCAGCATAGCTGACGTTACAATATGGGTTTTAAGTAGGGGCCTGCTGGGTGACCTTGTGCAAATCACACTCTCTCGGCCCCCCTGCCTCTCCGGGTGTCTGTTGTGGGGAGGGGAGGGGAGGGTGATTGTGGGCCGGTTTGAGTCTCCCTTGAGAGGTGGAGAAAGTTGGCATATGGGGACCAACTCTTCTCTCTAATATCAGAGGAGCATGCCCATTATATTAGGTGCTGTGGAACACAGGCAGGATAATGCTGCTGTGGTCGTCTTGTTTGTGGGCTTCCCAGAGGCCCCTGGTTGGCCAATGTGTGAACAGACTGCTGGACTTCATGGGCCTTGGTCTGATCCAGCAGGGCTTTTCTTACGTTCTTATGTTCTAGGGTGGCCATCCTCCAGGTGGGGCCTGGAGATCTCCTGGAATGACAACTGATCTCTGCCGTCCATGCATACAAGGAAGGCACACTCCTTCATATATTGAATGAAATGTGCACGGAAGGACTAAGAGCTTGAAAAAGTTTCATATGAAATGGAATTATACCGGATTTCCATTGCACAACGTCTTGTCTCTGTTGCCTGAATGTTGCAATTTACATGTATGGACTTGAAATGATGATATGCAGTGAGCACTTCTTGCCTATATTTATCTTTGTATAACGCTTTTAAGCGGTTATATGGAGTCTACTTTGGACTATTTGTAAATTTCCTGTTTGCTCAACTGAGGTTGTGTTTGTTAGAAATTATTTTCAATATATTTTTCTAAACAGCATTTTTGCATTGTAGTTACCTTATTGTAGGTTTACTTTTGCTGGTGCTTGCGCTTTGAATTCTAAACTCCTGAGTAGCACTTGTAGCCGATTTTGACTAGTACCTGGAGGTTGGCAACCCTATTTTATACCCCGCTGAAGTACCTCCCCTCCCCAAATTCCACTGTCTCCAGGCTCTATTCCCAAAGCTCCAGGAATTTCCCAACCTGGAGTTTTGGGAATAGACAAAACAAAACCTCCCTGTGCTTAGAAAATTAGCACATCAGAGAGAGGGCTAGACTATAATCACATTACCTTGATGTGCTAGTTTTCTTACAGCATTGTGGCTACTAAATTTCACTGAAGTCCTATTTGAATCAAATTTAGAGGAGTCTGCTTCGGCAAAACACCTGAGGAATTTCATAGGAAGTAAAAGATGGTTGATGTAAAATACCTCTTGCATGGCCATTTTTACACAGTGGAGTATTTAAACATGCATTTAAAATAACCTAAATTCCTACGCTGTGTTTCTGTATTGACGGTCATAGGCTGATGGTTTTTTTTGTTTAAATCTTAGTCATTGGCCTTTTATGCAGGGATGTTTCCCCGCACTCACCCCCGCCGACTGCTTAGGGGTTTCCTTTTGATTATGCATGCCTTTTCCGCCCGTCTGAGGTCACCTCACTCTCCCCTCGCGGTTCGCCCGCATTTTCCAGATTCTTCTAAGACTTAAATGAACCTCCATATGATTCAGGTTGCCAAGTCCCTCTTTACTACCAGCAGGAGGTTTTTGAGGCAGAGCCTGAGGAGGGTGGGGTTTGGGGAAAGGAGGGGAGGGGCTTCAATGCCATAGAGTCCAATGGCCAAAGCAGCCATATACTTCAGGTGAACTGATCTCTTTCGGCTGGAGATCAGTGGTAATAGCAGGAGATCTCCTGATACTGCCTGGAGGTTGGCAACCCTACGTACGATGCTTGTGCTTGCATATGCAAAGGAAGAGAGAAAGTCAACAGGGTGTACATTTGAGATTAAAAACCCATCCATTTCCCACAGTTTCCCCTTTCTCAAGGAGACAGTGTGCATTCAGCTGCCCCTAAAGACAACGTTAACTACAAAGTGCCATCCTTTTTGGATCCCAGATTCAATCAGCCCACATTGGGATCCCAGATTTAATCACACCAAATTTCTCTCTAGCTGTGAGCGTAATCAGATTCAGACAGATCCTTTCGCGCAGACACATCCCGCAGGCAGGGGTGACTTCCCGAATGCTTCTGCACATTCCGGCTACATTCCTGGTGTTTTGGCAATGCCCATAGTTTGATTAGAAAGGATAACAGAGGCCGCAGAAGTTTGTCTAATCTCAAAGCGCAGAGTTGTGTAACACCTCCAGCCGTTCCCAGTAGAGGTCACTACAGAATGAGCGATTGGAATGAAACGGTTTGCCTGAGGAGCCGATGTTTTGGTTCTTCCTTTCCCAAGCAGGCAGCATCCCTTGCTGGAACTCAACGTTATACATTTATTCACAGAATCATAGAGTTGGAAGGTACCACCAGGGTCATCTAGTCCAACCCCCTGCACAATGCAGGAAATTCACAACTACCTCCTACCCCACACCCCCAGTGACCCCTACTCCATGCCCAGAAGATGGCCAAGGTGCCCTCCCTCTCATGATCTGCCTAAGGTCATAGAATCAGCATTGCTGACAGATGGCCGTCTAGCCTCTGCTGAAAAACTTCCAGGGAAGGAGAGCTCAGCACCTCCCGAGGAAGCCTGTTCCACTGAGGAACCGCTCTAACTGTTAGAAAGCTCTTCCTAATGTCCAGGCGGAAACTCTTTTGATTTAATTTCAACCCGTTGGTTCTAGTCTGACCTTCTGGGGCAACAGAAAACAACTTGCCACCATCCTCTATATGGGATAGAGGTGAAGTACTTGAAGGGCTGTCATATAGAGAGAAATTCACCAGGTGAAAGTCCCTTTGATGTCTCTGTGGGGTCTACTTCCAAGTCAGTGGGCTTCAGACTGAAGCCTTGGAGCCAATGTCTGAAAATTGGGATTAAATTGACCTAAAGGGGGAGAATGATAAAACTTTGGTCATTTATGCATGGGTACTTTCATTCCCATTCACCCACCATCAGTCTCAGTTGTACCTTGGTGTTATGCATGAGTTTTCCCTCCAATAGAGATTACCTCGCTGCCAGCCTTCACACATCCTGGACTTTCCCGTCCCTCTGTTAACCCAATTCTTCCCTCTCCCCTGAGCTCAGCCCAGGTGAAATCTCTGTGCATAAGGCAAAGTGCAGGACATGCAAGCTTGGTTTTGCTCACATCCAATTACAAAGCAGCATGTCCAGAGGCAGGGTTTCAAATACTTCCTGCTTCCTCGGAGCTCTTTCTGAGCAGAAGAAAGGCTTTTTAAACCCAAGGCTTAGATTTCTCCCCTTCTCCCTTCTTTTCAGATTGCTCCGTTTTTTATTTTATGTTCTTAAAATGCTTTTTTATGCAGGAATTGGGTTGGGGGGGGCTTTTCTCTCACTACAGCCAATTACGAAGCAGTATTTAAACGGGTGGGGACTTAATTTGAGCTTGGAGACTGCTGGTGCATAGATTCCCAACAGGAAAGTGTGGGTCCAGCGAGGAACAAACCTCAGGTAAAACTCCCATGCATAAATGAACTTTCTTTCCACAATCTTCTACAACAGGAGAAAAATAAGGCCGCACAAGTGGGCAGAAGACGCAGGAGTGCAAGGTGCGAGGTGAGGAGTTTATTTAGATCCCTATGCATTTCGTTATTTGATTTGTCAGGGGATCTTCTCAGGTGGGAGCTGAGAAATTTTTACAGAAGATCTCCCGATGAAGCAAACTGCAAAATGCGTAGGGATCTAGAAGAGCTAAAAAAAACTCTCCACCTCGTACCTGGCCTCTCCTTCGTCTTCTCCGGTCTTCTACAACGCCACGTATTCTTCAGGCTTGATGAGGTCAATTGTCCTATGGCATTTCGTGGTCATATCCCTTTTTTGGGTTTTGGTAAATTACGCTACACACTCCTGTGATAGTAGGGTCGTTTTTACTTTAGTTCTGTTTAACAGGAAAGTGAAACTGACCATATGGAGTGAAACTGGCACAAACCCATTTTCTTCATTTTCTTTTATGTATTTAATGAAGTGTAGGTTATGGTTGCTTTTCCTTTGCTCTTGATGTTATGCTCAATGAAATCGCCACGCATGTGTGGTGTAGAGGCTAGAATGTCGGACTAGAATCTGGGAAACCCAGATTCGAATCCCCACTCTGCCATGGAAGCTCACCGGGTGATCTTGGGCCAGCCACACAACCTCAGCCTAACCTACCTCACAGGGTTGTTGCCAGGATAACATGGAGGAGAGAATGGTCATTTATGCATGGCTGGTTTGTCTCATGATTCTCCTGCAATTGTCTTGGTTCTCTGTTGGGGTTGTGCATGATGTTCTTCTCCCTGGGGGGCTCAGCTTGCATCTGTCCTGCGACTTCCCCAGGTTTTCCAATCCCTGTTTTATCACAATTTTAAGTTTTGTCCTGAGCCCATTTTGGGCACCAGAAGGTGCATAGTTCAGCCGCGGGTCAATCTTCCCACATCCTAACACACCTCCATTCTCCAACTCCTCCTCCATCTCCTTTAAGCCAGCCTTCAGCCATCCCCTATGCAATGACCCAGGAAGCCATACTGGAGACAAAGTGTATATAAAACATAAATGAATTTGGATCCCATCCCCAAGATATCTCGTTATGTATATACAAAAAATTCCAAAATATTCCAATATATGGAAAGATCCAAAATACAGATCTCTTTTGGTCCCAAGCAGTCCAGATAAGGGATACGCATATATTTTTCCCAATATGTACCAGTCATGACTAATCTTCCTTTCACTAACAGAAGCAGTGGGATGGAGTGGCCCATGTGTCATCTGACTAGAACTTGGTGGATCTGGGATCAAGTCCCCACTTCACCATGAATCTTTGGGCCGGTCCCTTCTCTTTCAGCCCAGCCTACCTTATGGGGTTGTTGTAAAGACAAAATGGAAGAGGAGAGAACCCCGTACGCAGCCTTCCCTCGGAGGAAGGGTGGAATAACAATGCAAAACAGAATATTTAATAGATGTAAGCAAACTCCTCACAGTCTGTGTAGTAATAGCCTGGGGGGGGATAGACTAACGAATTGGCAATTGAAAGAGATCAGTGATCACTCCACTTTATGTGCAGCTCCGACCTGGCATGCCACTGATAGGAGGCTATATTTATTTCTTTTTTTGATTATTTATTTCTTTTCTGCAAGCAAGTACATGCATGATGATCTCGCATGAGATCAACTCAGACCATGTATTTCAGTCATCCAGACGGCAGGAATCTTTGCATAACAACAAATGATCTAAGAACAATTTTAATAGAAAAGAAACCCCACTCCTTAACCCTGTTCAATCATACTTTTATAGGGTTGGACTTTAAGCACCAGTTAGTGAAGCTCACAAGACAGAATTTTCCCACCTCCCTATTCCAGCTGCAGCCAGCTGTGCTATCCAAAATTCAGCTCCTGGGAGGGCACTAACCCTCAAGAACAATATGGAATGCAATCCAGGGGCCAGACATGAAAGGGAAGGACTAGGGTTGCCAACCTCCAGATGGGACCTGGAGATCTCCTGGAATTACAACCCATTTCTAGAATACAGATAACAGTTCCCCTGGAGAAAGTGATTGCTGTGGAGGGTAAACTCTTTAGTATTGCAACCCGCTGAGGTCCCTCCCCTCCCCAAACCTCATCCTCCTCAGGCTCCACCTCCAAAAATCTCCAGGCATTCCCTAACCTAAAGCTGGCAACCCTAGAGAGAACCGATGGAAATGCTCTGCAAACATAGGTGTCCTTTATGGGAGCGGCAGGATTGACCCATAAATAATGAATGAATAAATAATGTCTGTTTATTTATTGGGGAGAGGCCATCGATCAACGGCAGAGCATCTGCTTGGCATGCAGAGGTACCAGGTTCAATCCCCAACATTTCCAGTTAATAGGAGCTGGTAGTAGGTGATGTGAAAGACCTCAACATAAAACTCGGAGAGTTGCTGCCAGTCAGAGTAGACAGTACTGACCTTGATGGACCAAGGGTCTGATTTAGTACAAAGCAGCTTCATAATAATAATAAGAAGAAAAAGAGTTGGTTTTTATATGTTGACTTTCTCTACCACTTAAGGGAGAATCAAACTGGCTTACAACCACCTTCCCTTCCCCTCCCCACAACAGACATCCTGTGAAGCAGGTGGGGCTGAGAAAGTGTGACCCGCCCAAGGTCATCAGCTGGCTTCGTGTGGAGGAGTGGAGAAACCAACCTGGTTCACCAGATTAGCCTCCGCCTCTCATGTGGAGGAGTGGGGAATCAAACCCGGTTCTCCAGATCAGACTCCACCTCTCCAAACCACCGTTCTTAACCTCTACAACATGTGTGCGTATTTATTAAAATATTTATACTACACCTTCCCTCTTGGCGCAATGTGGTCTTTTAATCTATTTTGCCTTGGTTGCTTGATCCAGCCCACGACGAAAATATTTTTCCTCTTCCAGAAACTTGAGGTCCAAGAGGACAGTCCTAGACCTGGAGAGACCCTCTTATTCCTTAGTTCTCGTCCAGTTGCTTCTAGTTTGAGATCTCTCCAGGCCTTATCACATGGAAGGATGTTGTATTCGTTTTATTTTAAATGTTAAGCCAATAACCAGCTTGACTGTGGATTCATTGGAAAGCCAACCCTTCTTCACTCGACAGGCAACGGCTGCTGCTTCCGAGGGGAAATTTCCAGCAGAGTGAGGCCCTGGAAGCAGGGGTTTTTTTTTTGCTCTCATCCTTCCTCCCAGGCGATCAGGGCAGCTTACGGGGTTCTCCGTTTACCCATTTTACTCAGTGAGGTAGGTTAGGTCGAGAGAGTGTGACTGGCCCAAGGTCAACTGGTGAGCAGGGGAACTCCTCAGGTATGTGAGGCGGAAGCAGTCTGGCAAGAAGCCGCAACAGGAAAGCAGTAGGTGGACGGAAGAGTGACGGCGCGATTTTCACTCCGCCACTGTTCGGAAATGCTCCCTTGACAGGCTCATAGAAACTGCGGATGTCACGGTTTAAATGCCTGTAGTTTCCCATGAAGCATCGTCTGGACCTCAGTTTCCAGAGGGAATGTAAATTACGTCAAACTTTGGTTTGACACTGCAGCAGACATAAATACGTAAGATTTCCCCCCTCTGCTTCAAAACTGCTTGCTATCCTTACGTTGCGTTCATGTATTTCTTCGCTATTTATGGCCGCGTCCAAATCACTTTAGGAGCCCCGTGGCGCAGAGTGGTAAGCTGCCGTACTGCAGTCCAAGCTCTGCTCACAACCTGAGTTCGATCCCGACTGAAGTTTGTTGCAGGTAGCCGGCTCCAGGTTGACTCAGCCTTCCGTCCTTCCGAGACCGGTAAAATGAGTACCCATCTTGCTGGGGGTAAAGGGAAGATGACTGGGGAAGGCACTGGCAAACCACCCTGTAAACAAAGTCTGCCTAGTAAACGTCGGGATGTGACGTCACCCCATGGGTCAGGAACGACCCGGTGCTTGCACAGGGGACTACCTTTACCTTTTACCAGAACACTTTCCTAAGGGGATTTATATTTCTCAGGCAGCACACTTGACAGGCCCTTGGTTACAAATACCTGAGATGTTTTTCTGCAGGATTTTAGTTTTGATGTTGTCTTTCACTAACACTCTGAAGCACGTTCAGGGACAACCAAAATAATATATTTTCCTACATAATCTACTGAATATTTAAGATTTTGTGTTCAAAACAGATGGTTATCTTGAACTGAAATGCATAGATAAGGGGATACAGAAGTGTGTGTGTGTCACTATATCTAATTCCAAAGGGCTGGTGTCCATGCAGATCACAAAATCCACACAAATGGGGCTTGCCATAACTATGATTCAGGATTCTGCAAGCCAAGTGGATATCCCACCTGAAGTCTACAGAAAAATCATACTTTACACACACACACACACACACACACACACACAAATTTGGGGTTTTTAAAATTACCAGTGAATTAGAACTCATCTCAATGAGACAGACATCAGTTCCCCTGGAGAAAACGGCTGCTTTGGTGGATGATGAACTCTATGGAATTATATCACATTGAGGTCCTGTGTGTGTGTGTGTAAAGTGCCGTCAAGTCGCAGCCGACTTATGGCGACCCCTTTTTGGGGGTTTTCATGGCAAGAGACTAACGGAGGTGGTTTGTCAGTGCCTTCCTCTGCAATAGCAACCCTGGACTTCCTTGGTGGTCTCCCATCCAAATACTAACCAGGGCTGACCCTGCTTAGCTTCTGAGATCTGACGAGATCAGGCTAGCCTGGGCCATCCAGGTCAGGGCCATTGAGATCCTGCCTCTCCCCAAACCCTGCCCTGCCCAGGTTCCATCCCCCAAATCTCCAGGTATTTCCCACCCCAGAGTTGTGAACCCTCCTTTTGGCTCTAAAAAATGACAAGTGGGAGGGTTGATATGAAGTGGGATTGCTGTGCTGGGGTTGAGGAATGAACAATTCCCTCTCACAGTGTCTCCCTAATTGAAAATTCCACCCACCCCCTGTGGACCCTCAACTTCTTAAGACCTGGTACAGGAAAGACAGGCCACCTCAACCAAGGTCACCCAGCGTGCTTCATGTGGAGGAGTACAGAACTGAACCCGCTTCTACAGATTAGAGAATCTGGAGACCCAACTTCAACAGTGGTAGTTCTACGAATCTAGATTTTCTGGTGATTCCTAGAGTTACCACTGTCACTTCTAGGTTTCCCCCGGAAGTCATGTCACACTTGTGACAACGCCATCGCCGCCCCCCACAATGTCCATGGCCCCTAACCTCCTGCTGGTTGCCAGGCTCGGCCAGGCAATCCTATCAAGAGCACAAGTAATACAGTGAGTGGAGGTCTGTTTGCAGAATGGATCTTTCCTGCCTCCATGTTTCTGCAGGCCCCAACGGCGCTCATAAAAGCAGTTCCTGGGAACCAGAAACAGCAGGAAGAAGAGGAAGAAGAAGAGGAGGAGGAAGAGGAAGAAGAGATGGTTTTTATACGTCGACTTTCTCTACCACTTAAGGGATTTTGTGGAGCCCTCCTAGAGTGAGTGCATGTACGTCCTGTTTGCTCCAGCGATACTTCTGTATCCAATGCAATTGTTTATTTTTTATCTCTATATATACAGTGTAGATTGTTTTTTAAGCTACTTCATATTTCAGAAAGTGCATGTATTGACTTTCTCTTTCTAAGGTCCAGCTATGGCGAAAACGCCAAGCGAGCCCTCTTGCTAATCTAAAACTGCCAGACTGAAGTGTAGTATCTCCTTGGTGACCAAACAATGGAGCGATTCCAGGTCAGTGCGGGTAATTTCCAAGCACTGGCTTTTTTCTCCTGAAGTGTTTCATGTTGGAACATCTGAATGGCGTTTAGATACAGATCCTGAGAAAACGCACCTGGCTGTGGGTGGGGGGAGGAGGAGGAGAGTTGGTTTTTATATGCCGACTTTCTCTACCTCTTAAGAGAGAATCAAACCGGCTTACAATCACCTTCTCTTCCCCTCCCCACAACAGACACTCTGTGAGGTAGGTGGGGCTGAGAGAGCTGTGACTAGCCCAAGTTCACCCAGCTGGCTTCATTTGTAGGAAAACCAATCCAGTTCACCAGATTAGCCTCCACAGCTCATGTGGAGGAGTGGGGAATCGAACCCGGTTCTCCAGATCAGAGTCCATTGCTCCAAACCACCGCTCTTAACCACTACACCAGGCTGGCAAGTCCTTCTTCCCTCTGGCTTCTCACCTGAAAGAAAGATGCGTCTATCAGAGAATCAAAAGTTGATCAACCATCTGTCGTGTCAGCCTCCCCACTTCTCCATTTTTCAGGCTGTCAAAATACGGATCACAGAATCTCAGGCTTGGATCCTATGGACGAGTTCCATGCATGCTAGATTCTCTCTGCTGTAGACCACCCTTCCGCTTCAGTTAAAACATACCCATTTTTTATTAAGTTGTGATGTATATCCTTCTATACGATCTTCTTTTATTACTCGATTGATTTCACACTTTTCCTGTATGTTCTCACGGCTATCATTTAACCTATCTGCTGTCTGGTAAAGATAAGGCTGTTACCCTATCCGTAGTTTATTATTTAACGGCCGCTTTGAAGAGACGCCAAAAGTTATAATCAAGTTACATCTAAATGCTCATTTGCATACAGGCACTCATTTTGCACTGGGGCTGGAAAACGTCTATTGGTGCAAAGGGCTCATCGAAAGCCATTGATCTCGAACAAAGAGGAAGCGTGCCCTGAACTTGTTCGTAGGATTCAAGCTACTTGGGGCAGGCTAAGAGGCCACCTAGTCCAACCCCTCTGCTCAGTGCAGAAGAGAGGCAGCCACCACCCAGTCCTCGGGAGGTGGTGAGCACTCCATCCCTGGAGGTTTTTAAGCAGAGGCTAGATGGCCATCTGTCAGCAGTGCTGATTCTATGACCTTAAGCAGATCATGAGAGGGAGGGCATCTTGGCCATCTTCTGGGCATGGAATAGGGGGTCACTGGGGGTGTGTGACAGTTATGCCAAATCCGGCCCTCGTAACAAATGAGTTTGACACCCCTGACCTAGAGAGTCACTGAGATCTCAGCTAAACATTCTGAGTGACCACAGACTGGTTTGGAGGCAGACAGTACATGTGGACCCCAGAGCAGGGCAAACGGCCCCCTGCCTGTGGCCATGTCTCTCAGGAGAGAAGGCTGAAGGCTGAAGCCTCCCCTCCCCTCGAGGAGAAACCAGCCGACCCACAGCATATCGGACCAACAGTTACACCTACTGCAAGCTGGGTCACACATAACATCTAGTTGATGGAGAGAACAGACAATATTGACCTTGATAAACCAATGATATGAAGAAGAGATGGTTTTTATGTGCCACCTTTCTCTACCTTTTTAAAGGAGAATCAAACCGGCTTACAGTCTCCTTCCCTCCCCCTCCCCACAACAGACACTTTGTGAGGTAGGTGGGGCTGAGAGAGTTCGGAAAGAACTGTGACTAGCCCAAGGTCACCCAGCTGGCTTCATGGGCAGGAGTGGGGAAACCAACCGGTTCACCAGATTAGAGTCCACCGTTCTTAACCACTATACCACACTCGCGTAAGGCAGTTTTCTTGAGCTGGATGGTCCCGGCTAGACTAATGTTGTCAGATCTCAGAAGCTAAGCAGGGTCAACCCTGGTTAGTACTTGGATGGGAGACCACTAAGGAAAACCAGAGTTGCTACACAGAGGCAATGGCAAACCACCTCTGTTAGTCTCTTGTCTTGAAAACCCTACAAGGTTGTCCTAAGGCAGCTGTGACTTGATGGCGCTTTCCACCAGCAAAGCAGCGTCTTGTGTCCATGTGGGTTTTCAGAAGGCCTCCTAGCCAGGCACTGAGACGCTCTCCTAGTCAAGCATCATGCGCTTTCCAACTGTATCCAGGGACCTTTTGACAATGCGGTCCCGTGCGTCAGGATACAACGGATCTTTTTTTTTACTTAGCTGTTCATGTAGACAAGCATTTACAGATTTCTATTAGTACCGAACAGCAAGTTGACTCCCTAAAGACATTCTCGGAGAAATTATGCAGGTAGACAGCATTTTTCTTTTTACCTTACTTGAATGGCTATGATAACAAGCCAAGCTATGAAGTGAGTTAATTATTGATTAAATTAACGACAGTGAAAAGATGCCGGCGACTGCCCTTTTCCCCTTTTTTGTTGTCGCTCTACAGTTACGGCTTTCCATTCAAATTCCACCCCATGCAAAGTGTTGCTAACAACATCTTATTTCCAATTCTAATACGCCGCAACTGTAGCAAAGGGTTTGTGCGCCAACAGAAAGCGCTCCGTTCGGGGGAAACGGGCTCCGGTTCGTTCATGTATCCTCTTGGGTTCCCGGGGTCAGCGCGGGACTTTCAGAAAACATGATTTCATTGCTGTGTCAAGGGTCAGCTGCCTTTGGCAAAGAAACACCGGCGTTTTCAAGATCTGCAAACCAAACTACCCCCTCCCCCACCTAAGTGGCGCGCGCTGTGAGTAGTAAAACATAAGGGTTGCCACAGACATTACAAACTCCTGACGCTTGTCAAATATGTGCTTATATGCGCTGAGAGCCAGCGTGGTGTAGTGGTTAAGAGCAGTGGTTTGGAGAACTGGGTTTGATTCCCCACTCCTCCACATGAGTGGTGGAGGCTAATCAGGTGAGCCGGGTTGGTTTCCCCACTCCTCCAGATGAAGCCAGCTGGGTGACCTTTGGCTAGTCACAGCTCTCTTAGAGCTCTCTCAGCCTCACGTACCTCACAGGATGTGGGGAGGGGAAGGGAAGGTGATTGTAAGCGGGTTGATTCTCCCTTAAGTGGTAGAGGAAGTAGGCATATAAAAACCAACTACTACTACTACTCTTCCTCTTTCTCTTCCTCTTCTTCTTCTTCAATGGTTACCAATGCCAACCTCCAGGTTGAGGTCTCCCAGAATGGAGAACTCCCAGAATGACAACTGAGCTCCAGAATCAATCTCCAGTTTCCCTGGAGAACATGGGTGCTTTGGAGGGTGGACTCCAGGGCATTATATCCTGCTGAGTTTCCTCCCCAGGCTCTACCTCCATGAATTTATCAATTTGGAGTTTGCAACCCTAGCTATGACCCAGGGGATCCTGAGGGCCTAACTACACCTTACACTGTGTTTGGACCCAACAGGGCAACTAGCAGCTCCCCAGGGCTGTTTCAGGTCAGAAAGACACTGAGGGAAAGAAGGTTTGAGCTCCTTCTCAACACGAGCAGTCCCCATCTGAATCAGGCACTCAAATGCCTGAGAATATAGGTTTCAACAGGGAACTCCCATAGGGTTCCCAACTGCCTGGCTGTGGCGGGCAATTGCCCGCCAATCAACTGGGTTGCCCGCTGGCCAGCTGATGGCCAGCAGGCAGAAGGAGGTAGGAAAGAGTGGTCCCGTGCACGTGCGTGCTCCTGGCGCGATACAGTCACTTCCGGGTTTATCCCGAAAGTGCTGGCTTTGTGTGGGACTCTCTAGCCATTTCCTCTGCAAACTCTATGGATCAACCCGGAAATAACTGTATTGCGCCGGGAGCATGTGTGCGCTAATGCAAGCACAAAATGCTCCCCAAAGCACAGAGGGAAAAACCTCCCCTAAACTCCCAGCATACATCTGCTTATTAGGACCTGTGGTGGACATAAGGTTAGGCCCTGTGCTTCCTCTTGACTTCATGACGGTGGAGACTTTGCTGCAGCTGCAAGCTTTGAGGGGGTGCGGTTGATTACTGTGGCCCCCTCTTACTGGTCTCCCTGCTTTTGGGGTGAATGCTGAGGCTGGTGGAGCAATAAGTGATTGTATGTAATATCTCTCAGAAAAGAGTGGAACATTCCTGACCATCCTCCCTCCTTCAGCTGATCCCCTTCCCTCTCATCTGTTCTCTTCTTCCCCTGCTTCAAACCTTCCCCTACTAGTAGATTTCCCAATTGCCCAGGCCCAGCACAGAATTCCTTGCCCCCGGCTCCAATCTCCCTCAAGAAATTGAGGAGCAGGAGGGGGAAACGGCCTCTATAATGATGCTCTAGGAATTCCCCCTAGTCTCTATGGTCTTTACCCTAGAGCTGATGGGAAATTCCTAGACAGTCACCAGGAAGTGACATCACATCCTCTCCAAACTCCATCCTCCCCAGGCATCACCCCCAAAAT